>NC_080038.1:101071198-101382968 GCF_030020395.1 Manis pentadactyla | reverse complement strand
CACTGCCTGTCTGTAACTAGTAATATTGCTGCTATTGTTATAATGGATGGTAGGATTCTGGATGATTTTTAGTTTCTTTATTATTTTCTACATTTTTCAGATTTTCTACAGTGAGCATGTATTACTTTTGTAATCATAAAAATATGTTATTTAAAAAGTAACTATACAAATTGACATATAGAGTGCAAGGCCAATATAGAAGCATGACAGGGTCACAGAAAATATAGAAATGTAAACCTTTTCAACTAATTTTCCTAACTTTTTGGTGACAAGCATGTATTAACTTTATAATAAAACCCTTTTTATTTTATAAACTTATTAAAGAATTATAAGGTACATGTGCTCACTATAAAAGGTTAGGACCCTCCAGAAAATACAAGAAACTATTCAGTGTCCCATCTACCAAAAAATGACCACTGATGGTTTTTTTGGTGTGTATATGTGTATGTTTTGTGTGTTTATTTCAATCTGTGTTTATGCACTCTTAAAATCGTACCAAACCTAGAGTGCCATATCCTTTTTATATTTTATTGGGAGAATTTAGGCAATTGAAATATCCATTAATACAATTTGTAATAGTTCAGATGATTCAGCTGTTCTGTGAATGTGGTGTATCTAGATTGTTCATGAGTTTTTGTTATGTGATGCTCTAACAAACATACATGCATATGACTCTTATTCTAAATTTTTGATCATTTCCTTAAAATTGAATCCTAGAAGCAGAGAAACTAGAACAGAAGGGGTACATATTTTTATAACTCTTAATGAGTCTTGATGCTTTTCAGAAAGATTGTAATAATTTATACTCCTCTTCCAACCACTCTCTTAACTCTCTAGTCTCATCATTCCCTCAGTAACATTGTTTCATATTTTAAATCTGTATTGATTTCATCAGTAAAATATTAGTTTTAGTTGTTTCAACTCTGGTTGCTTTGCTTGTATATTAACTTGAACATTTATTTTCATGTTTATTGGCTAGCTGTAGTTCCTCCTCTATGAATTGCTCATATGTGAACACTATTTTTTTGTTTTATAGTCTTAGTTATTTCTTTGTGACTTATATTAACCCTATATATTCTGAAGATATTTGCACATAAAAAACAAAAAGAAATTCATGATCAAAGTTCTCAGTAAACTGATAGAGGGAAACTCCCTCACCTTGATGAAAAATATTTACAAAAAACCTACAGCTAACACCAAACTAATGGTAAGGAACTCAGATTTCCCACAAAGAACAGGTATAAGGTAAAGATGTCTCCTCTCAACACTCCTTTTTACCATTGTACTAGAAGTTCTAGACAAGACAGTAAGACAAGTAAATAAAAGATACAAAGATTGGGAAGGAAGAAATAAAACTGTGTTTGCAGATGACATGATCATCTATGTAAAAAATTCAAAACAACAACAAAACGGAATAAGCAATCACAGCAAGTTTGCAGGATACAGGTTAATATACAAATGTCAGTCATTATTATGTATGCCAGCATGAACAAATGGAACTTGAAATTTGAAACACAATACCATTTACATTAGTACCCCCAAAATGAAATACTTAGGTGTAAATCTAACAAAATATGTACCAGATCTATATGAAGAAAACTAAAACTCTGATGAAAAAACTCGAAGAATGATTAAATAAATGAAGAGATATTTTATGTTCATGAATAGAAAGACTCAATATTGTCAAAATGTCAGTTCTTCCCAACTTGACCTATAGATTCGATGCAGTTCCAGTAAAACTTTGAGCAAGTTATTTTATGGATATTGACAAACTGATTCTAAAATTTATATGGAGAGGCAAAAGACCCAGAATCTTTAAGGAGAAGGACAAAGGTGTAAGAGTGATACTATTTGACTCCAAGACTTAGTATGAAGCTACAATAATCAATACATTATAGTATTGGTGTAAGAATAGACATATTAATGGAACAGAATAGAAATTCCAAAAATAGACTCACATATAGTCAACTGAACTTTGACAAGGGAGCAAAGGCAATTTCCAATGGAGCAAAGATAATTTTTTGACAAATGGTGCTGGAACAACTAGATATCCACATGCAAAAAACAAAACAAAACAAAAAGCCTGTAGACACAGACCTTATCCCCTTCACAAAAAGTAACTCAAAATGGATTATAGACCTAAATATAAAATGCAAAACTATAAAACTCCTAGAAGGTAGCATGAGAAAATGTAGATTATCTTGTATATACTGATGATACCTTAGATACAATACCAAAACCATGATCCATGAAAAAAATTAATTGATAAGCTGGACATCCTTGGAATTATAAACTTCTGTGAAAGAGCATCAAAAGAATGAAAAGACAAGCCACAGACTGGGAGAAAATATTTGCAGAAGACACATGTGATAAAGGACTGTTATCCTAAATAAACAAAAAAGTCTTAAAACTCAAGAAAACAAACCTAGTTTAAAAATGGGCCAAAGAACTTAATAGACACCTCACCAAGGAAGACATACACATGGCAATAATCCTATGAAAAGATGCTTCACATCATATGTTACCAGGGAAATGCAAATTAAAACAATGAGTTATCACTGCACATTTATTAGAATGGTCAAAATCCAGAACACTGACAATACCAAATGCTAACAAGGATGAGGGGCAACAGGATCTCTCATTCATTTCTTGTAGGAATGTAAAATATTACAGCCATTTTTGAAGACTATTTGGTGGTTTCTTATAAAACGAAACACACTCTCACCGTATGATACAGCAATTCTACTCTTTAGTATTTACCCAAAGAAGTGGAAAACTTATGTCTTAGGTAAAAACCTGCACACAGATGTTTATAGCAGGTTTGTGCATAATTTCCAAAACTTGGAAACAACCAAGATGTCCTTCGTAAGGTGAGTGGATAAATAAATTGGTACATTAAGACAATGAAAATATTATTCAGTGCTGAAAAGAAATGAACTATCACGCCATGAAAAGACATGGAGGAAACTTAAATGCATACTGTTAGTAAAGGAAGCCAATCTGAGAAGGCTGCATACTATATGATTTCAACTATATAACATTCTAGAAAAGGCAAAATTATACAGACAATAAAAAGATCAGTCATTGCTAGGGGTTGGAGGGAAAGAAGAGGGATGAAAGGGCAGAGCCCAGAGATTTTTAGGGCCCTGAAAATACTCTGTATAATACTATAGTGATGGATACATGTCATTATTTGTCCAAACCTATAGAATGTCCAAAACCAAGAGTGAACCCTAATGTAAACCACATGTGGATTTTGAGTGATTATGGTGTGTCAATGCAGGTTTATTAATTATAACAAATGTACCACTTTGGTGGATGATGTTGACAATGGGGGAGGCTATGCATGTTGTGGGACTAGGGGGTATATGGGAAATCTTTGTACCTTCCCCTCAATTTTGCTGTGGACCTAAAACTTCTCTAAAAGTAAACTTAATAAGAACAAAGAGAGCTTGGTAATGAAGTGTAAAATTTGCAATATTTTTGACCAGTGTAACTAGAGAAAATAATTTTTATGGCAAAAAGAATATGGAAAGAAACCTTCATAGAATGACATATAAATGTTCCTCTGGAGAGAATTTATGACTTCTAGCCAAGGCTTTCCTTCTAAGCATGTGAAAATTAACATGTCATCTGTTTTAATCCATAAATACACTTTTCAGCCATCATTTCCACTTGAAAAGTGTGCCGTACATGCAGAGCCAAAATGTTTTTTTTTATTTGTTCTGTTCTCCGGTCTTGGTTGGCCCAGAATGGACTGGACACTTTCCAAGGCTGAAATTAAATATGATCTTACAGCATCTCAGTTCTTGGAAATTTTGTGAATGTGTATGTAACTATTGTGACAGGGCAAGAATATAGTAAGAGCATTAAATTCTCAATTAGGAAGTCCCTGTCTCTCTTTCCGCAAGTGTTTTCAACATCTCTCTCTCATCTGAACGAAAACCTCTGATATTACTCTTACCTGGCAGAAGCTTTCTGTTCTTCTACAGCTGGACTTCCTTAAACTCTATGGCTTCTACTAGAAACAGAGCCTGAACTTGCTCATTGAGAATATATGCTACACAGAATATAGCTGATGTTGTGTCTTACATTCCTCAGTACAGTATTTTCTTTCCTTCCTTTTTGGCAACTACCATTATTTCTTGCTCTCCTTCCCCCACCTTTAACCATTTTACCATACCTTTTGTCCTCCATTTCATTCCCTATTTGCATTTATTTCCCTCCTCTCATTCCAAAAAATAAAGCCAAATACCTGTCAAAAGAGTCCATCCAAGAATGTTTTTCAAATTGTGTGTTATGCCCCAGTAGTGTATGTGACATCAGTTTAGTGGGTTGAAACCACCATTTTACAAATGAAAAGAAAAATAGAAAATGTCAGATTGGGTCATGTATAGTGAGGTGATTTTTCATGCAACAATCTTAGGTGGGTACTGTGTCCACAGTAAAATGTATTTTGTACTCTAGTCAAGGTAAAGAATGTTTGAGAATCATTGCTATAAAGGACACTCCAAGATAAAAGACAGAATCAGAGCTAGATTTAGTGGTCTGTCATCTGGGCAGCTGAACTTGGTACCAATCCATACATGCAAAAACATTTCATAAATACTATTGTAAGAAGATGGAGAAAATTGCATTTACCAGGACACTTCTACAGGAAAATAGTAAATGTGAATAAAGCAGAAGCGTTTGTAGATAGGATTGTATTGCTTAGGGCAGCAGGCAGACTGAGTCCCCCATCTCTACACCGAGCTCAGCCAGCCATTTCAAAAGATGTTGAACAAATATTTAAAGAAATTTAATATGGAGAGGCACCAAATTATTAGCTTGCTGAATTTTCTCATGTCTTGACTCAAGTCTGTGCAGACCTTAAACTCACTGAAAAAAAAAATGTTGTTGTAAAAAATGTATTTATTAGTTAAGATAGTAAAAGCTTCTATAATAAGTAAAACTCAAAATTTTAGTGACTTAGCACAATAGATTTCTTCTTATTCATGTAATCCACATAGCAGATGTGGGCAAGTCAGTAGGTAGCTCTCCTCCAAATGGTGATTCAGGGATTCATATTTCTCCCATGCCATGATTCTCTCATTGGGCTTTCAGAGTCTTCAGCATCCAGCCCAAAGATGGGGAAAGAAAGAATACAAAAGATACACTCACTCACTAAAAACTCCCACCTGCAAGTAATACCCATCACTTCTGTTCCCATTCCATTGGCAAGAACTGGTTACATGGCCACATATAGATCCAAGGAGGGGCTGAGAAATGCAGTCCCTGACTAGGCAGCTGTTTCCCAGCAATGTCACTGTACAATGAATGTGGCATACATTCTGGGAAGACATCTAGCTCTATCAGTCACAGTAAGTAATAGTACTCACCAAGGTATTTCTGGAAATTGCTATCACAGGTCTTTGGAACACACTGCTCTTTTGCAGTGTGACAGGTTTGTGTTGATCGTTGGGACTTACACATTTTGGGTAAATAAAGGCTGTTTCATTTCTATTTTACTAAGGTAGTAAATTTGGCATCTTCTCATACAGCTTGCATATTACTTTAGTTTAAATGAATGTAGTTAGCAAGCATGAAGTGTACAAGATAGTAAATCCTAAATTGTAGACAGCTACTTCATTTATTCAGCTGCCGATCTCCGGTTGGGTGACCAGACAGAGCACTTTGCATTCTGTGATTTGTGATATTTGGATGCAGTAGAATGGCTTTAAGTTTTGATTAAACAGAAAGCCTGAAAAGGTTTAAATGCTAAGCCAGTCATACTGAAAACCTTGCATGCTGGTTTAGATAAACAATCATCTGAATAAATTGGATGTAAACATTTATTTTGGGCAGAAAGCATTGTTTAGAAATTGATCTTAAGATATGATTTTTATTTAGGCTTCTGAATATCAAAATAGTTCATAATTGTGGATAATAACTATTGGCAAGTACATTATTGCTTTATTAGAATTTTTGTTAGAATTTTTGCCCAGTATATGTCTGCCATTATTATTTGATTGCCGCTTTATTTTTTCTTCTCTGATAATGAGAACTAAATACTGAAACTTGGGATCTTTTAATGCAACTAGAGTTTTCTTCAAATATACCTGTCAATGGTGTAACTATGGAAAATTGTGTTACCTGTGTCTTAAATACAAAGTGCAAATACCTTCAATGTAGTGAATGCAATGGGTTTGTTGAATTACTACTGATAAAAAAACTGCTCTCACTGAAATGTTTTCAACACTAAATTTATATAATGAATTACTCTCTTTCCTTTTTATTTCCTACTCCAGTTTGGCGAGCAGGTTAATTAAGTGTTAATATTAAATTTGCTGGAGTATACAAAAAAGAAATAGTGTCCACACTGTTGATTAAATGGCAAAGGAGAAGGCTGGTCATGATATTTAATTGGAAGCATGAAAGCTGTAGGTTTCTTTGTGTAATCTGGCCATCTGAATGTCCATTCTTTTTTTTTTTTTTTTTAGGGCATCTCTCATTTTTATTGATCAAATGGTTGTTAACAACAATAAAATTCTGTATAGGGGAGTCAATGCTCAATGCACAATCACTAATCCACCCCAAGCCCAACCTTCGTCAGTCTCCAATCCTCCGAAGCATAACAAACAAGCTCCCACATGGAGAACAAATTCTTACACAGTGAATAAGCCACATGGTGAACAGCACAAGGGCAGTCATCACAGAAACTTTCGGTTTTGCTCACGCATCACGAACTATAAACAGTCAGTTCAAACATGAATACACATTTGATTTTTATACTTGATTTACACGCGGATACCACATTTCTCTCTTTATTATTTTTAATAAGATGCTGAGGTGGCAGGTAGATACAACATAAAGGCAGAAAACATAGTTCAGCGTTGCAAGAGAGCAAATGTAGATGATCAGGTGTGCGCCTGTAGACCATGTGCCAATCCAAGCTAGACAAGGGCAATAAAACATCCACACATGCAGAAGATTTCTCTCAGAACAGGGGGGGTGAGGTTCCAAGCCTCACCTCTGTTGATCCCCAATTTCTCACCCGATGACCCCCCAGCGACTGTGCCCGTCCTAGGTTGTTCCTCCCCCGAGGAATCCCACCCGTCTCTGGCCAACCAGTCATCTTCCGGGGCCACACAGGGAAATGCTAAGTTGGTAAGTGAGAGAGAAGCCCCATTGTTTGAAATGGTTAGCCTTTTATCTCTCTGCATATTTATGCCCTGTGGCTTCTATGCCCAGCATTTGTCTTGAGGTATCTTTACCACTTGGAGGAGTTATGATACTCGGTAAATTTGATATGAGGCACGAATTCTATTTAAGAATTCGTTGTAATTAGGAAGGAAGAAGAAAAGCTATAGAAGTAGCAGGCGGGAGAAAACATGGGAAGATTGATTATTTCTTTGACATATCTTCTTGTAGAGTAACTTCAGCATGTATATATTTTAAGCTACTACTTAAATTGCGCACACACATTAACATAATAGGAGTATAGTTACATAACCAAAGCATACCTGTAATTACCAGCCATCTCCAGTGAAACCAAGAAAACCAGTTAGGCACCCTAGGCATTTGTGAAAACTTATCAATGATATGATGGTTATTATCTAACTGAATTTGAATAGTTTGAGAAAAATCAGACAAATTAAAACAACCCATTCCTGGGCACTGTTCACATCCCATATGTTCTTTTAACAGTAAATAGTCTGTAGTTGTAAGATTTTGGAGCGCTACAATTTGCACTTCTCCTAATTCTTGGTTGAGTTCCAACAGTATAGATCCAGTCAAATTTGTTGTTTTACTGTATGCACAGGCCAGCTTAGATATCTCCTTCATTCCCATGGCAAGTCCAGGAGCTGGTGGGATGAGTGCATCTACAGCTGTAGCAGTGCGTGGATCTTTGTTGGGGTTTTTTGATGATCATCTTCTGGCATGAGTCTTCCCGAGAGTGCTGATGTTGGAAGTTCTCTTTCATATCGTTTCTTAGTTCATTTTCGGGGTAGCCAAATTAGGCTTTGATCCTCTGTATAAACACAAACAGACCCTTTGCCTACACTTTTATATGTCCTTTATATTATTGTGTAGAACTCATTAGAGGTCACCACATAGGAACTGCATTTTTTTTTTTAATCATTAATCTACACTTACATGACGAATACTTACGAATACTTTGTTTACTAGGCTCTCCCCTATACCAGGTCCCCCCTATATACTCCTTTACAGTCACTGTCCATCAGCGTAGCAACCTGTTGTAGAATCACTACTTGTCTTCTCTGTGTTGTACAGCCCTCCCCTTTCTCCCACCCCGCTATGGATGCTAATCTTAATACCCCCCTACTTCTCCCCCCCTTATCCCTCCCTACCCACCCATCCTCCCCAGTCCCTTTCCCTTTGGTACCTGTTAGTCCATTCTTGAGTTCTGTGATTCTGCTGCTGTTTTGTTCCTTCAGTTTTTCCTTTGTTCTTATATTCCACAGATGAGTGAAATCATTTGGTATTTCTCTTTCTCTGCTTGGCTTGTTTCACTGAGCAAAATACCCTCCAGCTCCATCCATGTTGCTGCAAATGGTTGGATTTGCCCTTTTCTTATGGCTGAGTAGTATTCCATTGTGTATATGTACCACATCTTCTTTATCCATTCATCTATCGATGGACATTTAGGTTGCTTCCAATTCTTGGCTATTGTAAATAGTGCTGCGATAAACATAGGGGTGCACTGATCTTTCTCATACTTGATTGCTGCATTCTTAGGGTAAATTCCTAGGAGTGCAATTCCTGGGTCAAATGGTAAGTCTGTTTTGAGCATTTTGATGTACCTCCATACTGCTTTCCACAATGGTTGAACAAGTTTACATTCCCACCAGCAGTGTAGGAGGGTTCCCCTTTCTCCACAGCCTCGCCAACATTTGTTGTTGTTTGTCTTTTGGATGGCAGCCATCCTTACTGGTGTGAGGTGATACCTCATTGTAGTTTTAATTTGCATTTCTCTGATAATTAGCGATGTGGAGCATCTTTTCATGTGTCTGTTGGCCATCTGTATTTCTTTTTTGGAGAACCGTCTGTTCAGTTCCTTTGCCCATTTTTTAATTGGGTTATTTGTTTTTTGTTTGTTGAGGCGTGTGAGCTCTTTATATATTCTGGACGTCAAGCCTTTATCGGATGTGTCATTTTCAAAGATATTCTCCCATACTGTAGGGTTTCTTTTTGTTCTATTGATGGTGTCTTTTGCTGTACAGAAGCTTTTCAGCTTAATATAGTCCCACTTGTTCATTTTTGCTGTTGTTTTCCTTGCCCGGGGAGATATGTTCAAGAAGAGGTCACTCATGTTTATGTCTAAGAGGTTTTTGCCTATGTTTTCTTCCAAGAGTTTAATGGTTTCATGACTTACATTCAGGTCTTTGATCCATTTTGAGTTTACTTTTGTATATGGGGTTAGACGATGGTCCAGTTTCATTCTCCTACATGTAGCTGTCCAGTTTTGCCAGCACCATCTGTTGAAGAGACTGTCATTTCGCCATTGTATGTCCATGGCTCCTTTATCAAATATTAATTGACCATATATGTCTGAGTTAATGTCTGGATTCTCTAGTCTGTTCCATTGGTCTGTGGCTCTGTTCTTGTGCCAGTACCAAATTGTCTTGATTACTATGGCTTTATAATAGAGCTTGAAGTTGGGGAGTGAGATCCCCCCTACTTTATTCTTCTTTCTCAGGATTGCTTTGGCTATTCGGGGTCTTTGGTGGTTCCATATGAATTTTTGAATTATTTGATCCAGTTCATTGAAGAATGTTGCTGGTAGTTTCATAGGGATTGCATCAAATCTGTATATTGCTTTGGGCAGGATGGCCATTTTGACGATATTAATTCTTCCTAGCCATGAGCATGGGATGCGTTTCCATCTGTTAGTGTCCCCTTTAATTTCTTTTAAGAGTGACTTGTAGTTTTCAGAATATAAGTCTTTCACTTCTTTGGTTAGGTTTATTCCTAGGTATTTTATTTTTTTTGATGCAATTGTGAATGGAGTTGTTTTCCTGATTTCTCTTTCTGTTGGTTCATTGTTGGTATATAGGAAAGCCACAGATTTCTGTGTGTTGATTTTGTATCCTGCAACTTTGCTGTATTCTGATATCAGTTCTAGTAGTTCTGGGGTGGAGTCTTTAGGGTTTTTTATGTACAGTATCATGTCATCTGCAAATAGTGACAGTTTGACTTCTTCTTTGCCAATCTGGATTCCTTGTATTTTTTTGTTTTGTCTGATTGCCGTGGCTAGGACCTCTAGTACAATGTTAAATAACAGTGGGGAGAGTGGGCATCCCTGTCTAGTTCCCGATCTCAGCGGAAATGCTTTCAGCTTCTCGCTATTCAATATAATGTTGGCTGTGGGTTTTTCATAGATGGCCTTTATTATGTTGAGGTACTTGCCCTCTATTCCCATTTTGCTGAGAGTTTTTATCATGAATGGATGTTGAACTTTGTCAAATGCTTTTTCAGCATCTATGGAGATGATCATGTGGTTTTTGTCTTTCTTTTTGTTGATGTGGTGGATGATATTGATGGACTTTCGAATGTTGTGCCATCCTTGCATCCCTGGGATGAATCCCACTTGGTCATGGTGTACGATGGTTTTGATGTATTTTTGAATTCGGTTTGCTAAAATTTTGTTGAGTATTTTTGCGTCTACGTTCATCAGGGATATTGGTCTATAGTTTTCTTTTTTGGTGGTGTCTTTGCCTGGTTTTGGTATTAGGGTGATGTTAGCTTCATAGAATGAGTTTGGGAGTATCCCCTCCTCTTCTATTTCTTGGAAAACTTTAAGGAGAATGGGTATTATGTCTTCCCTGTATGTCTGATAAAATTCCGAGGTAAATCCATCTGGCCCGGGGGTTTTGTTCTTTGGTAGTTTTTTGATTACCGCTTCAATTTCGTTGCTGGTAATTGGTCTGTTTAGATTTTCTGTTTCTTTTTGGGTCAGTCTTGGAAGGTTGTATTTTTCTAGGAAGTTGTCCATTTCTCCTAGGTTTCCCAGCTTGTTAGCATATAGGTTTTCATAGTAGTCTCTAATAATTCTTTGTATTTCTGCGGGATCTGTTGTGATTTTTCCTTTCTCATTTCTGATACTGTTGATTTGTGTTGACTCTCTTTTCCTCTTAATAAGTCTGGCTAGAGGCTTATCTATTTTGTTTATTTTCTCGAAGAACCAGCTCTTGGTTTCATTGATTTTTGCTATTGTTTTATTCTTCTCAATTTTATTTATTTCTTCTCTGATCTTTATTATGTCCCTCCTTCTGCTGACCTTAGGCCTCATTTGTTCTTCTTTTTCCAATTTCGATAGTTGTGACATTAGTGAATGTCCATTCTTTTCTAACAAATGACCAAGGAAAAGAGAAAAATGGTTCCATGGGAAAAATAGCATTTTCTCATTTCAAAAGCAGTTGATAAATAACCATTATGAACTTAGTCATTACATCAATGTTTTACAATATGTATTCCATTGAAATATTAGTCCTATGAAACAGTCCACAAAGAGGGCTTTAGAAGCAAATAAATGAGAGAAACACTGAATTCTGTCTCTCAGATAATCACAAAGTATGTTAACATTTTAAGGGTTTTGAGATGTCCTTTGGTTAGGAAGCCTATTATATGACTCTTTTTCTAAACGTAGAGATCTCAATTTATCTTAAGCTAGTGTTTTTCTTTAGTAAGTATTAATCCTAATCCCTGAATTTCTGCCTAACCCTGTCTTTCTTATAAGAAAGAGGTAAAAAATAATTGTAGTTTTTAAACAGGAGACATATTTTTGTTTCCAAGACCCAAGGTAAGTTATATACCCAGAAGAATTGAAAACAGATATTCTTACAAAAACTTGTACACAAATATTCTTAGGAGCACTCTTCACAATAGCTAAAAAGGTAGAAACAGTTCAAATGCCCATCAGTAGATGGATCAATAAAGAAATGAGGCATATCCATATAATGGAATACTATTTGTATATAAAAGAAGATGAAATACTAATGCATGCTACAATATTGATTAATTTTGAAAACATGCTAAGTGAAAGAAGCCAGTCACATAAAACTACATATTACATAACTTCTTTTATATGAAATATCCATAATAGGCAAATCTATAGAGACAGAAATTAGTTAGGCCTGTGGAGATGGGGTTGAGCTAAAAGATACAGGGTATCTCTTTGTGGTGATGAAAATATTGTACAATTGACCATGGTGATGTTTGCACATATCTGTGAATATATTAAAAACCATTGAATTTCACACTTTAAGTTAATTTTATATATACTATGTGAATTATATCTCACTAAAGCTGCTAAAAAATGGTAATCATATTTTAAATTAATGTTCATATGCTCATCTTCTAAAGTATAAAGGACATGTTTCAAACAATGATATAATCTTGATATAACCACTATGGAATATGGAGTTTTGTCAAAAAATTAAAAATAGAAATTCCATACAATCCAGTAATTCTACTTCTGTGTATTTACCCAAAGAAAATATAAACACTAATTCAAAAAGATACATGTACGCCTATGTTTATTGTAGCAGTATTGACAATAGCCAAGATATGGAAGCAACCTAAGTATCCATCAATAGATGCATAGTTAAAGAAGAAGTGGTATATATACATAGTGGAATATTACTTAGCTATAAAAAAGAAACAAATCTCGCGATTTGTGAAAACATGGATAGATCTAGAGTTATTATGCTAAGTGAAATAAATCAGACAAAGAAAGACATATACATATGATTTCACTTATGTGGAATAAAACAAAACAAAATGAACAAACAAAAACATAGAAATGGATGCATAAATACAGAGAATAATCTCATGGTTGCTAGAGGGGCAGGGGTTGAGGGGAAAGATAAAATAGGTGAAAGGGATAAAGAGGTACAAACCTCCAGTTATAAGTAAGTGTCAGGATGAGAAGTACAACATGGGGAATATAGTCAATAATATCATAATAACTTTGGTGACAGATGGTAACTGCACTTATTGTGAGCATTTTGTAATGCATATACATTTCAAATTACTGTTTTACACCTGAAACTAATATAATATGCCAACTATAATTCAACAAAACTTTTTTAATAAAAAGAGTGTGAGGTTATCTTGAAAACTCTCACCATCCTATGATTTTTTATTTAAATCAGTAGCAATATTTTACACCTCAAAACTGGTTTAACAATATAGGCTATATATGGATATTTGTTCACATGTAGATATATACATATTCTCAAATAGCCTAGTTTAGAGTAATATGTGAAGGTATTTAAAATTATCAGCCTACTTTCAAAAAGGTCTAGTAGAAATGTGAAGTAGTATGAATTATACATTATTTCTGATTTGAGGCAATTTAAAGAAATGAACAACCCAATAAAAGACATTTGGGACAATTCAGTCCTCAAGATTTTATTGTGAATGTGAAAAACAAGGTAGATCAATTTAGTACTTTAGCATTTGTTTATTCTGGTTCTGATATCACTGGCTCTAATCTCAGTTTTTTTTGCTGGTTCCTCTTCTGTTCTTAGATTTTTTTTTTTTTACCAGTGGAGTACCCCAGGGTTCATTCCTTGGACCCATTCTTTTATCTGTACCAGTTCTCTTGGTGATCTCATGGTTTCATAGCTTTAAATATCTTTATGTTGATAACTCCGTAATGTTTCCGGGCTAGACTTCACCCCTGAATTCCAGACTTGTATAGCCAACTTGCCTACTCATCCTCTCTGTTTGGATGTCTAATTGATATCTCACATTTAACATGTTCACAACTACACTCATCTTTTTCTAAACCCTACTTCATCCAGTACTCCTCAGTTAATGGCTGATCCATCTTCCCCTTTTTTTGAAGTAAAACCTTTGAGTCACCTTCATTGATCTCTTTTTCTCAAAGTACAGTCATGGTCCCCCCCGCCCCCCTTAGGGCCTTTGCACTGACTGTTCTCTCTGCCTGGAATGTTCTTCCCCTGATTTCCATATGCTTGGGTCCCCTGCTTCCTTCAATTCTTTGTTCATGTGTCACCTTATTTCTTCAGTGAATATCACACCAACCGCAACACTTAAAATGGCAAACACTCAGCATTTCTTGTCCCCTCCTTACTCAATTTTTTCCGTAATTCTTTCCTCTATCCAACATACTGTAAAATTTTCTTATCTGGTTGATGTATAACTGTCTCTCCCCACTAGAATGTGAACTCCAGGAGGGTAGATATTTTTGTCTATTTTGTTCGCCTTATGTATCCACAGTTCCAGAAGCAGTGACCAGCAGAGGGGTAGCACTCAGTACATATTTATTCAATGAACGAATAGTACGATGTCACCATGTAGTCTCTATTGCTTTTAATGACCCAAAAAATGGTTCTTCATGTTTAGAAGTGACTCAGGTGGATTTTCCAAAACAAATCAAACACTTCCTTTCATAGGACATATGATGTATGTTTTCTGACTGGATCAACATGTACAATTCTTAATGATCACCAAGCAGCTCTTTTTTAACCACATGCCCTTTTCACCCGCAGCCACCCTCCAACTCAAATTGTCAAAAGTCATCTTTATCAGTTACTGAAAATATGTCCAATGTTTATACTTTCTCTGCTAGAAAGTCAGCAAGCACCTTGATTTCTGGATTTTCTCTTTTCTTTTCCAAACATCTCCCATATACAGCTTCAAAAGTAAAACCAAGGACATTTTGTATGAAAGTTTGTTTTATGATAACATCCAATTATCACTGATACTTCACACTGAGTGTGTTTTTTGAAAGTTCTTAAGGCTTTGTTCTCTTATCAACATTAACTTGTCTCTGAAAGCAGGTAGTTTACAGCCTAGCAAAGAAAGCAAAATAATGTATGTGTGCAATTAACACAAATTAATCTTGCTTGAGAACTTTAATTTCAGATTTTGGGTATTAAATGATATTTATATTTAAGTTGTCAACCTCAGAGTCTCGTTAGTCTAAATTTTACATTTGATTCATGAGGACTGTGCTGCTCCCTTAGAAGTAGCACATATAGTCGATAAGTTATATGATGTCTAGTGGGAAACACTGATGCATGATTCCTTTTCCTAGGTCTTAGTTCCAGCTATTCCATTAACTTATTATGTGATCACAGACTAATTATTTAATCTGTCTGTGCCTCAGGGTTTTAATATAAAACTTCAGAGAAATATTATTCTGCTGTATATGTCTTAGAGAAGGAGACATTAATGTGTGCTGGACAGAGCATAGGTTTTAGAGTCATAAAGACCTGTGTTCAAATCCTACCTCAGCCATTAACTAGCTTTGTGGATGTAGAGAAGTCAGTGTCACTGAGCCTTATTTCTGTCATCTCCAAAATGGTGATAAAACCTACTTCATAAGGTTGTAAGGAGTAGGCAAATAATTTGAAAAGTGCCTAGCATAGTGACCAGCACAAATGTCAGTTGTCTTCCTCTTCTTGCTCCTCCGTCTGCCTCTGTCCTGGCTGTAAAGTGAGATTGTGAGCATTAAATTTTATATAAGTCACTGTCATATACTGGGTGCTTAACATATGTTAGTTCTCTTCGATGTAGTATAAAGTAATTAGGCTTATTAAATAAGGAAGGGTGGGTATTATAATAGTGTGAGAAGGAAAATGAGATAAAATTTTAAAGGGAAACATGAAAACTTAGTAAGTGTAATTATTCCTATTTAAAATAACACTATTCCACTTGTTTGAGAGTGCACACCTTCCCAGATGCCTAACATCCAAAATGTAGTCTCTGCTGCATAGACCAGCCCCTGATGTAACTGAGCCCTACATTTTTGCAAAGATTTCATAAGATATGTAATAACACTGACTCATAACTGAGAAAAATGTTTAAATTATCAAGTCCATCACTTTGCCCAACATGTTTAACAATCAGAGCATTATCTGCTGCTAATTGGAATCAGGTGTACAATATACAAGGCTCACTGACCTCCTTAGAAACAATAATCTTAGGGGAATGTGGGTTTTTATAAAGGGGACCTGTTAATTTTAACAACTTCATGTATGCCTTCTTTTATATTCTCCCAAGGTGAAATGTATAGTGTATGTGAATACTAAAGATAAACGTTTGCTAATGTCTTGAGGAAAGGCTATTAGCCAGTTCATTGACTATGGTCCTATTGCAATGAGTATTGGTTTGTAACACATCTTGCATTGATTTAATTTACTAATAGTTATATGTAAGCGGTCATGTGCTCCAATCTATATAGGCATTTTTGATCTTCATATAATTTACTTTCTCTTTTTTTCAACTTGAGAATCAACTGGGTAAATACTTTTTTCTTTTTTGGGTTCATGAGAGTAGTCTTATTCCTCTGTGGTTTTTAAAAGATGTATAAATATGACTTAATTGTAAGATGCATGCCAATTTTATTATTCTTAACTAAATTAAAAAATATGATGTATAATTACTTAGCATTGCTACAATTCCAGATCTGGAAGTCAGAAGATACCTATTTGTGAGCATAAAATAACATGAAAAACCTCATCACCAAAAGTGAAATAAATAGGTGAGAAAATCTCCAAACCAAATAGGGAATCTGAGAACTAAAGTTTTGAGATTCTGTTTTTATTCTTAAAACAGAAATGCACAACCCACTTAAGGTGAATATAATCATTTATGTTCAACCGTTGTTGGTTGAAGTTAACAAAAAAGAATAAAAGTAACACATTTTTGGTTCCTAATGGAAAATTCTAAATCAAACCTAATTGATGAATGTGACTTTAAATTTTTGATGTTCACCTTACCAGTTCAGTTCAACAGACATTTACTCTGAGCAATCTACCATGCTGTTTAAGAGCATGGGCTTTGTAATCAAATGACCTGGGTTTGGTTTCCTGCATTACAATTTACTGTCTGAGTGAATTACTCAACTGCTGATTGTCTTAGTTTCTTCAGCTACTGTTGGGGGCTCTCATATCTCATTTGCAAAGATGTAGTGAGGATTCAGCAATAGAGTATGTGTGTGTGCCTGACCATAGTAAGCACTGAAATGGTAACTGCTAATACAAACTATGTACCAAACTCTGTCTGTATGTTGAATATATAAAGGTAAATACGATATTATCTGGTGTTGAGCCTAGACTAAATTCCAAACAGAATATATATATTGAGACATGCAGTTATAATGCAGTTGGCTTAACAAATAACACATACCAACCAGTCAGCCACATTACTTAGTTGTCCATATTGCAAATATTATAGGAAAAAATACACAATACAAGCAATAACAAATGATTTCTGTGTCTGAAGTCAAAGAATATATGAGTTTTCAAATTCTGATATAAAATTCCTGGTTGGGCATAAATTGGCTATGGTTTTATAGTACAAAATATGCTATTTATGAAATACATTTTTGGAAAATTCAATTTATCTTTAATCTCTTTAGAGTAAGATCCACATTTAAGAAGAGGCAAGTTTACTTTGCTCTAACATGACTCGTTTTAAAATGAAATTGACATTTGGAAAATAGGTATGTTTTTGTTACTCAGAAGCTTCACATGTAAACTTCTATGAAGCCAAAAGAGCATGCCTCAACCATCTGCAGGTTTATTGGTCAGTCTCTGCAGAAAGCTTTCTGGTTGAAAGAGGGAGCCCTCCAGAATGCAGTCAAATATATAATAAATCACAAGGACATAACATGATTTATCTTCATGCAATATATACATTTAACAGAGGAAACATTGACACACAAAATAATGTTGTAATGATCTCACTGAGAATTATTTATTAATTTTTCAGAATGGAAGACATTTGGGGCTATGCCATAGGCCCTGATCATTCATGAGATAAAGGGACCTGTATAGTAGATTATGTGGTAGATGAGTAAAAGATGTTTTCCATATCACCTACTCCCCTGCTGCATCCATCAGGTTATAGAGCTATAAGAATATCATTAGAGTGATGCCAAATCCTTCTTAAGCCAATTTACAAAGTTCAGTTTTCCAATTTCACATTTTATTCAGAAAGAGCTCTCTGTCAACTAGAAATCTATACTTGCCAAATTTTAATTAAAGCTCACAGTGGTGACTCCCAAGGCTCATCAAGGTTCTTCTGAGTTAGAAGAGATTCATTTATGTCCAGTGTTATATTTACATATAGACTATGTTTTGGTGTATCCTTTAGTAATTCATAATTTCTGGATAGCATAGTAGTTGTGATTATAAGTAATGCAACTGTTCCTCTTGGGTGGCTTGCAAATGGATTCTGAAGGCAATTGGAAAAGAAGAGTTAAAAAATGTCTTCAATAACTCCAATATTGTAGGAATATGTGTGCTTATTTTCCAAAGCTACCACTTTGAAAGGTCACTTTTATTATTGATTCTGTGCATGCCTGAGAGGTTACAGAGATGAGGAAGCCCTGGCCCTGTCCTCAGATATGTGATTGTCAAGGTGAGGAGTTTAATGAGTCATCAGGTATTTATAATACAGTGTGCTAAGTGCTCTTCACAGGTATTATAAGAGCTCAGAGCCACAGCAGATAACCAAGTTAGAGAAGCCCTTGTAAATTGATATGAAAACATACATTTGGATAGCTAAGTTCTGAGATATACATGTTACTTTCTATAAAATGTTTATACATCATATTTTGGCATCCTCTTTAGTGACAAAATGAAACATTCCAGATGAAAGAGTGTTTTGTCTTCTCTATTCCAAGGAATTCATGTCCCCAGGCTCAGGAAGAAGGTTGAGGAACTTTGCCTCTTTGTTTTGACACCAAGAAGCCAGGCTAACTGGCAAAGTATAAGATTAACAATGAATCGAGAAAATAGGATTAAGTTTGTAAATGGAGCAGAGGCATTCATCATTATGAGTATAAATGTTTATTTTTTTCTCATAAACTGCAGCCATTGTATGTGTTCTAATGTGTTTCTGATTTTCCTGGTGATATGAGTCATGGATTCAGTGACCCCAATCAACAGCCAAGCATGGCAAACTGGACACGAGCACATCTAATAACTCATGATCTCATTTTCTTTTCCCTCTCTTGACTTCTCTGCACTTTCTGTGAAAATGACTTTTCTTGTTGGACAGTGACTTGAACAGCAGTGAGGAGGATGGGAGCTAGGTCATGTTCTAAACAGGCAAAATTATGCTGTTGTCCAGCCAAGGGCAGTTACACTGAAGACAGAGTTGAGGGGTATTCTTCCTCCCTCCTCTGGGCCAATAGGTCCCACTGAATTAATCCAGCTGGCAAGCTATTTTTAAAATGCTGTGTGTATGAAATGGATTCAAAAGAAAAGTGTTACTTCTAAAGCACTGCAGAGAAAAACCTTTGTTTCACATAGCAGACATTGACTCTAGAGAAGAGGAAAATCACAATGATTTTCAATTGTTAATAGTAATAAGTCTTTAAATCATAAATAAGCAGCCTAGAGGTGGCCGTTCTTGCCATCATGACTCACCTTCAAAACCATGGATGATTCAAAGGGTAGAATCAGTTCAATTCAATACTTACTTCTTGAAGGCCTGCTGGGTGTGATGTGCTGGATATACAGTGATACACAAGAAAATGGAGTTTCTGTCCTCATGGAGTTTCCAGTCTGGCAGGCAGATCAAATATTGCATAACTGGTTACAGGCATTATGACTGTTATGAAAGAAAAGTTGACGAGGTTATGGGAATATAACAGAGGGCCTCATTTAGCCTTATAGAAGATAGATATGGTCAGAATCTCACCTACACTGTAGGTTGGAGATGGGAGGGGCAAAGGAGAGAATATTCAGCCTCTGTTATTTGTCTGTAATTTTCACTATTGCTGAAATATGCCTGAGAGTCACTGAGACACTTTCTCCGGGGAACTTGAGTGTGAGGCAGTCTCTTCCTGTCCCACATACTTACATATGCAGGTTTTTTCTGTCTATGCTGGAGTGCTTGCTACAATTTACATTCCCTCTAAGATAATGGAGTCATTTCAGCTTAGTGCTAACTCTCCATTCTATGTAACCCCTCTAGAAGAGTAAACCCTTACTCGTTACTTGGGAACTCTTCTACGTATGTTCTCCAAGAATTCTATCGCATTCTCAGTCCCAGCACAATGCTCTTATCCTTTCATTTGGCTTCAGAATCTTGTTGCCCCGCAGGAAAAGTAAGGAGTTAAATTTGGTTTCAGCCGCTTTTATAGTTCATTCATTGGAAGTCACCTGTTCAAGAAGTGCATTGTCAGTAGGAATTAGTCTTCCCTATTAATGGAAAACTACCATAGAGTGAGAAAGTGATTTTTAAAAAGCAGGGGGATTGGGAAGGCAGAGGGGGGAGACTGAAATCCAATAGTATTTGTTCTGGAACTTAAAGTGATTCAGAAGTGCTTTCTTGGGTGAAAGAAGGGTGTACAAAAGAGTTGGGGATCAGTACTTTGTTCTTTGTTCCACATGTATTTTGCAGAAAGCATGGTAAATTGTCTTTCTGAAGGTCTTCCCTGTTGTGGCCCAAGTAAAGGCTGTAGAGAAGTTTGCACGCAGCTCTGACTGCCTTGGCAGGTAAAAATGGGCCCCTGGAATATGGTGAATTGTGGAGTGAAAGCTGGGTTCTAATAGTCTTGGCAGTGCTAATGACTCGCACTAATTCTGGGCAGTTGCCATCTCTGGGACTCAGTTTCACCATCTGTAAAAACGAGAAAGTTCAACTATCATTCTGTGGCTTTCTTCACAGCCATAAGCATTTCACAGTGATGCCATCAGGAGAAATTCTCATGGCCGATGGTTTGCCTCTTACACAACTTTAGCCCCTGTTTTCAACAAGAGAAGCTCAGCTCTTAACCTGCTTTCATTTAACTAAAGAGGTCTATGTCTTTAAAAAAACATTTAAACCATTGTATCAGGTAATTATTAGGAGCCATAATTCTTTTAATTGCTTCAGGTATCCTGCTTTAATGGGCCCTCATGCTGCTGGATAATTCAGAAAGCCACTTTATATAGGAGGCTGTGGTTAGCCAGAAGATGCTTAAAAATCCCTTAATCTCTAAAGGGAAGTCATTTCCTCTTCCATGTGTATTTGCTGCTGCTGAGTTAAGCTGTAACTCAGATATAGCAATAGTGAAGGGTGGACTCTTCCTCTGGTTGTAGCCAGAGGGGTTTCCCTTGAATAAGGTGGGTGGAGCTAACAGTCCGAGCACAGAAAGGTGTAGGTTAAAGAATAGAGGCTCCAGAAGCCTCAATTACTAGTGTCCTATCCTTGTGCAGTGAGCTAGAAGGAGCCTCAGGTCAGGAACTGCTCCTGAGTGCAAAGTTCTTAGGAGTAAGGGAGGAACAAGAGTTGGAAAGATTTGAGTTTGTAGAAGGATTGCCCTTTGTCTATGGATAGGACCAAGCGGGCAGGGAGACAAGTTCTTAAGAGTAATCTAGGCGCAATGACACCTGGGGGCCATAGGACTGAGAAGTGAACTGGGATATGGAGGGAGGGAAACAAACACTGCTTCTATGAACCCATCCTACCCAATCAGAATGTGATCATTGCTATGAACTAAATGTCTGTGTTTCCCCCAAATTCATATGTTGATCCTAAGCCCCAATGTGATGGTTTTAACAGGTACGACTTTAGGAATGAATTAGATCATGAGGGTGAAACCTTCAAATGGGATTAGTGACCTTATAAAAGGGATCTCTCACCCTCTTTCCACAAGTGAGTATTCAGAAAGAAGAGGCAGTCTATACCCTGGAAGAGAACTCTTATCAGAACCCAACCATTCTGGCACCCTGATCTTGGACTTACAACCTCCAGAACTGTGAGAAATAAGCTTCTGTTGTTTATAAGCCCCCCAGTCTATAGCACTTTGTTTTAGCAGCCTCAACTGACTAAGACAATCATCTTCAGGGACTCTGGGGGTGGGGGTGGGGCTTCAAGATCCAAGGAAATTTCCCAGTTGCTCTTATTTGGGATTTTTACAATCATAAACTTGGACTTTGGAAATTTGACTTTGTACTATTTTTATTCTAATCATTTCATTTAGTTTCCTCTTCATTTTGCTAAAGTTGCTTTGGAAAATGTCGCATCTTAATTATGTTCTGAAGCAAGTGTATTTCTTTAGGAACATCCTAGGCAGGTCTGGTGTGGATGTGGGGCCCATGCAGTTACTTTGTTTACTCCTCTGCTAGTGCTTTCTAGAAGTTCTTTCTATAAATTTTCTAATTGGAATATAGACGATATACAATACTATATTGGGTTCATATGTACAACATAGTTATTGGACAATTATATACATTACTAAATGCTTATCACAATAAGTGTAGTTACCATCTGTCACTTTATCAAGTCACAGAGATGGGAGTACAGCATAGGGAATGTAGCCAAATACAGTATAATATATTGGCTTTCTTGAAATTCTTTATAACTTTGGAACAGGGTTCCTGCATATTCATTGTGTACCACATTCCACAAACTAGCAATCCTTGTGTTTGGTATCGATTTTATCCTAATTTTTCTAGTATATGTGGTCCATGGGTGGCAGTTTGGAGGAAAGTAGACACAAAAGGAGTAATGTGATTTGTTTTAGCCTCCAGACGTCCAGAGTATATCATCAAGCCTGATCACCATGTTGAACTGGAAATTGAGAAGGCTCTGCTTCTTGAGACTCGGAGGCTAAGTGAAGTTCCCAGAGGGCTAGATAGATATATTGATTTCTTTATTGCTGCTTGGGTAGTTCATATTTGTCACATGTAAATTATTTTTAAGGCGCAGATGCAGGGCACATAGAGTGTTCTATTAGGAGGATTTATTGCTGCTACCAGGTAAGAAAAGAAGTCCCTTCTAACAACTTCCTACTATTCTGAAATGCTATATACAGTACAGATTAATAAGTGAATACTGACACATGCCTTGTGCTCTGCCATAGGAGAGGTGTTGAGTTGCTGAGATTATTTATTGTTACTTTTTTTTAGCTTTCTCATGAAGCCCTTGGGATGAGGTCTAATATGATGGTTAACATTGCAGAGCTGTGGGCATCAGAGAGAAGTACTGTATCTTAGGCTGAGCACCCTGGAGGTATGCTCCAAGCTCTCAAGCATGATACATTAAAAGTTGGTTTTACCTGGATATAATGACACCAACAGGATTGTTAGTTATTGACCCACCATCTCTAGGATGCCTCCTCCAAGGTGTTTTCCATGAGAAGCATTGGGTCTCCTTTCTTCTCACAGAGTCTCCTTGGAAATTAGCAACAAAAATATGCTAGATTATGGAGGCAGTCTGTGGCTATAGGTAATTTTAAGACAAATAAATTTGATAGTTAATAATCAGGGCTTTGCTGGTGACGCTTCTAACCACATGAAGAATCATCTCCCTTTTCTTGGTCCATTAAAAAGAATTCCAAAGAAGGCATATTTACTCCAGTTTTTTTCATCGTAGGGAAAGAGCTTGTTTGTCACACTAAGTAAGCTTGTTTGTATTAGCCATTGTTATTTGCAGCTTAAATTGCCATGTGTTGAACTGGGTTATCGTGTGTCTTCTCATTTCTAAGCTAGTACTTATATTTAATACAAGCAGAGTTGTATGTGGTGCCCAGGGACTTAGAGTGGTCCCTTGAAGTTTCTGAAATTAGTCTTGCTCTGAAATGGGGCCACCCAGTTTGCAGTTTCTCCCTCCTATAGTCATTTAGAATTATTGATTTGCACTGAAAGAAATGAAAATTGGAGCACATTTTTAATAGACATTTTTAAGGGTCTCTAGGAAGATTGGCCCTTTGCTAATATGACATAGGCTTGTTTGACTTATGCCCCATTCTTGCATTCTTCTCTGGTATTTGAGGGTACCAGTTGGGGATTATACCCCCAAGCCTACCTCACTACATGTATGAGTATAGCCAGTAAATATCCACATGAAAGGGCCCAACTCCTCTGCCTTGAGATTTCATATTCTCTGTCCTGCTAGAATGTTGGGAAACCCCATATTATGTATTCCTTTGCCTGTATTCTTTTTTTTTTTTTAGATTTTATGGCTCTTTATCCCCTTCATCTATTTCACCCACCCACCCCAACCCTTCCCCTATGGTAACCACTAGTCACTTTTCAGTGTCTATGAGGCTGCTACTGTTTTGCTCATTTGGTTGGTTTGGTTTTTAGATTCCACATATAAGTGAAACCATATTGTATTTGTCTTTCTCCATCTGGCTTATTTTACTCAGCATAATACCCTCTAGGTCCATCCATTTTGTCACAAATGGAAGGATTTCTTTCTTTTTTATGACTGAATAATATTGCATTGTGTATATGTGCCACATCTTCTTTATCCATTCATCTATTGGTGGACACTTTAGTTGCTTCCATATCTCGACTATTGTAAATAATGTGACAATAAACATAAGGGTGCATATGTCTTTTTGAATCAGAGATTTTGTTTTCTTTGAGTAAATTCCTAGAAGTGGAATTGCAGGGTTGTGCAGTATTTCTATTTTTAGTTTTTGGAGGAAGCTCCATACTGCTTTCCACAGTGGCTACAACAATTTACATTCCAACCAACAGCATAGGAGAGTTCCCTTTTCTCCACATCCTTGCCAACACTTGTTATTTCTTGTCTTTTGGATGGTGGCTAGCCTCTATTGTTCTTGACCAGAATGCCTACCTTTGTTCTTTCTCCCGGCCCAAATCCATTCTCATGACTCTCTCATGCGCCACCATCTCCATGAAGCCTTCTCTAAATACTCCATCCGAAACCCATCATCCTGTCCTTGAAACTGAGATGGTACTTAAGCTCTGTACCATATATTTTCTACTTAGCTATCCTGTACTTAAGTTTCCTTTTCTTGTTATGGTTTTAGGTCTCTTTAGCCATGTAGCTCCACCAGGGTATATACTTATTTAATATTTTTTTTATCCTGTAGAGCACCTGAACCACTTAAAAAATACATGATTGGTTATTAAGTCAGTGGAAAGGTTAAATCCTTGATGGCCTCATAAAGAAATGAATAAAGAAAATAAATATTATCTGAAAGGAGCAGCCATTTATACCTTCACACAAACCCGCTTGTTGGGTTAACATAGGATATAAGGCTAGAGACTATATAAAGCCTATTGAAGAATTAGAAGAAAGGAAAAGTACCTAAGGCTTTGCTTAGGATAATCACCATCAAAAAAACCCAAAAAGATCATCCCTGTTTAAGATGTGGAAACTGAGGCATAGAGACGTTAACTGGCCTGCCCAGGATTACATATCTAATAAGTGACAGGACTAAAACGTGAACCCCAAATCTCTGACTGAATGTTATCTCTTCCCCACTGTGAAACATGATGTCCTGGCAACATTGAGTGTGTGGGGGTCCTTCACTTTCTCTGTATTTTTCTTAGAACACAGTACTCAGGAGAGTATGTGTGTATAGGAAAGGGGAGGGGGAGGTGGCCAGGAAGAATAGTTTTCCAATCATTTCTTAAAAATTTGAGTGCTGGCTAGTTGCAATATGTGAATCAAAGCTGTAACGCTAATCTTTCCCCATCTCCCTCCTTATTCTTCTAACAGCAACTACCTTCCTCCCTATTTCACTCCTCCTCACATTCCACCAGTCCAGCTCCTCCTCCAAAGTATCTAATTACAGTTTTGCAAGAAAGATTACAGGCTACATACTGCTATATTCACACCTGGGATTTACATCGATTTTACTGAATCAAGCTCTGAGTGTCCCTTTGTGTAACATTCCCATGGCAACACCAAATAGAATGGGAGAGAGGAAAAAAACAATTGAAAGCTCAGCAACTACACTCCTGGATCATGTGCATTTATGACTGCTCTTCCTCGACAAGTTGCCTGTTTTACTGAGTTTGTCCTTAAAAGGAGACACAAATTAGAATGATACTACTTCATATTGTGTTTGCTTTGCAGGTGAAAAATACATAGAAGAATGTTGCTCTACAGTAACAGAAAATGATGATTCTGGGATAAGAGACAGGAGAAGCTGTAAAAAAAAAAAGTTTATAAAACCATCCTGAGAAGTCTAGTCTCTCTGATCTATTATAGTAATTATCAGAGTAATCTGGGGGCCTCTGACACATCCTTCTACCAACAGTGGCTCTCCACGTGGTTCCCGGTAAGCTCAGTGTCACCTGTGCTCAGAAGAAGAAAAAGAAATTTTATGTTTCAAACATAAAAAATCAAAAGCTGCCTGAGTAGGAAAAACAAACAGTGGACAAACCAAACTGAACAGGGACATTGAACACCAGCCTAAGGAACTTTGATTTTATCCTCACGGCCATTGAGAACCATTGAAAGTACATCAGGAAGAGATTAAACAAGGTGCCCCAGGCTCTAGCGGCTAACTGATGAGCCAGAGCTAAAATCAAAGTCCTTGACTCTGATTACTGTGTATAGGGTTGCTTCTCTAAGTAACAGTATTTGGGGGTAGAAATAGAGAAGCACAGTGGTTGAGAGATTGGGCTGTAGACTCAGACTGCCTTTGTCAGTATCTCCACCGCCTTGTAACTGTGTGACCTTGGATTACAGTCACCACATCTGTACAATGGGAATAATAAGTGTGCTTATGTCATCAGATAGTCTTGAGGATTAAATGAGACAGTGTATAAAGATACAGCCTAATGTTTGGTACTTAGTAAGTGCTTAATGTTGGGTCCGTGCAATCAACCTCCAAATAACCAGGGGACGCGTGGATGCAAAAGTAAGAGCATTTATTGGGTAGCCAGCATGCTAGGGTCTCACACTCGCAGGTGGAGACCCCCAAAGTACAAGTTCATTCTTCTTTTATACACAGGAATGGGGTCGTGTGCAGAGCGGGCCGTGCGTAGAACGGGCTGTGCACAGAGGGGGCCATGCGCAGAGTGGGCCTAGATATGACCTGACCTTTACTGACACTTGACTGCCTGGTGGGCGAGTTGTCTTCTTTCTATTGGCTGGGAGCATCTGGCCAGTTTTGGCAACTGTGTTGGTTAAATTTTTGTAACTCTTGTAACTTTCTCTTGATGTGACCTGTCTTTTACAAAATGAAGTCACTTATAAAATGGAGTAGCTTATGTCAAGACTCTTTAGTTAGGACTCTTCACTTAATAAATGGTGGTTGCTATTAAAAAGAGAAGGCAAAGGAAAGGAAAGAAAGGAAAATAAAAAAGAGAGGAGTAGCCAGAGGTCAAATATTGCTGCCTTGGAGTTAGATCTCCTTTGTGGATGCGAACTGACCTTCGGGATCCTAAGCCCTTCCCCAATTTTTAATGTCATGTTGGACCAAATATGTGAATTTTCCCTTCAGCTTTTCCTGTGTTGCTGAATCTGGTCCCCATTCATCCTGTGAAATTATGTCTGTTTTGCTGCCACCCACATCCTGATGCTGCAGGGTGGTCCTATTTCCAGGACTTGGCTCTGCATACCTTGGGTACTGTTTTTTCAAGTCTTCTAGTCTCAGCTCATTTGTCACCTCATCTGAGAATTCTTCCCTGATCTACTTAATATAAATTAGCTCCCCCTACCCCATCTCTTCAGGAACATTCATTCCCATTATTTTGTATTATTTTTCCATAGAACATAATATTAACTCAATTACCTAATATATTTACTCATTTGCTCTCTGATCCTCCCCACTGAAATGTAAGTTGCTTAACAGCAAAGGCCCTGTTTGCCTTATTCAGCACTTTTGCTAATGTTTCTAGCACAGTGCCCAGAGTGGGGGGTCATAAATATCTGCTGGCTGGCTGGATGGATGGATGAATGAATCTATCAAGTGCTTATTGAACATCTAGTATGTACACCTGTCTACGTGCTTTAGGGAATAGACACTGCTGGCATCCTGAAAAGTTTACCAAAAGAAATACCAAACTTTTAAAGGTTGTTGTGTGCTGTGTTTCTTGTCGCTTCCCATCACCCTGGCTTTCATTACAGCAGCAGCCCAGGAACTGTTTCAAGCTTCGTGGGCCAGGGTATTCCCAAGTCCTTCTTTAAAGCTGCAGGGTTTGGCTCAGCTTGTTTCAGGAATGTTTCCAGGCATCTAGCTTCTTCCTAATTCACAGTTGGACCACTGAGTTCTAAAAATGCTGCATGGTTAAGTCTGTTCCCTAACGTGGGGCCAAAATGATTTTGAAGGTAAATAAATGTACTTGGGAAGCTGATGTTTTACCAAGACTTTTGCCATGTGCATCTAAAGGTAAAAACCATTGATACAGTGGGGCTAAGTAGACCTCCTCATAGTCACTAAGGTATTTTAGTAATTTTCTTTAGGTTTAGCAACTTCATTTCTTTAAGAAGAAATGGATAGGCTTAAAAGGATACACTGGCAAAAAGAGAAATAATTTGCCCCAAGTGCAGAGGGTAGAAAATTTTCAGTCAGCAGCCACTGCCATTAAGAATCACCACCAAGGCCATTTAGTGCGTAGTTTATTCTACACAAGGCACAGCGTCATGCTGAATGCTTTATATACATTTATTCTAAGGGAGAGAAGGACGTGTTGGGACTGAGGCTGAGGGAACTTCATTTTTGCTCTATGTCAGTAGGCCATTTCTTTTACTAGAATAAGACATCTACATCCTGGTTTACGGATTCTGGAAGGTGCCGTTTTAAAGACCTTAATTGTGCTTTTTGAAAATTGCTTCTCTCCACAACCCTGGGGTAACTCTACAATGTCTGTCTCTCAGCTTCATTATACACTCACCTTCTCTGGGCCTCTGTTTCCTCTGTTTGGACAATGTGGCTGACACTACGAACTCTATCTACCGGACAGGAGTGCTGGATGGCTGTCATTGTATTTTCTCTGTTTGGTAAAAAGTTCATGTAAATCTTGGGCATTATTTTGGTCATTGTTAATGGTCATAATTAATTGTCTGGGTTGCTTCATCCTGGAGAGGTTCTAGTAGTAACCACTTCTCATTATATGTGGGTGCATACCAGAATCATAGTACCCACAGTTCTTGGGGTCCCTGTGATCCTATATTGAATAGTTTGCTGAATCTGGTAGTATTTTGTAGGTGGTACCATGGTATTTGAGAAATGGGATGTGGATTTCACTAAGCTATCATAGAGTTTTTTAGGTTTTAGTATGTGTATGCTGGGCTTTCTTTTGAAAAATTAATAGAAATGTCGTCACATAATTTTGATAAAGAAAAAAATTTTGGAAAGCCTTTTTTATTGAGGTAAAATTAGTATATAACATCATGTATGTTTCAGGTAGGCAACATAATTTGATATTTGTCTATACTACAAAGTGTTTGCCACCATAAGTCTAGTTACTGTCCACCATCATACAATTGAGCCCCTTCAGCTATTTCACCCACCCCCAAATTCCTTCCCTCTGGGAACCACCAATCTATTATTCTCTGTCTCTATGGGTTCATTTTTGTTTTTGTGTGTTTGTTTTGTTTATAGTTTCTACATATTTTTGTGTGTTTTACTTTTTTAGGTTCACATGGGTGAAATCATATGATATTTGTCTTTCTCCCTCTGACTTATTTCAGTCAGTATAATACCCTCAAGATACATCCATGTTGTTGCAAATGGCAAGATTTCATTCTTTTTTATGACTGAATAGTAGTACCATATCTATGTATGTGTGTATGTTATATATATATGTATATATGTGTATATATATATATGTACATAATGTCTTATTTGTTCATCAGTCAGTAGACACTTAGGTTGTTAACATATTTTGGCTATTGTAAATAATGCTGCAATGAACAGAGGGGTACATATGTCTTTTTCAATTATTTTTTTTGTATTCTTCAGATAACTACCCAGAAATGGAACACCTGGATTGTATGGTATTTCTATCTTTAAATTTTTGAGGAGACTCCATACTGTTTTCCATAGTGGGTGCACCAGTTTACACTCTCACCAACAGTGTTCTAGGGTTCCCTTTTCTCCACAACCTCTCCAACACTTGTTATTTCTTGTTTTTTTTCATAATAGCCAGTTAGCAGGTATGAAGTGATATTGTGGTTAAAGTTTGCATTTCCATGATATATAGTGATGGTGGACATCCTTTACTATGCCTATCAGGGCCATCTATGTCTGCTTTGGGAAAATGTCTAGCAGATTATCTCCCATTTTTTAATTAGGTTGTTTATATTTTTGTTAAGTTGTATGAGATCTCTATATATTTTAATATTAACCCTTTATCAAATACATGATTTGCAAAAAAATCTTTCCCCATTCAACAGGTTGCCTTTTTGCTTTGTTGATGGTTTCCTTCACTGTGCAGAAGATTTTTTCTTTTATGTAGTCCCATTTGTTAATTTTTGCTTTTGTTTCCCTTGACTCTGGAGTCAGATCCACTCCCCCCCAAAAAAAATCACTTGGACTGGTGTCAAGGGGCTAACTGCCTATGTTTTCTTGTAGGAATTTAGTGGTCTCTGGTCTTATAGTCAAGTCTTTAATCCATTTTGAGTTAATTTTTGTGTATGGTATAAAATACACAAATAGGTTCATTTTATTATTTTGCTTGTGGCTGTCCAGATTTCCCAATACCGTTTATTGAAGAAAGTGTCCTTCTGCATTGTATATTCTTAGCTCCTTTAATTTTTTTCTGGGCTCTCTATTCTGTTCCATTAATCTATGTGTTTTATGCTATTAACACTGTTATGGTTATTATAACTTTGGAGTATAGTTTGAAATCAAGAAGTGTGATACCACCAACTTTGTTCTTTTTTCTCAAGATTGCTTTAGCTACCTCTGGTATTTTGTACTTCCATACAAATTTTAGAATTATTTATTCTACTTATATGAAAAATGCCATTTGATTTTGATAGAGATTGCAATGAAGCTGTAAATTGCTTTGGGTAATATGGATATTTTAACAAAGTTAATTTTTGCAATCCATGAGCATGAAATATCTTTCCATTATTTTGTGTCTTCTTCAGTTCCTTTCACTAATGTCTTATAGTTTTCAGTGAATACATCTTTCCCCAGCTTTGTAAATTTATACCCAGATATTTTATTCTTTTTGGTATAATTGTAAATGGGATTTTCTTAATTTCTATGATAGTTATTAGTGCATAGAAATGTTACAGATTTCTGTATATTGAATTTTCATCCTGCAGCTTTACTGATTTCATTCATTATTTCTACTTTTTTTGTAGATTTTTAAAGATTTTCTGCATATAGTTCCTTGTCATATGCAAATAGTGACAATTTTACTGCTTCCTTTCTGATTTGGATGCCTTTATTTTTCATGTCTTATTGCTGTGGCTAGGACATATGTTGAATAAATACATGTGTTGACTATGATACTATATTGAATAAAAGTTAGGATAGTGGATCTCTATTCCTTGATCTTAGAGAAAATGCTTTGACCTTTCTCACTTGGATTATGTGAGCGATGGGTTTGTCACATATGGCCTTTGTTACGTTTAGGTATGTTCCCTCTATACCCATTATGTTAAGAATTTTTATGAAAGCTGGATATTGAATTTTGCAAATGCTTTTTCTGCATCTGTTGAGATGATCATATTTTATCCTTCCTTTTGTTAGTATGGTTTACTATGTTGATTTATTTGTGGATATTAACTCATCCTTGTATCCCTGGAGTAAATCCCATTTTAAAATGGTGTTAGACCCTTTTATTCTATTGTTTAATTCAGTTTACTATTATTCTGCTGAGAATTTTAGCTTCTGTATTCATTGGGGATATTGGCATATAATTTTCTTCTTTTTTGTGTCCTTATCTATGTTTTTTATCAGGGTAATGCTTACCTCATAAAGTGAGTTTGGAAGCATGCCCTCTTCTTTAGTTTTTTAGAAGCATTTAAGAAGATAAATATTTAGTCTTTGAACATTTGGTAGAATTCACCAGTGAAACTATCTAGTCCTGGACTTCTGTTTGTTGGGAAGTTTTTGATTAATGATTCAGTCTCCTTACTCGTAACTGGTCTATTCAGATTTTCTTCATGATTCATTCTTGGAAGATTGAAGATTGTGTGTTTCTAAGAATTTATCCATTTTTTTCTAGGTTGTCCAATTTGTTGGCATATAATTGTTCTTGGTAGTTTCTTTTGATCCTTTGTATTTTTGTAGTATCAGTTGTAACTTCTCTTTCATCTGTGGTTTTATTTATTTGAGCCCTCTTTTTTTCTTGGTGAGTCTGGCTAAAGATTTGTCAGTTTTGTTTTACCTTTTCAGAGAACTAGTTGTTCATCTCATTATATTTTCTATTGTCCTCTCAGTCCCTATTTCATTTATTGCAGCATCATTCTTTATTATTTCCTTCTGTCAACTAACTGGGCTTTGGGTTTTTTTTTCCAGTTCCTTTAGGCATAGAGTCTGCTTATTTGAGATTTGTCTTGTTTCTTCAGGTAGGCCTGCATTGCTGTAAACTTCCCTTTTAAATATCCTTTGGTTACATCCCCATAGACTTGGACTGTTGTATTTCCATTTTCATTTTTTTCCAGCTATTTTTTATTTCTCCTTTGATTTGCTCACTGATCCATTGATTTTCAGGAAATTCGAATTTCCACATTTTTGTGATTTTTTTCCAGTTTTTTTCCTTAATTGATTTCTAGTTACATACCATTATGGTTAGAAAAAATGTTTGATATGATTTCAATCTTCTTAAAATTACTGAGGCTTGTTTTGTGGCCTAGTTTATGACCTATACTGGAGAATGTTCCATTTTTAATAGAGACTACTGTGTATTCTGCTACTTTGGGATGGAATGTTATGCATACATATATAGAGAGAAAGATAGATAGATATCTATATCTATGTCTTTGGAGAATTTAGTTCATTTGCGTTTAAAGTAATTTTGATAGGTGTATACTTACTGCCATTTTGTTGATTGTTTTCTGGCTGTTTTTGTAGCTACTCTCTGTTCCTTTCTTTTCTTTCTGTCTTCCCTTGTGCTTTGGTAATTTATTTAGTGTTACTTTACCACCACCCCTCTGTTCTGTTTTACATGTCCTATTTTATATCTTGTTTTGTTTCCCTTAACTAATTACCATAGTTAGAGTTAGTTTTATGACTTTTGTCTCTTAATCTTCATATTAGGTGTATTAGTGGTTAATCCATTACTTTTACTTTATAGTTTCATTTACTATTGACATTTTTATTTTCCTGTTTTCTTGTTACTAATTAGTGCCTTTTCTTTTCAGCTTAAAGAAGTCCCTTGAACATCTCCTATAAGGCTAGTTTAGTGCTGATGAACTCCTTTACTTTTTCCTTGTGTCAAAAACTCTATCTCTCCTTAAACTCTGAATAATAACTTTTTCAGGTAGAGTATTCTTAGCTGAAAGCTTTTTTCTTTTCAGCACTTTTTATATGTCACGCCACTCCCTTCTGGCATACAAAGATTTTGCTGAAGAAACTGCCGATAGCATTATGGAGTTTTCCTTATATATAACATGTTTTTCTCTTGCTTCATTTAAGATTTTCTCTTTATTTTTGACTTTTGGCCTTTCATAATATGTCTTAGTGTGATTCTCTTTGGGTTCATCTTATTTGGAATTCTCTGGGCTTCCTGGACCTGGATGTCTGTTTCCTTCCCTATGTTAGGAAAGTTTTCTGCTGTTACTTCTTCAAATAAGTTTTCTGCCCCTTTCTTTTTCTTCTCCTTCTGGAACCCCTATATTGCAAATGTTATTCTGCTTGATGTTGTCATATAGATCTCTTAAGTTATCCTCATTTTTTAAATTCTTGTTTTCTTTTTCTCCTTATTGAGTGATTTCCATTGCCCTGCCTTCCAGGTTGCTGATCTGTTCTTCTTTTTCATCTAGTTTATTGTTGAGCCCTTCTGGTCTATTTTCAGTTTAGCTCTTGTATTCTTCAGCTCTGTAACTTCTGCTTATTTCTTTTTTATGTTTTCTATCTCCCTCCTGAAGTTCTCACCATGGTATTCCATTCCTCTCCCAAGTTCTGTGAGCATCTTTATGACCATTATTTTGAACTCTTTGTCCAGTAGATTTCTTGTTTGTTTCATTTAGGTCTTTAGCTTTTGTCTTGTTCTTTCATTTGAAACATATTCCTCTGTCTCCTCACTTTGTGTGATTCTTTTTGTGTTTGTTTCTGTGTATGAGGTGAAATAGTTCTCTCTCCCAGTCTGAAGGATTGGCCTTGTGTAGGAGGTGAAATTATCATTCAACCTTGTCCTATCTTTTGGTTGTTTCTGACCTTTTTGAGGGTGTATATAGCCTTATTTGTTCTTGATAAGTCTCAGTTGTTGAGTGTATGCCAAGACCTCTCAGTGTTCTAAAGGGAGGGATCTCAGACCGTGCTAAGTTTCATGCAAATTGTAAGCCAGATCCTCAGGCAGCAGCTTTTAAGGTATGTAAGCATATATAGTCTTCATGGGTCCACAATCATAAACCCTCCTGATTTCTAGACCAGGAGATTTGAAGGTGTATGCTGGATAGCAGTTGTTAACATTGTGACTGTAGCATTATGTATAAGCTCCTTTCTGGGAGATATCAGCAGATTGTGGTGAGGCCAAGGGAGGGCCCACATTCCCTGGGAGCACCTGTGTAGCCTCTGGATTTGTGGCAAACCTAAACACTTGTCCTTCAGGCTGAAGGTGTAGGACAAAAATATAGCCCTTTTTCACATAAAGACTGAAAGTGTGTTTTAGTTGGCTTTTTGTGAGCACCCTGGTGGTGGTAACCTGCCACGCACTCCCTCTCCAGTTGTTTCAGACCCATAGGGCTAAGAACACAATCCTCCCTTTTTAGCCAGGCACTCAAGGAGTGTCGCCTTTGTGAGCTGCATGTGCCCACGTGCTATAGTTAGGTGGGCCATAGATGTACTGCATGGGGATAGGGTGCCCAGCCAGCCCAGCTGTGGCAGAGTGGCTCTTGGCTGTGAAGCATTGAGACAGGGTACATGGCCTGCTTGGCTGTGGCATGCAGGCACTGGAGAGGGGCTTGGCTGGCCTGGTTAAGGTGTGGTGTGCTGGCCTGTGGTACATGGGGGTGGGGTGCTTGGCCACTGGGCTGTGGCATGCAGGTGTGGATTGTTCAGCTGGCTTGGCAGCAGGGGCAGGCCATTCTTACAAGAGCTAACAGGCTAGAAGAAGGGTTCAAAAATGATGCCCACTAGTACTGGTACCAACAAGGTGGAAGGAGAACAAAAATGGCACCTGCTAGCACCTCCATCTTTGGAAAGAGTCCCAACATGTTCCTGCCTCCCTGCAGGTGCTTTAAGATTAACAAATGAGTCTCCTATGCATATGTTGTAGGCACTTTTCAAAACTGTTGCTTCCTCATTGGGTCCTGGGGTGAATGTGTGTGTGTGACAGACCTTTTAAGAGCAAATTTTTCATTCTTTATAGCCGTGATTCTCCTGGAAATAAGTCCCAATGACTTTGAAGGCCAGTTGCTTTGGGTGTTCATCTCTTCAGTGCAGGTCCCAGAGTTGGGGTGCCTGATGTGGAACACAAATCCCTCCTCAGGAACAAGTCCCATATATGAGATACCTCCCAACTGTGGGTCACTGTGCCTGGGGTTCGGTTTCTTGGTAGACTGTGTCTTTCCCTTGCCTATGCATCTCAGTGTGGCCCCTTTAGCCTTTATTTTTAAAGGCATAGTTCACCAAGCTTTCAGGTCCTTTTCAGAGGGAATTGTTCCATGTCAGTGTAGTTTTGTGTTTGTGGGAGGAGGTGAGTTCAGGATACTTCTTTCCTGCCATCTTGAACTTTTCTCACTTTGATAGTCTTAAGGCAGTTGTATAACTTACATTTGTTCTTCCTACCAGGAGATTTCATTATAAATCTGATTATTTGCATGTAATTTCACACATCTTACACAGTAATGTTTGCATAACATGAAATTATTTTCTTCGGGAATACCGAGCATGTCCTACACACATCAGTTTGGTTTTATGGAAAATATTCTGACATCTAGGTATTTCTCATGGACATTAATGGGGTCAGTGCCCTTACCTGCCATCCCAAATTAGAAATCAATCCTGGTTCTTGTTGTGCCCTTAGGGATAGTAAATAGATTCCATGCCCCTGGACCCAAATAACATATCAGCAGTGTCCGTTACCTTCTTTGGGCCAGTCTTTATAAGTCCTGAAATAGATGACAATTTTAAGTTTGGAATTTAAATGGGTCAGAAGAGAAACAAAATGCCTTCTTCAATAACTCTGCCATGTTTCCTCCACTTCCATTCTAATATTTTTGACACCACTTTCTCTCAGTCTTGCTAAAGGTTCTTTCTGTAAGGTTAAAAAATAAACAGGATATCTGCAAATAACAAAATATAAAAATAAGTATCTTTGAGGTATATAGGATTCATTTTCCACATATATCATAACTTAGTGATAGGATGTATGTGTGCATCTGCTTGTGTATATGTGTATAATTATGCAATTAGATACTCTATGGATCTGTGACAGATTGACAGGTATGTTCAATCTATGAAATCTGCTGGGGAATGCATGTTACTCAAAATTCATTTATCAATTCAGGTTGGGTTTGAAAATTGCCCAATAACTGCTTTACACAGCTAATATCATTTATATTAATTCACTTCAACCAATTTCTCAACAAAAGTTTCAGAGAAAAACATTTCCTTTGGCTTTGCCTGAGAAATATGCACAATGTTTGACTTGTCACTTTTTACTGTATTACCTGATTTTATCATAGTATTGCATTGTGCCCAGGATTAATTTCTTATGTATACAAGAAAAAGAAGAAATAACTCTTTACCTAAATTAACATCAAAGACATGCAGATATGATTCATGAATATTAGTTAGTTTGGACAATATGGCATACTAGATTTCACTGGAATCAAGTGGGGTGATTTAAAGAAAAAAATCTCATGCGTGGATTTCAACCTACAGATTCTACTTAAATGATAGGTTTTGGGACTCTGGCATGAGTATTTTTTAAAGCACCCCATATAAACCTAATGTTCAGCCAAGGCAGAGGACCATTGCTCTGTGTCTGGGTTGGCATTTTCTGTAAAGGTCCACATAGTAAATATTTTAGGTTTTGCAGACCAGTCCGCGTCTGTTGCAACTACTCAATTTTCTATTGTGGCTTGAAAGCAACTATCTACTATATATAAATGAATGAGTGTGCCTGTGTTTGAATGAAACTTTATTTATAAAAATAAGAAGCAGAACTAGATATCCTCCAAGGCCTGTAATTGCTGACCCCTGCACTAGGTCAGTGGTTCCCCAATTCTGGCATGCATCAGACCACTCTGGGGGCTTCTTAGAACACAGATTGTTGGGCTCTTCCCCAAAAGTTTCTGATCCAGTAGATGAGGGAGGGGAACAAGAGTTTATATTTCTAACAAGTTTCTAGGTGATCTTGATGCTGCTGGCATGGAAACCATAGTTTGAGAACCAACGATCTAGACCCTTTTAGCTGTAGTCCATTTTCTTCACTGCTTCATCATTAGTCCACTACAGCCCATTTTTAGACCTCCAGTTGAAGTTGGTTCAAGAGCAGACTTATTCCTGATATGATAAACTGTGTTATCAGAGTATCATTACAAAAGCCAGCATCACAGTGAATAATGAATCTGTAAGAATATTCTCATTAAAGCTGGGAACTAAGCAATATCACCACTATTATTTGGCTTAGCTCTGGATTTATCAGCTAATGCAAGGAGATGAGAGAAAGAAGTGAAATATTTAAAAACCAGAAAAAAAGAGGCATAATGATCATCCTTTGCCAATGATATAATTGTTATATTGGGAAAATCCAAAAGTATTAGGTAAAAAGTATTAGAATTATATCATATATAACTACATAGCTACAGGAGTATAGAAAATATATACTGGATTCCCTCTATGAAAGCAGCTAAAACCTAGAATGAATATGTTCTGATCATTAAGAAATTTATAGAACCAATATGAAGAAAAATTTTAAAACTCTATTGATGGACATGAATAGATGGAAATACCTTGTTCTTAGATAGGAAGGCAATATTGAATAAATGTTAAAATTTAATGTGATCCCAATTAAAATATTAAAAGAACTTTGGACTAGGCATAATGATTCCAAAATACATATAAAATATGAAAAACGTGAGGATAACTAGGAAAATCATGAAAATTAGGAGTAATAAATGAGGATTAGCTTTATAATATATATTATAAATAAAGTAAGGTGCAGGAATAGGAACACGTGTCAAATAAATAGATTTTTTTTATCCCAGAAATAGTTATAATAAAATAGAAAAGTATGTTCAGACTGACTATCATTTTACCAAAAAATAAGTAAATAAAAGTAACTCCCTATCTCATTTTTTATACCAAAATTAATTCCAGGAGGATCATATATTTGAAAATAAAATAGGTGAAATTATGAAAGTATTAAAAATATATACTGGACATGGATGTAGGAAAGGGTCTTGAAGTATAAAAGGCCTATGACAAAAAATATAGAAATTCTAGTGGCAAAGATCAATAAGGCATCATATAAATTTTAACATTTTGCATAGAATATAATCAAAGGCAAAAGCTGGAAAATATGTTGCAACACATATGACAGATAAAAGGCTAATAATTTGCATTCTTATGAATCAATACAAGATTACCATTCAGTACAAAATAAAGGAGATAAGCAATTCAATTGAAGAAAAATACAAACAGCTTATAAGCATAGGAAACAATCTTTAGTTTCATTCATGAGTAAATGCAGATTAAAGTGAGTGGTAAACATTAGATTTTGATAATAATTCAGTGCTGGCTAGTGAACAGATAACATAGAAACAAATCCTTACTAGAAATTTGTCCTACTGATTAATCATTCTCAACCTGCAGTGGTTTGACCCCAAGGGGGACATTTGGCTATGTCTGGAGACATTTATGATTGTCACAGTAGGGGTGGGGGGTGCTACTGGAATCTAGTGGATAGAGGCCAGGAACATTGCTAAACATCCTGCAATATATTGAACACGCTGGAACAAAGAATTATCTGACCAAAAGTGTGAATTATGTTGAGGTTGACAAATCCTATTTTTTATATATATATATATATATATATATATATATATATATATATATATATACACATGTGTGCACAGATATATGTTCAAGGGTGTTTTTTGCAGTATTGTTTGTAAAAACAAAAGACTGGAGGCAACCTAAATGTCCATGAATAGAAGTCTGACCAAATAATATATTGACATATCCATAAAGAGCTATTATACAGTCTATAAGAAGAGTTAAGGTAGATACGTTGGTAGGAACATATTTACAAGGTATGCTAAGTGAAGAAAAAATCAAGATACAGAGCAGTGTATACAATATGTCCCCATTTGTGAAATAGAAAAGAGCATACATGAATATATATACATACATATGTATATTTGGTGTGCATATATATTATGTATGTGTGTATGTGTATATATATATATGCATATACATGTGAAAATCTGCAAGGATGCACAAGGAATGATTGAAAATGTTTGTCACTCTGGAGTAATGGATCTAGGATGGGAAAGTCACTTTTTATTGTGCTCCCTCTTGTGTCACTAGAAATTTTAGTTTAAGGTACCCATACCCTGTGTTGTAGTGAGATGAAATTTCCTAATTTTCTTCTTGCCCCCCTGCAAGAACCTACATCAGATTGTGAGCTTTTCAAGGGCAAAACCTTATCCTGTTCATCTTTAGACTTCTTACAATGTGCAACATAGTGCCTGAGGTATAATCATTGGTCAATTAGTATTTGTTAGGTTGAATTGAATTGAATGAGGGTTTATAGTAAATAGGAAAATACAAATAGGCAAAAAAAAACCCAAAAGCAAATAGAAAAAAAATAACAAGTTTCTTTAGTTTGTTGGCCGCTTAAACTATGGTGTTGTTTAGTAGATTTTAACCTTAACAGTTAAGTATATATTGCATTTTCTGAACATACACCAATGCTGTATACTGTAATATACCTAGGTAATGTTTTTGTATTCTATTCCTTTAATGAAATCTTTTCAATTCTAATAGCAGTTCCACTGAAATTCTAATTGCTACTTTTAAGTGTCAGTCATTTTTCAATGTCCCACTGGAGAAAGTACTATTTGTTTTTATTTTAATGTGATGCATCAATTGTACAAGTGAATGAGACACTTCTTTTATCATATCTAGCCTCTGTTTCCTGAGTGTTAGGTGATTCTGCTGAAAATCGGCACTTCAGATACTCATGAGGCTGAAACATGCCTATCATCATCATGTCCCCCATTTCTTTAGGAACAACATGATGTATAGTAGAGAAACTCATTAAGTTGTTTCTTGAGGCATGCTTCATCTATTTTATACATCCCAGGATAAGGTCAAATTATGGTGGGAATTTTATTATGAAATAAGGAGTTCTTGATCTTTTGAACCATTATACATTCCCCCAATACTTTTTTTTTTTTATCAGATCTGGGCTTGGCTGGAGGTGTGATAGTATTGAGTTTTGCTCTACCCTCGTCTTTTGGGGTAGCTTAATAGACTCCATACACTAGTATATTTCATAAGTGTTTCCTAGTCAGAATCTGATATATTTATCACTATGGATCTGATATCTTTACTAGAGGGTAAAAGAATTCTGTGGTATCTAATGTGGTATCTAATATCCTATATATATATAGCATTCTCTATTACACATTTCTAATTTCTAATACAAATGGGCCATGGTTTTTGCCCCCTGTGAAGCAGCATTCAGCCATTTGACCACCCACTTAGAAATGGTTACTGAACTTCAATTTAGATGCCATTGTTTAAATGTAACCTCATTTCTCAGTATAAACTCATGCTGAAGAGTACAGAGTTAGTGGGCTCCCTTTCTGCTGACAGTATTCTAGCTATACAGCAATTAAGCTTGTTTTCAAATTGAAAGTCAAATCACTTAGCAAGGGTAGATTTGGAATTGTAGGAATTTCTAGCCTTTCTATAGGCATTTTGTTTGGTAATGGCCTGAGTTAGCCAATTGAGTAAGTTACATTTTGGGGGGCACATTAAAAAAGGTGCACAAACATCTAGAACTAACTTACAGCTCTTCAAATAGAAGAAAAAATATAAGAAATCAGGTGTTGCTGTTATTACCTTTATTATTTTAAACAGTTTTAATGTTCATTTGATTTCAACCTTGGATAAATTTAAGGAAGCAGGGGGCAGATAATTAGTTTATATTTTAAAAATGTAAAGTCAATATCGAAACTCTGCCATGGCTAATTACAGTGTCCAGACTAAGAACTTTTAGTCTCTTCCAGAATAATTTATGAGCACCAAGGTAATCAAACATGTGGGATAGTCAAAACATTTAATTAAGGAAAATATGTGAAAATCACTTTTAAGAAAACATAGCTCACAATGATCACATTATCCCCACTCTCAAACTTCACTGCTGGGTGCTATTTTATTTATTTGTTCTCATCTGTGACCTTACTAGATGTAATATGAGGGGGCCACTGTGCTTTACCTTCAAGCGAAGGCTGGAGAAAGGAATTGATAGGGAAACAAGCATTGCTTCGGTGATACAGGCAAGTATGACAGGAGCTTGCAGTTTCAAATGGATGGGTAATTGGAGCAACTCATATGGTATAAGTGGGCCTTGAAGAATGGAATACTGCATTACTGTTTCAAAAATATTAGCGTAGACTAATGCTAATAATGGGTAGAGATTCTGTCTTATCTTAAAGTCAAAGGGTTCTTAGACTACAAAAAATGTGTTTTAAATTAGTGCTTTAATACAGATACATTTGAAAGTGTGTTTATTGTTTTGTTATTGGAAAGCAGCAGAGGGAGAGAGAGGAATGTGATGTTTTACTATTTTTAACTTGTGGTTAATGACTAAATAGAAAATGACAAAAACTGTAAGTAATCAGAATAAAAATAATGAAAAAGTATTACAAGTGGTATTTAAGAGAAAATTAATGAAATTTGTATTAATTAAAGCATGTTAAAAATCAAATTTGCCTAGTGTTTCTTTCATGTTAATAGAATTCTGAATTAAATGACCTTTCAGTGTCAAAATCTGTAAATTTATTAATCAGTGCTTATCTCATTCTAGAATAGATTTGAGTGTTTTAGATAGTAGTGATCAAATAGTAGAGTCCCTCCTATCAAAAATTTTTAATTACAAAAACGAACATTAAAAAGACCCCATTGATGTTTCACAGCTGAGTTGAATGAGCTCATGATTGGTAAGAGAGAGAGACTATACATGCTGTGGATGGGTAGGTGTTCTACAGCAACCTGTAACTGTCCTCACAGATATGAGCTTGTAATTACTGCCTCTTGTCAGAGTGATCCTACCCACATGGATTTCCCAGGATTTAGCAAAGAGTGTCAGAATTGAGAAAGTGAAGGAGCTTTTCACTTGGTGATAAAAAGAGAGGTAATGTATAATGTGTTGTTTTTCCTTAAACACTTCTCACAATAAATGAAGCATTTAATAAATGTCTTTGGAGCTATCAAATATTTGTCTTTTCTTAAGATCCAGCTACATCACATTTATAAACTACCCCACTGTGTGCACCTGTATTTTAATGTTAGCATTTTATCTTAGAAACTCATGATATACAAAAGGAAATGAAAAGGTGGCAGCAGACCCTCTATGCCAGTTTATAAATTCAGACCAATGCATTGGTTTTATATTAGTCACCCACTTTTCCTTTGGCAGCTTTGCTTACAATATTTTCCTCCCTTCTTGCTATTTGTCCTTTTGGGTTCTGCTCAAATCCCAAGCCTTTCCTGTTTATCTTCATATTCTTCTTACTCTTCTCTGTAACACTGAGAACTCAGTTACACGTGATCTTACATGGTCTCTAGATTCTTCCACTGATGTGCTTCACCATAGTGCTGCTCTTCCGGGACTTGGCACTTCTCCGATCCTGTTTATCTTTGCAATGAGAGTGACAATACAGCCATCTTAAATACTTATTTAGAGGATTAAATGCGATAAACCATGTTAACTGTATAGCACAAAGTCTGGCGTACAGTAAGTGTCCAATAAACTCTAGCTATCATTGTTATGTGCTCTATAAATGCTTAGTAATTGGTGGCTTGACAAAGCTTCCTTTCAAGTCTATATTCTATGAGAATACAGTTATTTGTCTGCTAGAAAGAACCTCGGGCCATGTCTACAGAAGTAAAACAACTAGTTCAAAATTGAAGACACCACCACTAGTTACTTCTTCTACATAGCACTACTAACTATTTTAGCTGAATTACCTGGGTGAAATAATTGGCTGTTTAGGTGTCTTGGCATCAGAATGTGCATGTGTAAATTGCACAAAAATCATTGCTAAGAAAAAGAAAGTGAAGGATAAAGTCATGCCTATGAGGCATTTGAATAGACTTGCCACTTAACTCCGTAAAACAACCATTTGACAGGCATTTAAAAAATTCTCTGACTTCATCAGTTGATTTTCGAACTTGATTAAATTGTCTATGATTTGTGTGTAGGAACAGCTTCAATCACTTTTTGTCCTGCCCTGATTTCTTTTTAGTACCCAGCATATGGACCAATATTTATTTTCCTTATTATTCCTCTGTGGAGAATTTTCTGGTTGCAACAAAGCATTAAGAAATGGCATGAAATGCATGTGTAGCATCTGTCTGCTGCACAGGCATTATGTTAATATGCTGCATTTTACTTGGAAAAGAGGCAGTGTGTGAATAGGAACTTTGTTACCCATATTCTCCCACATTAGTGGTCTGCTCTGCATTCCTCTCTCTTCCCATTTTGGTGGTAAGTAATACATTCCATTTTGAAATGGACTTCACTGACTATCCAGACAATAAGCTCGCAGTTGTCCCAGCCTGTGTGCAAATATCTTACTCAGCAGTCAGGGCTACGCAGTGAATGACCCTTTCAGCACAGAAAATAGTGCTTCAGGGATTGAGCCAGTGCAGCTTCTGAAAAGGCCAAGGGATAACTCAGGCTTGTTGAGAATGTGGTTCAATATGATATATGCTTCTGGCAAGTACATAGGGTAGAGGCAGTAACTTATTATTTAGAATTTATACCATGATTTCTTTCAGATGGCTTTGAAGTAGTTTATAAGTTGAGCATAATGCCAAAAAATGGAACAATTAGGGATTAAAAGGGAACAGAGACTGCATTAATGAGTACAGTAATGCCACTACCAACTATGGAAATGTGCTGTTCCTTCCCTATTTTAATCAGTTAGGGTTTGTTTCTTGCTCTGTGCCCTGCATCAAATTCGGCTCTAAGTGAATTTTTCTGGCACTCTTTATTGTTGACTAGATCACTGGTGGTCTCAGATGGTTGCCCTCCCCGCCCTTTCCTATGGCTCAGAAATGTTGCCTTCAACGGTGGTCCACCTTGTAGCTTCACCAGGAACTGAGTGCCTGGGGACTGAGGCTGCTCCCGTGGAATTACTCAGCTGCTCTGTGACAGCGAGTACAAATGGGTCTGACTGGCCTGTGTGCTTCTCAGTGAATCATTCATTACCTGCATGATGGGTCTCTCCCTAGACAATGGGCATGATAGCACAGCCCCCTCCAGAAAGCATGCCTGAGAAATTTTGTAGACTGTTAATGGGAAATTTCAGTGTTTATCTTTTTAAATAGTTTATCTAGTTTATCTTGCCAGCCAAAGGCCTACTACAAACACCTTTGCCATCATCCATGAGGCTCTAAGACAAAGCACTATGAAAGATTTCAGAAAGTGTTTTGTATTGTTTTAAGTTTTAGTCTCCCAGAGTGAAGAGTTAAAGTTTCCACAGTTCTGGCTTTAATGGTCCCCCCGCCCCGATCACTGGCGATCTATTATGGTTTGCCATAATAGATCAGACGTTTCCTACAGGGATAGATGCCTTAGCAAACTTTTGTCAGCACTGTCATATCAACTCAGCATTTTCTTGTCATCTTTCAGTTCTTATAAATGGCTTCTAAATTGACAGTTGTCACCAGCATGCTTAGGTAGCAATTTTGAGGTTAGCTTAATTGACCAAGGTTAAATTTTCTACTTGCTCACAGAGCAGTAAGAAATCAGGGGTGATTTATAGTTAGGATCTAATGCCTAGTTATGTATAATTTTATACATGAATTATGAGACATTATAGTTCCTGTGCATCCTAATAATAGCTGTTTGCACAGAACTCATATGATCTATTTTGTTTCTATATGTATTGAAGACTGAATTCACAGGCACACTACAGCTCTTTTTACTATAGCTTTATTGAAAGAAAGGCACCAATATATAGGCTTTGCCACCCTTAGTTAGCACATATCTAATCTCATTCTATTTAAGCCTTGAGTGTCTGAGATGGTATTGTGACAATATTACTGCTTGAAATATTTTTGTTTTAGTTCTTATTGTGCTTTTATTGAAGCCTAATCTTTTTTCAATTTAAAAGCATGTGCTCTACACATATTAAAGTGCTTCTGAGAAGTTGTGTTTTGAAAACTGTATGTCCAACAAATTCACTGATTAAGGAAAGCTCTCCTTTGTCCTTGGTAGGCATGTGATTTTTTTCATGGTGTAGGATGGACATGTCCTTTCCTGATACACAAACATACAAACTATGTGGTGATAAGGGAACTGCTGTCACGATTTGCGCTACACTTAAGGTAGTAAAGAGGCTTATCCAGAGCTGACCGTGAAGTGAGTTTTCATGAAGTGAATTCTATTTCTTCCATTATACTACCTTATTCTTCTTCTTTCCCCATCTGGCTGGAGAGGCAAGTGTCAACTATGCATACCTCGCCTAAGCCACAGAGACACAGTGAGCAGTTGGTGGACAAATTGCATATAATGTTCCTCCCTAAATCCTGGTGACCTCCTGGAAATGTGGTGTATAAGAAGTGTATTCACTTTTCTACTCATTCCCGTGTGGTTACTTTCACTGCAGGCATGCTAGGGGGCACATCTCGAGCCTTAGTGGCAAATAATCCATAGGGCTTGGCCTTTCTTGTTATACTTCAGGTATTAAATTCTCTAACAGCATCATAATGTCCACTAAAATGAACCATCTTTCTTTTAAATCCACACTTCTAGTCACAAAGAGGACTGCCTGAGTGAGTGCAGACAGCCCGACCTACCATCATAACTGGGAGACCACTCAGAATGCATAGTTTGTACTTGCTGCTGGGAATAAGCAGTATGTGAAAGAGAGTAAAGAATCGTATTATTTGCAAGGATAATTCTCATGAAACATTTTTCTCAGGTTTCTGAGTCTCCCTTATGTGCCTCACTGGTACCGTCTGTTCCCTTGGACTATATCTTCTCATGGGACAAGTATGGTACCAGTAATTTGCTCCTATACAATGCCTCTTATTCTCCAATATTTGAGATAGTTTAACTTTTGGGGGTGAAATGGACATATGAACATATTATTTCATTGCAGAATTGTCTCCTGCATCAGCAAGCTCTCTTTCTGCTCGAGGGAAACTGTTTAAATATCCTGTCTCTAGTCTGGATTGCAGATATAAACCCTAAAATTAGTTTTAACTAAGTCCGTAACTATTTCCTGAATCATATCAGAGAAGTTATTTTAACTCATTATGTCATGGCACCATTTTGCTCATCTTTCATTTTTTCTTCATCTCTTTCATTTCATTATGCGTGCTTTTAGAATCCACTGCCATAATTTTCTATGTTCTTGTGTCCTTTTGCCTTTAAAGGAGCTATGCGCATTGCTTAAGTCCCCCTTTCTGGTTCATGTTTCAGATAGTTAACTCATCACTCCTTGTTTTTTGTACAGAAGTTAGAAATAGTTTGGCTTGACCATCACACAGGCTATACCTCAGTCACAATTGTTTTCTGTACTAGACAGTCAGATGTTCCCAAGTCAAGGGTGAATTCCATTGAATTCTACCTCCTACGTCACCAAAATCTGTGTTGTTGGTTGATGGACTAAGACCAATGCATATTTCTTCACTCATAATGGGAAGTTTTGATAATTTCTCCATGTATGAAGACTCATTAGCAAACACTATAGAAGTCATGTTTTCTCTTAAATGGTTTAAAAGTCGTAGGAAAGTATTTCTATTTTGCTTGGCTGACAACAGATTTAGAAGTTTCTTCTTCATTTGTATCATGCAAATAAAACTTTGTAACACTTTTACAACTAAAAGTCTATAATATTTTACGAATTATTTACCTACCTCTGTATTCTATGGGATAGAGTTGGAGGGATATGTTTTTTAAATGATAGCATTGTTACAATACATAATGAGGGACTTTGAATGACACTGAAATGGTCTTGCATGCATGCTTCTTTTTCTTCAGAAAGCAACAAATGGAAAAGTATCAATAATGTGCTAATCTCCACAGCAAATCATGAGATACAGTGGATCTTACATAATAATATAAGATGACTTGAGGATTATAAAAGTATAACAGGTACTAAATATTCTTCAAAAAGCACGAAAATATTCAAGGGCCCAAGAGAGAAGACCTTTAAAGATACTGCAAATTATTATTCACCAAGGCGGATATATTACTGGATGCCTTTGGGGTCAGCGGCTGCTGAAAGCCCTGTGTTACAAAATTATATTTAAAGGTCAACAGCTGTTTTATTCCAGATGCACCCTACTCTCAAAGCTGTTTAAACACATCTCTTTTTTTGGAATTGTGATTACTGTATGGATGCTGGCCTATCCCTATAGGATATGTAGGGCCTATTAGAGAAGAAATACTTTAGCAGGAATATTTGGGTTTATTAACCCCAGTGAAGCCTGGTGGAGAACCATAGTATGAATGAAAGTATGAGAATTGGCCTAAAATTGAGTTTACCAGTAGGGGACAAAACTTCCCCTATAGATTTAAGGAAATATTGTGACTGGAGCAATGAGTAGTGAGAATGCATGCTACTCATATGCTTTCATACCTAAGACCTTGGTCATTTTATGACTCCAAGTGTATTCATTTTAGCTCTATTCAGTGTCTCACTGTTTTGTTATTTTTTTAAACAAAATATCAATATATTAGTACATTTAAGCTGGTAAGCAACCTGGGCAAAGAAAGAATTCATGGTATACATGCATGACGTTCAGTGATCAAGAAACCAAACTAGTTACTTGTGTTCGTCAAGGGAGATTCAGAGGAGAGACTCACCAGTGACCAGAGGAAAAACATGAGTCTTGGAATCAGGTCCCAACAGGAAACTGAAATGGTAACCAGAGCATGGGCAGGAGGCCAGAGAGCCTTTCAGAGAACTGACAGAATTCCAGAGTACTGCCTTCCATCAGGCAGGAGACTACCAGGGCTATCCAGAGGGTCACAGATGATAACAGATAGGGCCCAGTATTCACACCGTGTTCACATCAGAGGCTTACTGGTCAAGGCTCTATTAAGAACTCAAAAAATGAATGCATCCATTGGAATTCCGTGGGTTGTTTTCTTCCATTTGTCACATCGTTTAAGCCAACATTTATTGAATACCCACTTGAAATAGGCACTGATATAGGTTCTAAGAAATACAGAAATTTATAAACCAGTGTCCCACTACCAGAAACTCACAGCACAGTGGGAGGACTACTGAGAAAATTCATGATTCTGAAAGCATTAAGAGCTATGCTGATATTATTCAGTAGGAGCTAAGGCAGAGCAATAGAGACACCTGCATTTTTTTTTGAGAGGGCATCTCTCATATTTATTGATCATATGGTTTTTAACAACAATAAAATTCTGTATGGGGGACTAAATGCACAATCATTAATCAACCCCAAGCCTAATTCTCAACAGTCTCCAATCTTCTGAAGCATAACGAACAAGTTCTTACATGGGAGACACCTGCATTTTATGTAGGTTTGAGTTGTTGGTCGCATGTGAGCAAAACCAAAAATGACCTTAGAAGAAAACGTCACTTCAGTTGAAACTTTAAAAATGCAGAGAATTGGTGGATGGTAGGGAGAGGCATTCAGATTAGCAGGAAAAAAACCATGGTAAGACATTGAAGGAAGCAAGTGTGGTTTATGAGAAGAGCTGTAGGTAGGCCAGTTTGGCTAAAACTGGGGATGGCAGGGAAGAGATAGCAGGAGATAATGCTAGAAAAATAAACAAGGGCCAGATCATGGAGGGCCTTTGTAGGCCAAAGTAGCATCCAGGTGTTACCTTGGAATCAGTAGGAAATCACTGAAGGATACCAAGCAGGGAGTAGGATAATCAGATTTGAATTAAAAAAAATCAAACTGGCATCTGTGTGATCAGTACTGTAATAGAGGTAAGCAGGGGAGTTAAAGGAGTACGGGGAGATACACAGAAGGGTGCACCTCATTTAATAACTGGCAAGTTAAATGAGCCTATAAAATTGGTACAAGCATTTTTGAAATGCAGAGTTATTTGATTTGAGCTCTTTTCCTCCAGAATTTTGAGTGGTTTTTAGTTTACAGGAGTGCAGGACAATTGCCAGGATGTGATGCTTAGAGGACATAGGGATTTCCAAGACATCCATATATTACAGCTGCATAATGTAGTTAGATAGTTAGATGGCCACAATGCAGGGGGCAACTAACCTACATTTTGAGGATGGCATAATGTAAGACATCAGCTTCCAACATGGTCCTGATGGCTTTGTTAGAGGCAGCGTCCGGACTTCTCATATCGCCAGCAATATCATCAGGGAAAATCAGGAATTTAATGATTCTCTTTGGGCCTTCTCTATTCAGTAGAGTGATTGAGATTTGCTACTTTCCATTCATAGATTGGAAAAGGCCACAAAACCCAAACGACCTTTCGACTTTCCCTTTAAAATGAACTCAAGGTTACATAGACAGCAGGGCCGCCCCTAGCTCAAGCAATATAATTCAGTAAGTTAGCTTGAGGAAGAATAGGAAACCCTTAATTTTAGATTTTAGATGTTCAGTTTGCCTTGGGTTAGAACCCACAGCTGTGTCAGTGATTCAGGAACTGAAGTGCAAGGTCATTGTCACCTGTCTTGAATTGTGGCCTTGGCATTTGCAGCAGTTAAGAAATCAAACAGCTGGGTACCATGGCATTATAAACTGAGCAGAATCACTTGAAAAGTTCCCTTGATATTTGCACATTTGTTTTCTCATTGCCTAATGCTAGCTGTCCAAAACTATATTCAGCAGAAAGTCACAAAAGAGACTTTATTGAAATTGATAAGTAAAATACATGTAAAATAGTAATTGCCAAGTCAGAAAATGTTTCATGTCGTTAAGGCATCTGTGTAGGAGTCTAACATGAATCATCTTGAATGATGTTGCTGAATTGATCCTACTTTAATATTTTGCAATTTCAGCTGTTATTTTTGGCACCTCCTGTGAATGTCAACAATTTACTCACAAGGATGTCAGAACATATTAGACTTACATATTTAAGATAGTATTCTTTAACAAGGAAATAAAATGTTGCTAAAGAGAATGCTTGAAGAGTAAAGGTGGCTAGTCAATATTTGATTGTGCACTAGTATTTAAGAAGCATCATTTAATTTAAATTTTGTTTCCTATTAAGTTCAGTTTGCTTTTTCACTGTGATTGAATTGCATACCTTTTCTTTATGGCTGTCTTTCATTTTGATGTTATATTCACTGAAGCATTCAGGGAAGTACAGATAGGGCTTAAGTTCTTCCAGTCCCCAAGTCAACATTTACAGAAACTATGAAATGCCCAGGCACCATACTAACTCTTTTATAGAGAATATCTCATTGAGTCCTCATTATACAACACTATGAGGCAAGTGTGTTTTATATATAAGGAACCCAAAGTCCAGGGTCATAAATCACATATCCAAGGTCTCACAACTTTTAAGTAGTAGAACCAAGATGTGAACTTAGGCAGTCCAAGTCCAGAAACCTTACTTATAGATACTATTCTATACTGTCTTCATACAATGTTTTCCTTTAGCCAGAGTCAAGACTGTCAGTACTCAGAAGAGTTCTTAGCATTACCAATACGTAGTCTAGCTTCAGAGTTGAAATTTGGCATAATATTAAAATTCTTAATCCCCTCATACCCTATTACTCAACTTTCATTCCTAGATAATTAATTACTCCCAGAAAAATGAAAATATATGTCCACAGGAAAAGTTCCAGAAATGTTCATAGCTTCTTTATTTCATAATAGCCCAAAATTGGAAGCCATCCAAATTTCTATCAATAGGTGAATGGATTGTGGTATATTCATAGAATAGAATACCACTTGACAATTAAAAGAGATGAATTGCTAATATATACAACATGTATGAGTTTCACAGATACAGTGATGGTGAAAGAAGTCAGGCGTAGGAGAGTACATAATGTATGATTCCATTTATATACAGTTCAAGAATAGGCAAAACTAAGCTGTGGTGAAAAAAATCAGAACAGTGGTTGCCTTTGGAGAGGGATGGACTAGAAAGTGTCCAAAGGCACTTTCTGGAGTGATGGAAATATTATTTAATTTGAGTGGGCGTGGGACACACTGGTTTATGCATTTAAAAAAACTCATTAAGCTGTATTCTGTTCACTCCTTAGAAATTACATCCCAATAAAAATGTAAAACAAGCAAACAACAAGAACAAAATTTAACCATCAAAATAACTTTTATATTGTCCAAATGGGTAGAGGAGCATAGCCAACTCAATATCAGGCCAAGAATCCAGATTCAAGGGCATCTACTCTGAGGAGACGATGACAGGGCTTTGAAGGTGCACAGTAGAATTGATGGGCTGTGCCTAGCCAGGTGGTTCTAAGAGTTTGGGCCAAAAAGATGTGCGAAAGGGTATCCGAGCCCAAGCCTGTCTCCAAGGAAATGACTGTCATCTCCTTGATGGTAGACCCATGGATTTTCATCTCTGTAATGCCAGTGCTTAATACCGTAGGTCAAGGATAAACTGAGCTGTATCCAGTCACGTAGCTGGGCTGCCACATGACTTTCTTCTGGGTACCTGCTCTAGAGGGAGACAGCAAAAGCCTGGGTATTTCAAACTTACCAAGCAGAAGAGAGCGACAGAGGCAGGCTGGAAGGCTCCCAAAATGGTATAGAAAATTGTCCTAAAACATTCAGGGCATTAGCCTTGGGGAAAGTGTCAATAGAAAAGTTCCTGTTTCCTGTCTAAAACCCCCTGCCCTAGCTATTCCCTTGGCTTGCTTCTTCATTGTATTCAGGTCTCTGCTCAAATGACACTTCCTCAGGCAGGCCTTCCTTGAGCTCTTTATCTATAATAATCACCCCCTATCCTCCCATTGCTCTCTGTCCTCTTTACTGCTTTACTGTGCTTTATAGCCCATATATTATGCTTCATAACTATTGGGTTATCTAGTTATTCTTTGTCTCTGTCCACTAGAATATAAACCCCATGAGAGCTGGGGCTTTATCTGTTTTGTTCACTTCTGTGTTTGCAGTGCCAAGAAAAGTATCTGGTGAACAAAGACTAGCTGAATGAAAGACAATACTGCAGGTTTATTCCAGTGGGGCCAAGGCTTGTCTCTTCTGTGTTGTAAGAGTATGACTAACCTCTGCCTAGAGTTAGTATATTTTACTCAGAAACTTCGGTCTGTTTCATAAGAAGTGCTTACTGTAATTATTAATCAGTCAGTGATCAAGAAAAGGTAGGTAAAGGCCTGGCAATGGGGCTGCATTAAGTTGCCTTCTAGTTATAGTTTCTGCCACCTGGGCCACAGAGGTCAAGTAGTCTCAAAAGCTAAAGCACTTGCTGCAATTCATCAGTTATGAGAGAAGCAGAAAGTGCTACTTTTCTGTGTGTTGACATCTGACAGAGCTAGTTTTCTTTGTACTCAAAGAGATCAATCCTTCATGTGATAGAGGATTATCCTCTTTGCCACCCATAAGTTGGCTTTTATCCCTCTTATCTCCCTTCCTGAAAGGGTGATACCATTTTACCATTTCTTTAGCAACCTGCTGAGTTCCAAACAAGACACAACATATCTACCCATCCACTCACATATACAGCTATTTTAGTGGCTTGAACCATCTCAGATATTCTGAAACAAAATGTCTGAATGTAAGATTCTTAATTACATTAGTGAAAGACAAGGAAGTTATACTACCAGAGCAGTACATCATTTTATGCTTTAATTATTTTCTCCTGTCATAGAGTATTCCATAAACATGAGGGTTCAATTTTCTTTCACAATCAACTTAGATTCACTCAGCAAGTATATACTGAGGTTCAGACTTACTAGCCTCAATGGCAGTGTGAGCCCATTCAGTTTAATTTAAATAGCAAACATTTAATGAACTCTTGCTCTGTTCTAGACACTCTACTAAAGATGTAAAAAGACCCATACAACCTCTGCCCTGAAGGATATAGTCCATAGGTATGTAACAATTAATTAAAGGTATGATGAGTAATACAAAGGAGGATATGCTAGGTACATGGGTACAACCAGTGTAGGGAAAACAGTCTATGCGATCAGGAAAGGCTTCCCTGAGAAGTTAATATTTAAACTGAAACTTGCAAGATAAGTGGAAATTAGCCATGGACAGACCAAAAATGGTGACTATTTTTTACATTAAGTGACCACATCTTTGATTCTGGCATACATGCTAGCATGTGGTCAAGCCAAAGCCCATTGGCTTGTTTCTTAAGTAGATAACAAAGAGTTGGATATAGCAAGAATGTCATGCCTTGAATGAATTAATCCAGATCATTCAACAAACGTTTACTGAGTGTCTACTATGTGACAAACACTGTTCTAGGCCCTAGGAATGCAATAGCTAATAAGGCAGACTATATTTTTCTGATCAAGGAGCTTATATCAGTGGGAGGAAGAGGACAACAAAATTGTAAGTGAGGAAATGTCAGGTACTGATAAATATCAAATTTAAATGGACTGGGAGGGTTCCTTTTCATTAGATAGCAGGTGACATTTAAGATGAGACATGAAGTATAAGAAGGAGCCAGTCAAGTGAGGACTGGGGGAGGAATATCCCAGGAAGATGTAATATTAAGGGTAAAAGACCTAGGGCAGGAAAAGCTTGGCAAGCTAGAGGGACAGAGGCCACCGTGGCTGGATTGTAGTGGGTAAAGGGAAAGAATGGTAGAGATGAGGTAGACAGAAGTTGGTTCATGTGTGGTTTTGTGAACTTAAAGAAGGATTCTGGATTTTACTCTAATTGAGGGAAATCCCCTAGAACTTCCCCATCCAGTATGGTAAGCACTGCTCACATGTAGCTACTTCAGATTGAGGTGTGCTGAGTATAAATCACACAATGGATTTCTAAGACTTAGTATGAAAAACAGAATGTAGAATATCTCATTAATAATATTATATGGATTCTGGGAAGATGGCAGAGTAAAGAGAACATAAATCCACCTTCTCCCACTTACCTGACTCTACACCTATACACAGAGCATTTCATCCTGAAGAATGGAGACTGAAGTGAATGCCTTCTATACAACAGGGGATACAAAGGTCACATGAAAAATGGAAGGAGAAACAGATACTTTAATGGCAGGAAATCCACCCTTCGCACAGCGACCAGTGGAGGGGAGCAGGAGGAACATTGGTGAGAGAGCCAGATGCAGACCCCATGCCCAGAGGCACAGGAAAAGGCCTTGCGTGTTAAAGTGCAGCTAGATCGTAAGTGAAAGAACCTGTTTCAGAACTAAGTGCACATACTCAGATTTGGTCTGAGCAGCCTCCTGGCCCCCTACCCATACCCAGATGTGCCTACAGGAGATCCTGTAGTCCCACTTTGCTCCCTGCTTCCATCCACTGGCCCAGTCCCCGGTAGCGGGACTGGAAAGGTCCCTGGCCCGACAGGGAGTGTGCACAAAAATGCAGGCTGGCACTGATGCCAGGATTTCCTACAGTGGCCTAGAGTACCCACTGAGCTGGGGGCAAGTACACACAGGGTCCACATACCCCCATAATGGGACCCAGCCAGCACTGACACCAGAAATCCTTGGAGTGGCACAGAGGGCACATGGGCCTGCAGGTGAGCACACACACGGCCTGGTGCTGCCCTGCCAGTGGGACCCAGTGGTGCTGGTGCTCGGATTCCCTAGAGCAACACAGAGCATACACCAGCCTGGGGCTGAGCGCACACAGGGCCCACAATACCACCCTGCCCACCGCTGTGCCCACCAGTGGGACCCAGCCAGTGCCATTCCCTGGAGTGGCCCAGAGTGTACACAGGCCTGCAGGTGAGGCACTGGGGACCAGCTGGCACCAATCCGGCAGTTACCTAGAATGTGCCCCTGACCTGCCTTTGGCCCATCATCCTCCCCCTGCCAGTGCAGAACCCACAGGTATCCACCTAGGAGCCCCTCCAATGGCCCGCCAGACCACACCGCTGGGACAATACCCTCAGAGCCCCAGAACCAGCAAAAGCCTGTCCCATGCTTGCTCAGTCTCCCGGGTGGCAAAACCATGAGACACACAGTCTACCCAGGGGACCATCCTACACAAGGCAGTCCTTCAAGAGTGGGAGAGCAAGCCCTTTCAACTAATTCATGCACAGAAAGTCATATACAATGTGGAGATGAGGAATATGCTCCAAATGACAGAACAATAATTGTATCACACAAAATAGACTTCAGAACAAAGAAAGTAACAAGAGACAAGGACATTACATAATGATAAAGGGATTAGTCCAACAAGAGCATATAACAATCATAAATATCTATTAACTCAACACAGGAGCACCTAAATATATAAAACAAATATTTACAGACCTAAAGGGAGAAATTGATAGCAATGCAATAGTAGTATGGGACTTTAACACCCCACTTACATCAATGGATAGGTCATCCAGACAAAATAGATAAGGAGACAGAGGTGTCAAATGACACATTAGATCAGATGGACTTCACAGATATAAACAGAACATTCTACACAAAAGCAACAGAATACACATTCTGTTCAAGTGCACATGGAATGTTCTCCAGAATAGATCACGTATTAGGACACAAAACAAATCTCAACAAATTTAAGAAGATTGAAATTGTATCAAGCATCTTTTCAGACCACAGTGATGTGAAACTAGAAATCAATTACAGAAAAAATTGGAAAAAACAAACACATGGAAACTAAAGAACATGCTTCTGGATAATCAATGGATCAAGGAAAATTTGAAGTTATATGTATGGTTCACATTATATTTCTGTTGGACAACATTACCTTAGAAGGTTTCAAGCAAAGGAGTGACAAGATACTATTTCTGTTTTTTTTTTTAAGATCACAGTGGCTTTTGTATGGAGAAAGAATTAGAAGAAGGCAATAGTGGAAGCAGGATAATTAATTAAACTCGCAAAAATTTGAAAAAGATAATGGTGTCATGCACCAGGGTGAGAGCAGTGGAGGCAGCAGGAGAGGCAAGATTTACGACATTTTTGGTAGATAGAGTTGACTTTATCTTCTCATAGATTGGATTAGGAGGATGAGGTGGAAAAAGGATTCCACAAAAGGAAGCTGTGGGTTTTTAGCTTGCACAATTACATATATGGTGGCACCATTTAATGAAATGAAGGTGGAAAGGAGGGACAGTTTTTGGCTGGGGGTAGAAATCAGGTGTTCTTTTTTGCAGATATTAACTTTGTGATAGTTTTTATATATCCAATTTGATGAGTTAAGTAGACAATTGAACATAAGTCTACTGTGGGTAGAGGTCAGAGAAACAGAGAGAAATTAGGGTTCTTAATCACAGAGATATAAGTACCGTCTGTGGGAATAGATGACATTATTCAATGATAGACTATAGAAAAAAGAGCCAACGACAGAGTCCTAGTGTATGATGTCATAAAGAGGTTGAACAAAAAAGGAGAATCCAACAAAAGAGATAAAAAAGGAACATCTGGGGGGTTCAAAGAAACAAGGAGTGGTAACACTGAAGACACCTGTAGAAAGTTTTCTATAGTGGAAGTAAGGAGTGGTTAACTGTGTTATATGCTGTTGAGAAATGAAGTAAAGTGAGGACAGAAGTAATTACTTTATTTGGTAGCAGAGGTCATTGGTGACCTTGACTTATGTAGCCTTGGTAAAGTGGTGTTGGTAGGCGCCCAATCGGAATGGGATGAGGGGAGGAGGTGGGTGAGCAAGTGGAGACAGTGAAGATGAAAACTCCTTTAGGAATTGCCCTAACGGGGAGCAGAGATATGGTACGGTAGCTGGAGAAAGATATGGTAATAATGGGAAATTTTCTAGTGTGCTTATTAAAATAGGAGATACTAGAATAATTGAAATGCTGATGGGAATGCTCCCATAGAAAGAGGAGGATTGATAATACAGGAAAGAAAATGGACAATTGCAGGATGATGTCTCGTGAAGTCTAGATGGGACTTTTTAATAGAACAGGGATGCGTCACCCACTGTAGTGAGAGAAGGCTGAGAGTGTGACAAGATCATTGGCTGAGACTGTATATGTACGGTGGGAGAGGGTAGAGGGGTAAGGACCAGGGAAATGAGCTATTGCAGCCAATGTGAAGAGAGTGGAAAGAGGTGAAGTATTTTTTTTTCAAAGTGCGAAAGTAAACATACTAGGGAAGTGCAATATCATGTGCATTTGAGATCTGTGGTCATGTAGTTAAAGTGTGGCCAATCTGCACAATTATATAGATTTCACCAACAACATTCTGGAACTGAAAGAAGAAACTAAAAGAAAACGTTCTAGCAAATTCTATAGCTAAGGTCATAGAAAGCTACTTGTTGCTTACATTTTTTTTATGTTGTCTGATGTTTACGTAGTCTTACCTGAAAAAATTTTCCCCAAGTTTGCCTTTGGTTTTAGCATACATTCTGGCCAATGATTGTGATAATGTCAAAGGACATTTTTCCCTATGTACAAGGTAAACATTTAATTTCATGTCTGGTGTTTCTAATTTCCTATTTAGTTTTCTGCCATTTAATTTTCCATTTCAACATTTCTCCTCCCACTCATACCATTTCTTTTTCCTTTCCACTGACTACCTTGGTCATGTTTCTCTGTTGTCTCTCATTCCTTTAAGTATCTCCATTCTTTTATGGCTCTTCCATCCTCTCTCTTCTTCCTCTTTCATGTCCTTCTTAAATTCTCTTACTTGTAGATTCATGCCCTACCACATCATACATATTAGTATATTTTATTGTGCTATCCCTTTCATATATAATATATTCTCTCAACAAAGTACTTATTAATATTTTTTAAAGGTTACTACCTGATGATTATTTTCTTGACCTAGCCTAAGCTTCAGGAAAAGAACACCTGTCATTACTATGGAATTACAATTAAAAGTCCACTTTTCATTTACAGCTGTAGATTTTCTTGATCAATTAATATTGGTAACTAAAGTGAAGGTAGTTATTGTTGGAGACTTGGGACAACATAAATGTAGGTACAAGCTAGAGGTCTTTCATGAGTGGCACTGGGAGTTTGGGATGTTTGCTTTCTGCTAAGATAGTAAGTGTCAGGGTCCTTACCTGAGACTTTTCTGAGAATCTCAAAACACACCATCACCAGTCTCCAGTCTTATTGTTGGTATAAATGTTCTTATTTTTTTTAACGATCAGGATGGCATTATGGCTCATTAACCCTGGCTCTTTTCAAAAGAAACACTCTCACCTAATCAATAACTACTTCTACGAAAGTACAAAATAGAATCAACTTTGAATTAAGAAAGCTTTTGAAATGCTATCAAGAAAGTCATATCTCTGGCATTTTTAAATATTTTAAATATTAAAGGGTGTGTTAACATGGTGCCTGTTGCTGACAACTACATTAAGCCCAGTGTGCTATACAAAGTCCAAGGAACTACAGGTTGATTATAATTAAATTACAGATGTTAACCACAAAAATCTGTCACTACTGAACTCCAGCTATAATGGTAAACCTGGTTCACTGCCTCCCTGCTTTCAGTCTCCATGGCTGGCACCTTTCAACCCCCAATATTGCTCTAGCACCCAAAGACCAATCTGCCCCCGAATCAGAAGAAATAATATGAAGATCCATTGGTGCTCTTAGCTCAGCAGCATGTCAGCCTTCATCTATTCTGGCTTGTTCCTTGTGATCAAATCCTTACCTGGTACCCAAGTTTAAGTAACTAGATTCCCGGAATCTTTTGTCCTTCACCACTTGCTCTCCCTACCCTGTATCTTGCCCTCTCTGGCACTGCCAACTAACTTGTTGCTCCCAAATTACCCTAAAAAATTGGCCCTACCCACCTGTTGCAATGTCATATGTTACCTAACATTGGGTCTTCTCGATCAATTGTCTATTGGATTAGACTTTTCATAGTACTGCCTAATATTGGATCTGCACAGATCCAGTCCCTGTATTACTCAGGTGAGTATATCTAGTCTCCAGGATTCTGGACATCCCCTCTCTGGTCCACTCTACAGACAGTCATTTTCTTTTTCTTTATTTTTTTTATTTTTTTGTAGATAATTATTTTTTATTGAAGGGTAGTTGACACACAGTATTACATTACATTAGTTTCAGGTGTACAACATAGTGATTCAACATTTATATACATTACAATTCTAGGTACCAGCTATCACCATACCAAGCTGTTACAATATCTTGACTATATTCATTACATCCCGGTTACTTATTATTTTACCATTGGAAGTGTGTACTTTTTTTTTTCTTTTTGTGAGGGCATCTCTCATATTTATTGATCAAATGGTTGTTAACAACAATAAAATTCTGTATAGGGGAGTCAATGCTCAATGCACAATCATTAATCCACCCCAAGCCTAATTTTCGTCAGTCTCCAATCTTCTGAAGCATAACGAACAAGTTCTTACATGGAGAACTAATTCTTACATAGTGAATAAGTTCTTACATGGTGAACAGTACAAGGGCAGCCATCACAGAAACCTTCGGTTTTGCTCATGCATTATGAACTATAAACAGTCAGTTCAAATATGAATACTCATTTGATTTTTATACTTGATTTATATGTGGATACCGCATTTCTCTCTTTATTATTATTATTTTTAATAAAATGCTGAAGTGGTAGGTAGATACAAGATAAAGGTAGAAAACATAGTTTAGTGTTGTAAGAGAGCAAATGTAGATGATCAGGTATGTGCCTGTAGACTATGTGTTAATCCAAGCTAGACAAGGGCAATAAAACATCCACGTATGCAGAAGATTTCTCTCAGAACAGGGGGGGTGAGGTTCTAAGCCTCACCTCTGTTGATCCCCAATTTCTCACCTGATGACCCCCCTGCGACTGTGCCTGTCTTAGGTTGTTCCTCCCTTGAGGAATCTTACCCGTCTCTGGCTAACCAGTCATCTTCCGGGGCCATACAGGGAAATGTAGAGTTGGTAAGTGAGAGAGAAGCCTTATTGTTTGAAATGGTTAGCTTTTTATTTCTTTGCATATTTATGCCCTGTAGCTTCTATGCCCAGCATTTTTCTTGAGGTATCTTTACCACTTGGAAGAATTATGAAACTCGGTAAATTCGATATGAGGCACGAATTCTATTTAAGGGTTGTAATTAGGAAGGAAGAAGAAAAGCTATAGAAGTAGCAGGCGGAAGAAAACATGGGAAGATTGATTATTTCTTTGACATACCTTCTTGTAGAGTAACTTCAGCATGTATAGGTTTTAAGCTACTACTTAATTTGCACACACACATTAACATAATAGGAGTACAGTTACATAACCAAAGCATACCTGTAATTACCAGCCATCTCCAGTGAAACCAAGAAAACCAGTTAGGCACCTTAGGCATTTGTGAAAACTTATCTATGATATGGTGGGTATTGTCCAACTGAACTTGAACAGTCTGAGAGAAATCAGACAAATTAAAACAACCCATTCCTGGGGAATGTTGACATCCCTTATATTCTCTCAACAGTAAATAGTCTGTAGTTGTAAGATTTTGGAGCGCTACAATTTGCACTTCTCCTAATTCTTGATTGAGTTCCAACAGTATAGATCCAGTCAAATTTGTTGTTTTACTGTATGCACAGGCCAGCTTAGATATCTCCTTCCTCATTCCCATGGCAAGTCCAGGAACTGGTGGGATGAGTGAATCTACAGCTGTAGCAGTGAGTGGATCTTTGTTGGGGTTTTTTGATGCTCATCTTCTGGCATGAGTCTTCCAGAGAGTGCTGATGTTGGAAGTTCTTTTTCATATCGTATCTTAGTTCATTTTCGGGGTAGCCCAATTAGGCTTTGATCCTCTGTATAAACACAAACAGACCCTTTGCCTACACTGTTATATGCCCTTTATACCCTTGTGTAGGACTCATTGGAGGTTACCACACAGGAACTGCCCTTTTTTTTTTTGTTTTTGGTATCACTAATCTACACTTACATGACGAATATTATGTTTACTAGGCTCTCCCCTATACCAGGTCCCCCCTATAAACCCCTTTACAGTCACTGTCCATCAGCATAGGAAAATGTTGTAGAATCACTACTTGCCTTCTCTGTGTACTACAGCCCTCATTTTCTCCTACCCCCCCATGCATGCTAATATTAATACCCCCCTACTTCTCCCCCCCACCTTATCCCTCACTACCCACCCATCCTCCCCAGTCCCTTTCCCTTTGGTACCTGTTAGTCCATTCTTGAGTTCTGTGATTCTGCTGCTGTTTTGTTCCTTCAGTTTTTCCTTTGTTCTTATACTCCACAGATGAGTGAAATCATTTGGTATTTCTCTTTCTCCGCTTGGCTTGTTTCACTGAGCATAATACCCTCCAGCTCCATCCATGTTGCTGCCAATGGTAGGATTTGCCCTTTTCTTATGGCTGAGTAGTATTCCATTGTGTATATATACCACATCTTCTTTATCCATTCATCTACCGATGGACATTTAGGTTGCTTCCAATTCTTGGCTATTGTAAATAGTGCTGCGATAAACATAGGGGTGCACTGGTCTTTCTCAAACTTGACTGCTGCATTCTTAGGGTAAATTCCTAGGAGTGCAATTCCTGGGTCAAATGGTAGGTCTGTTTTGAGCATTTGGATGTACCTCCATACTACTTTCCACAATGGTTAAACTCACTTACATTCCCACCAGCAGTGTAGGAGGGTTCCCCTTTCTCCACAGCCTCGCCAACATTTGTTGTTGTTTGTCTTTTGGATGGCAGCCATCCTTACTGGTGTGCGGTGATACCTCATTGTAGTTTTAATTTGCATTTCTCTGATAATTAGCGATGTGGAGCATCTTTTCATGTGTCTGTTGGCCATCTGTATTTCTTTTTTGGAGAACTGTCTGTTCAGTTCCTCTGCCCATTTTTTAATTGGGTCATTTGTTTTTTGTTTGTTGAGGCGTGTGAGCTCTTTATATATTCTGGACGTCAAGCCTTTATCGGATGTGTCATTTTCAAATATATTCTCCCATACTGTAGGGTTCCTTTTTGTTCTATTGATGGTGTCTTTTGCTGTACAGAAGCTTTTCAGCTTAATATAGTCCCACTTATTCATTTTTGCTGTTGTTTTCCTTGCCCGGGGAGATATGTTCAAGAAGAGATCACTCATGTTTATGTCTAAGAGGTTTTTGCCTATGTTTTCTTCCAAGAGTTTAATGGTTTCATGACTTACTTTCAGGTCTTTGATCCATTTTGAGTTTACTTTTGTATATGGGGTTAGACAATGGTCCAGTTTCATTCTCCTACATGTAGCTGTCCAGTTTTGCCAGCACCATCTGTTGAAGAGACTGTCATTTCACCATTGTATGTCCATGGCTCCTTTATCAAATATTAATTGACCATATATGTCTGGGTTAATGTCTGGATTGTCTAGTCTGTTCCATTGGTCTGTGGCTCTACTCTTGTGCCAGTACCAAATTGTCTTGATTACTGTGGCTTTATAGTAGAGCTTGAAGTTGGGGTGTGAGATCCCCCCTACTTTATTCTTCTTTTTCAGGATTGCTTTGGCTATTCGGGGTCTTTGGTGTTTCCATATGAATTTTTGAATTATTTGTTCCAGTTCATTGAAGAATGTTGCTGGTAGTTTCATAGGGATTGCGTCAAATCTGTATATTGCTTTGGGCAGGATGGCCATTTTGACGATATTAGTTCTTCCTAGCCACAAGCATGGGATGAGTTTCCATCTGTTAGTGTCCCCTTTAATTTCTCTTAAGAGTGATTTGTAGTTTTCAGAGTATAAGTCTTTCACTTCTTTGGTTAGGTTTGTTCCTAGGTATTTTATTTTTTTTGATGCAATTGTGAATGGAGTTGTTTTCCTGATTTCTCTTTCTGTTGGTTCATTGTTAGTATATAGGAAAGCCACAGATTTCTGTGTGTTGATTTTGTATCCTGCAAATGTGCTGTATTCCGATATCAGTTCTAGTAGTTTTGGGGTGGAGTCTTTAGGGTTTTTTATGTACAGTATCATGTCATCTGCAAATAGTGACAATTTAACTTCTTCTTTACCAATCTGGATTCCTTGTATTTCTTTGTTTTGTCTGATTGCTGTGGCTAGGACTTCCAGTACTATGTTAAATAACAGTGGAGAGAGTGGGCTTCCCTGTCTGGTTCCCGATCTCAGAGGAAATGCTTTCAGCTTCTCGCTGTTCAATATAATGTTGGCTGTGGGTTTATCATAGATGGCCTTTATTATGTTGAGGTACTTGCCCTCTATTCCCATTTTGCTGTGAGTTTTTATCATGAATGGATGTTGAACTTTGTCAAATGCTTTTTCAGCATCTATGGAGATGATCATGTGGTTTTTGTCTTTCTTTTTTTTGATGTGGTGGATGATGTTGATGGACTTTCGAATGTTGTACCATCCTTGCATCCCTGAGATGCATCCCACTTGGTCATGATGTATGATCATTTTGATGTATTTTTGAATTCGGTGTGCTAATATTTTGTTGAGTATTTTTGCATCTACATTCATCAGGGATATTGGTCTGTAGTTTTCTTTTTTGGTGGGGTCTTTGCCTGGTTTTGGTATTAGGGTGATGTTAGCTTCATAGAATGAGTTTGGGAGTATCCCCTCCTCCTCTATTTTTTGGAAAACTTTAAGGAGAATGGGTATTATGTCTTCCCTGTATGTCTGATAAAATTCCGAGGTAAATCCATCTGGCCCGGGGGTTTTGTTCTTTGGTAGTTTTTTGATTACCGCTTCAGTTTCGTTGCTGGTAATTGGTCTGTTCAGATTTTCTGTTTCTTTCTGGGTTAATCTTGGAAGGTTGTATTTTTCTAGGAAGTTGTCCATTTCTCCTAGGTTTCCCAGCTTGTTTGCATATAGGTTTTCATAGTATTCTCTAATAATTCTTTGTATTTCTGTGGGGTCTGTCATGATTTTTCCTTTCCCGTTTCTGATACTGTTGATTTGTGTTGACTCTCTTTTCTTCTTAATAAGTCTGGCTAGAGGCTTATCTATTTTGTTTATTTTCTTGAAGAAGCAGCTCTTGATTTCATTGATTTTTGCTATGGTTTTATTCTTCTCAATTTTATTTATTTCTTCTCTTATCTTTATTATGTCCCTCTTTCTGCTGACCTTAGGCCTCATGTGTTCTTCTTTTTCCAAGTTTATTAATTGTGACATTAGACCATTCATTTGGGATTGTTCTTCCTTTTTTAAATATGCTTGGATTGCTATATACTTTCCTCTTAAGACTGCTTTTGCTGTGTCCCACAGAAGTTGGGGCTTAGTGTTGTTGTTGTCATTTGTTTCCATATATTGCTGGGTCTCTATTTTGATTTGGTCATTGATCCATTGATTATTTAGGAGCGTGTTGTTAAGCCTCCATGTGTTTGTGAGCCTTTTTGCTTTCTTTGTACAGTTTATTTCTAGTTTTATGCCTTTGTGGTCTGAAAAGTTGGTTGGTGGGATTTCAATCTTTTGGAATTTTCTGAGGCTTTTTTTGTGGCCTAGTATGTGGTCTATTCTGGAGAATGTTCCATGTGCACTTGAGAAGAATGTATATCCTGTTGCTTTTGGATGTAGAGTTCTATAGATGTCTATTAGGTCCATCTGCTCTACTGTGTTGTTCAGTGCTTCTGTGTCCTTACTTATTTTCTGCCCAGTGGATGTATCCTTTTGGGGTGAGTGGTGTTTTGAAGTCTCGTAGAATGAATGCATTGCAGTCTATATCCCCCTTTAGTTCTGTTAGTATTTGTTTCACATATGCTGTTGCTCCTGTGTTGGGTGCACATATATTTAGAATGGTTATATCCTCTTGTTGGACTGAGCCCTTTATCATTATGTAGTGTCCTTCTTTATCTCTTGTTACTTTCTTTGTTTTGAAGTCTATTTTGTCTGATATTAGTACTGCAACCCCTGCTTTCTTCTCACTGTTGTTTGCTTGAAATATGTTTTTCCATCCCTTGACTTTTAGTCTGTACATGTCTTTCGGTTTGAGGTGAGTTTCTTGTAAGCAGCATATAGATGGGTCTTGCTTTTTTATCCATTCTATTACTCTATGTCTTTTGATTGGTGCATTCAGCCCATGAACATTTAGGGTGACTATTGAAAGATATGTGCTTATTGCCATTGCAGGCTTTAAATTTGTGGTTACCAAAGGTTCAAAGTTAGCCTCTTTAGTATGTTACTGCCTAACTTAGCTCGCTTATTGAGCTGTTATATACACTGTCTGGAGATTCTTTTCTTCTCTCCCTTCTTGTTCCTCCTCCTCGATTCTTCAAATGTTGGGTGTTTTTTGCTGTGCTCTTTCTAGGAGTGCTCCCATCTAGAGCAGTCCCTGTAAGATGTTCTGTAGAGGTGGTTTTGGAAAGCATATTCCCTCAGCTTCTGTTTGTCTGGGAATTGTTTAATCCCACCGTCATATTTGAATGATAGTCATGCTGGATATAGTATCCTTGGTTCAAGGCCCTTCTGTTTCATTGTATTAAATATATCATGCCATTCTCTTCTGGCCTGTAGGGTTTCTGGCTAGAAATCTGACGTTAGCCTGATGGGTTTCCCTTTATAGGTGACCTTTTTCTCTCTAGCTGCCTTTAACACTCTTTCCTTGTCCTTGATCTTTTACATTTTAATTATTATGTGTCTTGGTTTTGTCCTCCTTGGATCCTTTATGTTGGGGGTTTTGTGTATTTCCGTGGTCTGTTCGATTATTTCCTCCCCCAGTTTGGGGAAGTTTTCAGCAATTATTTCTTCTAAGATACTTTCCATCTCTTTTCCTCTCTCTTCTTCTTCTGGAACCCCTATAATATGGATATTGTTCCTTTTGGATTGGTCACACAGTTCTCTTAAGATTGTTTCATTCCTGGAGATCCTTTTGTCTCTCTCTCTGTCAGCTTCTATGCGTTCCTGTTGTCTGGTTTCAATTCCATCAATGGCCTCCTGCATCCTATCCATTCTGCTTATAAACTCTTCCAGAGTTTGTTTCATTTCTGCAATCTCCTTTCTGGCATCTGTGATCTCCCTCCACACTTCATCCCATTTCTCTTCCGTATTTCTCTGCATCTCCGTTAGCATGTTTATGATTCTTATTTTGAATTCTTTGTCAGGAAGACTGGTTAGGTCTGTCTCCTTCTCTGGTGTTGTCTCTGTGATCTTTGTCTGCCTGTAGCTTTGCCTTTTCATGGTGATAGGAATAGTTTGCAGAGCTGGGACGAGTGATGGCTGGAATAACTTCCCTTCTTGTTGGTTTATGGCCCTCCTCTCCTGGGAGAACAGCGACCTCTAGTGGCTTGTGCTGGGCAGCTGTGCGCAGACAGGGTTTCTGCTTCCTGTCCGGCTGCTATGGAGTTTATCTCCGCTGTTGCTGTGGGCGTGGCCTGGTTCGGGCAGCTGCTCCAAAGTGGTGGAGTCGCGTTGGATGGGGAGCGGCTGGGAGGCTATTTATCTCCGTAAGGGGCCTCCCTGCTCCCTGCAGCCCAAGGGTTAGGGTGCCCAGATATCCCGGATTCCCTACCTCTGGATTAAGTGTCCCGCCCTGCCCCTTTAATACTTCCAAAAAGCACCCGCCAAAACAAAACAACGACCAAAAAAAAAAAAATTTTAAATTAAAAAAATAATAATAATAAATTTAAAAAAATTGTTTTTTAATTAAAAAAAAAGGTGGCTGCTCGTTTTTCTTTATTCTCCGGCACCAGCCTCAGGCATCTGCTCACTGTTTTTGTTGCCCTGTTTCCCTAGTATTGGGGGCCCTATCCCTTTAAGACTTCCAAAAAGCGCTCGCCAAAACAAAACAGCAAAAAAAAAAAGAAAAAAAAATTGGTCACTCGCTTTTCTTATGTCCTCCGGCGCCCGGCCTCCGGTGCCTGCTCACTGTTCTTGCTGCCCTGTTTTCCTAGTATCCAGGGCCCTGCACTCTGGCCCGGAAGGCTGGGGCTGGGTGTTCGGCAGCCCTGGGCTCCGTCTCCCTCCCGCTCTGCCTGCTCTTCTCCCGCCGGGAGCTGGGGGGAGGGGCGCTCGTCTCCCGCGCGGCCTGGGCTTGTATCTTACCCCCTTCGCGAGGCGCTGGGTTCTCTCAGGTGCGGATGTGGTCTGGATACTGTCCTGTGTACTCTGGTCTTTATTCTGGGAAGGGTTGTCTTTGTTATATTTTCATATATTCATGTGGTTTTGCAAGGAGATTTCCGCTGCTCTACTCATGCCTCCATCTTCCACCCATCCTGTCGCAGACAGTCATTTTCTTTAGGCCCTTTGCAGTAGTTACTCAATGTAATCATTTGCCAAGAAACTGAGTGCTTTCACTTCATTTCCTAAGCAATAAACAGATCCTAATGAAAAAACTGGCCCTCAGGAGGTTCAACCTGTTTCATCATTAAGGTATAATTGTCTTGTCTCATCACTATTTGTGGCTTTCTAGACAGACAGTTCAACCCAAACTCTGAAGATGGAATTTGGTTAAAGCCAAAATCAGTCAGTCTCAAGAACAGTTACGTAACTGTTTATGAAGAGGGATAAACAAAACAAAGGCATTTGGAGAGTGTTTAGTTTTTGTAGAATGAACTTCATGGGAAAACTGGGCATCTTTTAAATGAAGTTTAGAAATGTTAAGTTCTAAGCATGGAATCTGAATAGATGGATACACTGAGCAATGTGACAAGGACATGGTAAAGGGCTTTCTTATTGCACAGTAGGTAAATCCAGGAGAGAGAAAGCACAAGAAATTCATAGGCTCAGGTTTGCATGGCGAAAGAGTGAAAAATAATGTGAAAAAATATGATGTGAAAAGTGGGGGTACTCCTGAAGTGAACGGAAATCAGAATCTAGTTAGTTTGGTAATTGGAACCAAAGTGAAAGCAAAGGGGGTAAAAATAAAAGTGATGAGTTTCTGCAGAACGAATTTGGAAAGATTGCAGCAAGCACTGTGTGAAATTGAATGAGGGCGAGCAGGAAACAGCACAGAATAGAAATGCAGAGCATTAAAAGTCCCTCAATAGGGTCCTGAGAGTTCTGCTTGTCGTCCACCAATAACAATAATAGGAGCTAAAGAAGCCTTCTGTGTCTGAACTGCTGTATGCAAAAAGCATGGTAGGACCAAGAGATGTCTATTCAAGGAATAAAGCATCAGGTTTACAGGGAGAAAAATATCACAGAAGAAGTTTGAGTGTAAAATAAAGATAAGCCTGACAAAGGCAGAGAATGAAAAGAAGAGCTTTGGATGCGCAAGAATCTTTGGAAGCCCATCCATTTCACAATTTTGGTTTTCTGAATGACAGGCAGACACAAACTCTATTGAAATAACACCTTTTGAGATCTGGAAGTTGTGCCTTACGTATTTTGAAATTTCACCTTGATTTGGGGAATGAAGTCTTGCAGTCCTCTTTGAAGTCACTGGAACTAAATATTTAAAATCTTACAAATGATGGTCTGTGAACTCACTGGGAAAGAAAACCTTAAACTTTATATTGATAATGGTGGCGTTTTTATTACTTACATATAATCCTCTCCTTCGTATAGTGAAGAATGTCAGTAGCCATTACCCCAACCCATGTAACACACCTACACACACCTAAGTCATTATGTATCCTTACTATAGGAAAAGGACATTTTTTCTGAAGAGATTCTGTGAATTAAAGCCTTTTAGAATAGAGTATTCTTAAGGAGGAAGAGTGGGTTGAAGAAAAATGTGTTCTATGATATTGCAGAAGACTCGCAATTTCAGATGATATAGCTCTATAAATACCATCAATGTTATTTCATTCATAATGTTTTATTGAGATGGTACATGAGAGATCTAAGGTTTTTCATATCGTATATAATTTCTTGGATTTGTAAAGAAATGGGTTAAGATAATGGTATTACTCTGGATGGGAGGATGTGATCAGTGGCATTTTGAAATGTTCTCTTTTTTTCACTATTGTGGTAGTATTTATGCAGGATAGGTTTGCTTTTATATCAGTGTTAGAGGGGAAATCACCCAGGATATGCTTAAATTATAGCCCTGCCCCTCCCATCTTTCCAAAATATATAATGCACAGCTGTTTTTAAATCACCATTCAGCATAATATTTAATTTTTATTATTTTACATTATAAGCATCTAGTGAAAATTAGAATGAAATCTGATACAGCCTCTAAAATAAATAAGGTATCAAAGAGTTGACAATAGTTTTGATAGAAGTTTAGAGTACTTAATTAGAATCCAAAATGTAGATGCTGAATTTAATCCTTCCTCCACATACTTTTTATAATAGCAAATGTTTAGGATTTGCCACTTACAGGTTTGGTTTCTCATGCGAACATAGCAAAGCCCTAACTTTTAATGTGTAGAAATTTCTCACATCCTATTTAGGTTATATTCTCTCTCTTTTTGTCTGTCTTTTTCTCTTTTATATACACACACACACACACATACACACACCAGAGAGTGAAAGGAAGATAGTTACTTTTTATCCCTTGTGTATCTTCCCATAATTTTCTTCCTACATTTCACCTTTTCTGGAGCAGGTTTTTATTACCACAGTTTGTAACAGGCTCATTTTGTAAGGGTGAGTGAAGGAGACATTCTTCTCTATCACATCTTCCGTGGCTGATTCTGCAGTTCCTTGCATTAGTCATCTGTTCATATGCATAATATTGAATAGATATTCTTCTGGATGTTGAAGAGTCATTAGAGGAGACTTGAACAGTGATTCAAGGTGGTGGCATTGGAATATAATTTTCCCTTATATCTCTGGCTCCCCAGTTCTCTTCCCTCTATCCCCATACACTCATATCCATACTTACAGATGTCATTCTTCCACACTTCCAAGATGAGAAGTAATAACTGACATTAAAATAGCTGCTTACTGATTACTTACTATGTGCCACCACTATTCTCAGAGCTCTATAGATATTAATTCATTGAATCCCCATGATAACACTATGAGATAGGTATTATTTTTGTATTTCATTATCAATATCATACTCTCTTAATAAATGAGTTAATTGAGACATAGACCATATAAATTTCTTAAGTTTGCACAGTAGACAAGACAGAATTTCAATTCCAAATGGTCTGGCTCCAGAGGCCATGCTCTTTATCACTACATTATATCGTGTTAAGGTGAAGAAACCTAAGATGTTGAGCTGTCTGAAAGATTCCCTACAATGAATACTAGCTTTTCTCCAATTTTATTCCAAAATTTCAAGAAAATTTTAGAAATGTAAGGTAACAAAAAGGGAAAAATCGGACTTCTCACTCCTGAGATTCTGTTCTCTGGATGTTGAAGAGTCCTTAGAAGAGACTTGAACAGTGATTCAAGGTGGTGGCATTGGAAGATCTGAACTCACCTCTTCCCATAGACAAAATAAATTTACAACTACGTATGGAATAATTTCCTTTGAAAAAGACCTAAAAATTGGATGAACAGAGCCTCCCCCCAAAAGAATAAAAGGACAACATCAAAATGGGTTGAAATGGTAGAGACACACTCTTGCCAAAAGTAAAAAATTCACCCCAGGTATGGCAATCCACAATCAGGAGGAATCTCAAAAATATAGAACTTTTCCTGGAGAAGTGAGATTCTGTGCTGTGTATTAAGCACCTCAACCACTAGATCCTCTACAGGAGAGACAAAACCCAAAACACTTGACTTAAAAACTAGTGGGGATTATGTCCAGGAAAACCATAGTACTGTAGTGAACTGAGAACCCACTCTTAAAGTCCTCATACACAAACTCCTCATTCACCCCAGGATCCAGTGTAAAAACACCAGTTTTAAAAGCACCTTGACCATATGTAAAAGGGACATACTAGTCTTAAAGCATCTGCTGGAAAGGGAGGAATTTGTTGGCACTCTCCCCAGGGATGGAAACAATGGTGGGCACCATTTTTGTGATCTCATTCCCACTTGCTAACACCTGTGCTGGTGGGTGCCATTTCCGAACTCTCTCTCTAACATGTTAGCCCTGGAGGGTGCACCGAGCTGAGGAACCACCCCTCCCTGCACCATAGTGCATCACAGCCAGGCTAGGCAAGAGCCCCAACCACCCTGTGCCCCAGCTCTGTGCCCACCACATCAGCTCACTCACACAGGGGACGCCACTTGAGCACTTGGTTCTGGTGGCTAAGGGGGGATAATGCTTCTGAGCCCCATGGGACATCTCCTACACAAGGCCACTCTTTCAGGACTGAAAGAGGTAGCAAATTTACCTAATATGTAAAAACAAACATAGAAAGTCAGGCATATTGAGGAGATACAGGAATATGTTCTGAATGAAAGAACAAGAAAAAGCTTCAGGAAAAAGACCTTACTGCAACATAGATAAGCACTCTACCTCATAAAGAGTTCAAAGTAATGGTCATAAATATGCTCATAAAAATCGAAAGAATAGATGAACACAGTGAGAATTTTAGCGAAGAGAAATATAAGAAAGTGTCAAGCAGAAGTTACAGAGCTGAAGAATATAAAAACTGAACTGAAAAATACAGTAAAGGGATTCAACAGTAGACTGGATGAAGCAGAAGAGTGGACCAGTGGGTTCGAAGACAAAACAATGGCACTCAACCAGACAGCATCAAAAAGAGAAGAATTTTTAAAGGTGCAGCTACCTTAAAGTGCCTTTGGACAACATCAAGTGAAATAACATTCACATTATAGGGGTCCAGAAGGAGAGGAAAGAGTGAATGGAACAGAAAACTTACTTGAAGAATAGTGGCTTAAAACTTCCCTATGGAAGCAGGTGTCCAGGTCCAGGAAGCCCAGAGAGTTCCAAATAAAATGAAACCCAAATGATCCACATCAAAGGCCATTATAATTAAAATGATAAAAGTTAAAGAGAGAATCTTAAAAGCAGCAAGAGAAAAACAGTTTGTTACATACAAGGGAAACCCCAGAAGTCTATCAATAGATTTCTCAGCAGAAGACTTTGCAGGTCAGAAGGGAGTGGAATGACATATTCAAAGTGCTGAAAGGAAAACTTTTAATCAAGAATTCTGTACCCAGCAAGGTTATCATTCAGAATTGAAGGGAAGCAGATAAGCAAAAACTAAAGGAGTTTATCAGTACTAAACCAGCCCTACAAGAAATGTTAAAGGGCTTCAAGCTGAAAAAAAAGTGCTAATTAGTAACAAGAACACATAGAAAAATAAAAATCTTCACTGGAAAGGTAAATGTAGTACAGGTGGTGGATCACTCATAAACCAAGTATGAAAGTTAAAAGACAAAAGTAGTATAATTCACTAAAACTGCAATAATTAGTTGAAGGATATATAAAATAAAAAGATATAAAATGTGACATGAAAAATATAAAGTGAACTGACCATTTATATATATATATAGGATGTTATATGCAAGCTTCACAGTAATCACAAAGCAAAAACTTATAGTAAATACACACAGAAAAGAGAAAGGAATCTAAAAATAACACCAAAGAAAATGAACCATCAAACCACAGGGAAGAAAGAAAGAGAAAAAGAAAGGAACAGGGAAGAGCTACAAAAGTAGCCAGAAAACAATTAACAAAATGACAGTAATTGCATACCTATCAAAACTTATTTAAGTGTAAATAGACTAAATTCTCCAATCAAGAGACATAGAATGGCTGAATGGATTAAAAAAAACCCATCTATATGCTCCTACAAGAGACTCACATCAGAAGTAAGGACACACACAGACTGAAAATGAAGAGATAGAAAAAGATGCTCCATGCAAATAGAAACAAACAAACAAAAGCTGGTGGAGCCCTACTCATATCAGATAAAATATGCTTTAAAACAAAGACTGAAATGAAAGCCAAAGAAGGGCGTTACATAATGATAAAGGGGTCAATCCAGCAAGAAGATAGAACATTTACAAATATATCTGATCTCAACATAGAAGCACCAAAATATATAAAGCAAACATTAATGGAGTAAAGGGAGAAATCAATATCAATATAATCATGTAGGGAACTTTAACAAAATGCTTACATCACTGAAAAGTTCATCTGTACAGAAAATCAGTATGGATACATCCTTCAACAACACATAAGACTGCATGGACTTCATAGATACAAACTATTCCAGCCAAAAATATAAGAATACACATTCTTCTCAAGAGCATATGGAGCATTATCTAGGACAAATCACATGTTAGGCCACAAAACAAGTTTCAATAAATTCAAGAAAATTGAAATCATATCAAGCATCTTTTCTGATCACTATGGTATGAAATTAGAATCAATTATAAGAACACTGGAAAAAGCACAAGAATGTGGAGATTAAACAGCATGCTACTGAACAGTTTTCCCAGGACCATTTGTTAAAAAGACTTTTCTCCATTGTATGGTTTTTGGCTTGTTTGTGGTAAATTAACTGTCCATATATGTGTAGGTTTATTTCTGGGCTCAAAATTAAAAAAAAAACTCAAAATGGATTAAAGACTTGGATGTATGTCCTTATACCATAAAATTCCTGGAAGAAAACACAGGTGGCAATCTCCTTAACACCAGTCTTAATGATGTGTTTGTGGATATGACATCAAAGGCAAAAAAGGAAATAAAGCAAAAATAAATAAGTGGGACTATAATAAACTAGCTTTCGCACTCTAAAGGAAACCATCATCAAAATGAAAAGGTAAGCAACTGAATGTGAGAAGATATTTCAAATTATATATCTGATAAGGGGTAATATCCAAAATATATAAGGAAATCAGACAACTCAATAATAAAAAATCCAATTAAAAAATAGGCAGAAGATCTCAGTAGACATTTTCCCACAGAAGACATACAGATGGCCAATAGGCACATGGAAAAATTTTCAAATCACTAATTGTTAAGACAAATGCAAATCAAAACCACAGTGAGGTATCAACTCATAGCTGTTAGAATAGCTATTATCCAGAAGACAAGAAATAACAAGTTTTGGTAAGGCTGTGGAGAAAAGGAACTTTCAGACACTGTTGGTGGGAATGTAAATTGGCATAACCACCATGGAAAACAATATGGAGGTTCGTCAAAAAATTAAGAATAGATCTGCCATATGTTTCCGCTATTCCACTTTTGGGTATTTATCCAAAGAGTACAAAAGCAGTAATTCAAAAAGATATATGTACCCTATGTTCATTGCAGCATTGTTTACAATAACCAATATATGTGAACAACTTAATGCCCAATGATAGATTGATGGATAAAGAGGATGTCGTATATGTATACAGTGGAACTACTCAGACATAGAAAAAGAATAAAGTCTTGCCATTTGGGCCAACATGGATAGACCTTGAGGGTATTAAGCTAATGGAAGTAAGTCATATGGAGAAAGACAAATATCATACAATTTCACTCATATATGGAATCTAAAAAACAGAACAATACATAAACTCATAGATACAGAGAACAGATAGATGTTTCTCAGAGGAGAAGGGGGTTTGGAAGGTGGGCTAAATGGTGAAAGGGGGTCAGTTGTATGGTGAATGATGTCAACTAGACTTTTAATGGTGATCACTGTATGTTGTATACAGACATTAAATTCTAATGTTGTACTCCTGAAACTTATGTTATATACCAATTTTACCTCAATAAAAATAAAAAGGAATAGACTCCGAGAGTTTCAGATCTCCTTACCACTGGGAAAGCCTGCCCATTCACTATTGCAGTTGGATATCTTGATATCTGTTTTCATTATACATATTTCTCATGGTGAGGTGGTTTTAATGCTGTAAGTCATCAGAAAAGAAGATTGACTTGGATTTAAAATGATGAATGACCAGCATAAACATTATAAATAGTGGGTGAAAATAAAGACCTTGGACAGGGAAAATTTCAATCTGGCAGCTGCATCTTGAAGTCATAATAAAAGAGGCAGATGTCACTAATGTAGAAATTTCTTTTTTTTAAAGATTTTTACAGTGTTGGGTGTATGCTTTTTTTTACTGAAGTATCATTGATAAACAGGCTTATGTTGGTTTCAAATATACAACACAGTGGTTCAATAGTTACCCATATTATTAAATTCTCACACCCTCTAGTGCGGTTACTATCAACATAGAAATATGTTACGGAATCATTGACTATATTCTCCATGCTGTACTACCATCCCTGTGACCAATTTATATTGTGATTGTGAATTATTGTGTCCCTTTATTACCCCTCTTCCCAATTACCTCAACCCCTCCCCCCTTGGGAACCACTAGTCCTTTCTCCATGTCTATGAGTCTACTGCTGTTTTCTTCCTTCTGTTTTGCTTTGTTTTTATACTCCACAAATTAGTGAAATCATATGGTATTTGTCTTTTTCCACCTAGCTTATTTCACTGAGCATAATACCCTCTAGATCCATCCATGTTGTTGCAAATGGCAGGATTTCTTTTCTTTTTGTGGCTGAATAATATTCCATTGGGTTTATATACCACATTTTCTTCTTTTTTTTTAAACTTATTTTTTTATTAAGATATCATTGATATACACTCTTATGGAGGTTTCACAAGAAAAACAGTGAGACTACTACATTCACCCATACATCGAGTCCCCCCAATACCCCATTGCAGTCAATTGTCTATCAGTGTAGCAAGATGCCACAGAGTCACTACTTGTCTTCTCTATGCTACTCTGTGTTCCCTGTGACCTCCCCTACACCATATATACTAATCATAATACCCCTCAATCCCCTTTTCCCTCCTTCCCCACCCAACCCTGCCCCACCCATCCCCTTTGGTAACCGCTAGTCCCTTCTTATAGTCTGTGAGTCTGCTGCTGTTTTTTTCCTTCAGTTTTGCTTCGTTGTTGCACTCCACCAATGAGGGAAATCATTTGGTATTTGTCTTTCTCCGCCTGACTTATTTCACTGAGCATAATACCCTCTGTAGAACTCCATCCATGTTGTCTCAAATGGTAGGATTTGTTTATTTCTTATGGCTAAATATATTTCATTATGTATATGTACCACCTCTTCTTTATCCATTCATCTTCCGATGGACACTTGGCTATTGTAAATAGTGCTGCGATAAACATAGGGGTGATTATGCCTTTTTGAATCTGAGAAGTTGTTTTCTTTGGGTAAATTCATAGGAGTGGAATTCTAGGGTCAAATGGTATTTCTATTTTTAGTTTTTTGAGGAACCTCCATATTGTTTTCCACAATGGTTGAACTAGCTTACATTCCCACCAGCAGTGTAGGAGGGTTCCCCTTTCTCTGCATCTTCTCTCCAGCATTTGTTGTTCCTAGTCTTTTCTGTGTTGGCCATCCTAACTGGTGTGAAATGGTATCTCATTGTGGTTTTAATTTGCATTTCCCTGATAATTAGTGATGTGGAGCATCTTTTCATGTGCGTGTTGGCCATCTGAATTTCTTCTTTGGAAAAGTGTCTGTTCATATCCTCCATCCACTTTTTAATAGGGTTATTTGCTTTCTCGGTGTTGAGGCATGTGAGTTCTTTATATATTTTGGATGTTAACCCCTTGTCAGATATGTCATTTACAAATCTATTCTCCCATGCTGTAGGATGCCTTTTTGTTCTTCTGATGTACCACATTTTCTTTATCCATTCATTTAGACATGGACACTTTGGCTGCTTCCATATCTTGGCTATTGCAAATAGTGCACCTATAAATGTAGGGGTGTATGTATCTTTTCAAATCAGCGATTTTGTTTTCTTGAGATAAATTCCTAGAAGTGGAATTACTGGATCAAATGGTCTTTCTCTTTTTAATTTTTTGAGGAATCTCCATACTGCTTTCCACAGCAGTTGTACCAATTTGCCGTCCCACCAACAGTGTAGGAGGGTTCCCCTTTCTCCACATCCTTGCCAGCATTTGTTATTTCTTGTCTTTTGGATAGTGGCTATTCTAGCTGGTGTGAGGTGATATCTCATTGTGGTTTTAATTTGCATTTCCCTAATGATTAGCATGTCCCTGGTGATTAGCAATGTGGAGCATTTCATGTGCAAATGCAATTGGTCATTGTATTTCTTTGGAGAAGTGTCTGTTCAGGTCCTCCACCCATTTTTTAATTTGGTTATTTTTTTTTTTTTTAGTGTTGAGGCATATGATGAGTTCTTTATATGTTTTGGATGTTAACCCCTTATCAAATGAGTTGTTTATGAATAAATTCTCCCATACTGTAGGATGCCGTTTTGTTCTGCTGATAGTGTCCTTTGCTGTACAGAAGCTTCTTAGTTTGATGTAGTTCCTCTTGTTCATTTTTTATTTTGTTTCCCTTGCCTGAGATGTGTCCAGAAAAAATTGCTCATGCTTATATTCAAGATATTTTTACCTTTGTTTTCTTCTAAGACTTTTTTTTTTTTTTTAGATAATTATTTTTTATTGAAGGGTAGTTGACACACAGTATTACATTACATTAGTTTCAGGTGTACAACACAGTGATTCAACATTTATATACATGATAATTCTAAGTACCAGCTATCACCATACCAAGTTGTTACAATATTTTGACTATATTCCTTATGCTATACATTACATCCCGGTTGCTTATTTATTTTACAATTGGAAGTGTGTACTTTTTCTTGGTTGTTGTTGTTAGGGCATCTCTCATATTTATTGATCAAATGGTTGTTAACAACAATAAAATTCTGTATAGGGGAGTCAATGCTCAATGCACAATCATTAATCCACCCCAAGCCTAATTTTCGTCAGTCTCCAATCTTCTGAAGCATAACGAACAAGTTCTTACATGGAGAACAAATTCTTACATAGTGAATAAGTTACATGGTGAACAGTACAAGGGCAGTCATCACAGAAACTTTTGGTTTTGCTCATGCATTATGAACTATAAACAGTCAGTTCAAATATGAATACACATTTGATTTTTATACTTGATTTATATGTGGATACCACATTTCTCTCTTTATTATTTTTAATAAGATGCTGAAGTGGTAGGTAGATACAACATAAAGGTAGAAAACATAGTTTAGTGTTGTAAGAGAGCAAATGTAGATGATCAGGTGTGTGCCTGTAGACTATGTGTTAATCCAAGCTAGACAAGGGCAATAAAACATCCACATATGCAGAAGATTTCTCTCAGAACAGGGGGGGTGAGGTTCTAAGCCTCACCTCTGTTGATCCCCAATTTCTCACCTGATGACCCCCCTGCGACTGTGCCTGTCTTAGGTTGTTCCTCCCTTGAGGAATCTTACCCGTCTCTGGCTAATCAGTCATCTTCCGGGGCCATACAGGGAAATGTGAAGTTGGTAAGTGAGAGAGAAGCCTTATTGTTTGAAATGGTTAGCTTTTTATTTCTTTGCATATTTATGCCCTGTGGCTTCTATGCCCAGCATTTGTCTTGAGGTATCTTTACCACTTGGAGGAGTTATGATACTCGGTAAATTTGATATGAGGCACGAATTCTATTTAAGAATTCGTTGTAATTAGGAAGGAAGAAGAAAAACTATAGAAGTAGCAGGCGGAAGAAAACATGGGAAGATTGATTATTTCTTTGACATATCTTCTTGTAGAGTAACTTCAGCATGTATAGGTTTTAAGCTACTACTTAAATTGCGCACACACATTAACATAATAGGAGTATAGTTACATAACCAAAGAATACCTGTAATTACCAGCCATCTACATTGAAACCAAGAAAACCAGTTAGGCACCCTAGGCATTTGTGAAAACTTATCAATGATATGATGGTTATTATCTAACTGAATTTGAATAGTTTGAGAAAAATCAGACAAATTAAAACAACCCATTCCTGGGCACTGTTCACATCCCATATGTTCTTTTAACAGTAAATAGTCTGTAGTTGTAAGATTTTGGAGCGCTACAATTTGCACTTCTCCTAATTCTTGGTTGAGTTCCAACAGTATAGATCCAGTCAAATTTGTTGTTTTACTGTATGCACAGGCCAGCTTAGATATCTCCTTCATTCCCATGGCAAGTCCAGGAGCTGGTGGGATGAGTGCATCTACAGCTGTAGCAGTGCGTGGATCTTTGTTAGGGTTTTTTGATGATCATCTTCTGGCATGAGTCTTCCCGAGAGTGCTGATGTTGGAAGTTCTCTTTCATATCGTTTCTTAGTTCATTTTCGGGGTAGCCAAATTAGGCTTTGATCCTCTGTATAAACACAAACAGACCCTTTGCCTACACTTTTATATGTCCTTTATATCATTGTGTAGAACTCATTAGAGGTCACCACATAGGAACTGCATTTTTTTTTTAAATCATTAATCTACACTTACATGACGAATACTTTGTTTACTAGGCTCTCCCCTATACCAGGTCCCCCCTATATACTCCTTTACAGTCACTGTCCATCAGCGTAGCAACCTGTTGTAGAATCACTACTTGTCTTCTCTGTGTTGTACAGCCCTCCCCTTTCTTCCACCCCGCTATGGATGCTAATCTTAATACCCCCCTACTTCTCCCCCCCTATCCCTCCCTACCCACCCATCCTCCCCAGTCCCTTTCCCTTTGGTACCTGTTAGTCCATTCTTGAGTTCTGTGATTCTGCTGCTGTTTTGTTCCTTCAGTTTTTCCTTTGTTCTTATACTGCACAGATGAGTGAAATCATTTGGTATTTCTCTTTCTCTGCTTGGCTTGTTTCACTGAGCAAAATACACTCCAGCTCCATCCATGTTGCTGCAAATGGTTGGATTTGCCCTTTTCTTATGGCTGAGTAGTATTCCATTGTGTATATGTACCACATCTTCTTTATCCATTCATCTATCGATGGACATTTAGGTTGCTTCCAATTCTTGGCTATTGTAAATAGTGCTGCGATAAACATAGGGGTGCACTGATCTTTCTCATACTTGATTGCTGCATTCTTAGGGTAAATTCCTAGGAGTGCAATTCCTGGGTCAAATGGTAAGTCTGTTTTGAGCATTTTGATGTACCTCCGTACTGCTTTCCACAATGGTTGAACAAGTTTACATTCCCACCAGCAGTGTAGGAGGGTTCCCCTTTCTCCACAGCCTCGCCAACATTTGTTGTTGTTTGTCTTTTGGATGGCAGCCATCCTTACTGGTGTGAGGTGATACCTCATTGTAGTTTTAATTTGCATTTCTCTGATAATTAGCGATGTGGAGCATCTTTTCATGTGTCTGTTGGCCATCTGTATTTCTTTTTTGGAGAACTGTCTGTTCAGTTCCTCTGCCCATTTTTTAATTGGGTTATTTGTTTTTTGTTTGTTGAGGCGTGTGAGCTCTTTATATATTCTGGACGTCAAGCCTTTATCGGATGTGTCATTTTCAAAGATATTCTCCCATACTGTAGGGTTTCTTTTTGTTCTATTGATGGTGTCTTTTGCTGTACAGAAGCTTTTCAGCTTAATATAGTCCCACTTGTTCATTTTTGCTGTTGTTTTCCTTGCCCGGGGAGATATGTTCAAGAAGAGGTCACTCATGTTTATGTCTAAGAGGTTTGTGCCTATGTTTTCTTCCAAGAGTTTAATGGTTTCATGACTTACATTCAGGTCTTTGATCCATTTTGAGTTTACTTTTGTATATGGGGTTAGACGATGGTCCAGTTTCATTCTCCTACATGTAGCTGTCCAGTTTTGCCAGCACCATCTGTTGAAGAGACTGTCATTTCGCCATTGTATGTCCATGGCTCCTTTATCAAATATTAATTGACCATATATGTCTGAGTTAATGTCTGGATTGTCTAGTCTGTTCCATTGGTCTGTGGCTCTGTTCTTGTGCCAGTACCAAATTGTCTTGATTACTATGGCTTTATAATAGAGCTTGAAGTTGGGGAGTGAGATCCCCCCTACTTTATTCTTCTTTCTCAGGATTGCTTTGGCTATTCGGGGTCTTTGGTGGTTCCATATGAATTTTTGAATTATTTGATCCAGTTCATTGAAGAATGTTGCTGGTAGTTTCATAGGGATTGCATCAAATCTGTATATTGCTTTGGGCAGGATGGCCATTTTGACGATATTACTTCTTCCTAGCCATGAGCATGGGATGCGTTTCCATCTGTTAGTGTCCCCTTTAATTTCTTTTAAGAGTGACTTGTAGTTTTCAGAATATAAGTCTTTCACTTCTTTGGTTAGGTTTATTCCTAGGTATTTTATTTTTTTTGATGCAATTGTGAATGGAGTTGTTTTCCTGATTTCTCTTTCTGTTGGTTCATTGTTGGTATATAGGAAAGCCACAGATTTCTGTGTGTTGATTTTGTATCCTGCAACTTTGCTGTATTCCGATATCAGTTCTAGTAATTCTGGGGTGGAGTCTTTAGGGTTTTTTATGTACAGTATCATGTCATCTGCAAATAGTGACAGTTTGACTTCTTCTTTGCCAATCTGGATTCCTTGTATTTTTTTGTTTTGTCTGATTGCCATGGCTAGGACCTCTAGTACAATGTTAAATAACAGTGGGGAGAGTGGGCATCCCTGTCTAGTTCCCGATCTCAGCGGAAATGCTTTCAGCTTCTCGCTATTCAATATAATGTTGGCTGTGGGTTTTTCATAGATGGCCTTTATTATGTTGAGGTAGTTGCCCTCTATTCCCATTTTGCTGAGAGTTTTTATCATGAATGGATGTTGAACTTTGTCAAATGCTTTTTCAGCATCTATGGAGATGATCATGTGGTTTTTGTCTTTCTTTTTGTTGATGTGGTGGATGATATTGATGGACTTTCGAATGTTGTGCCATCCTTGCATCCCTGGGATGAATCCCACTTGGTCATGGTGTACGATGGTTTTGATGTATTTTTGAATTCGGTTTGCTAAAATTTTGTTGAGTATTTTTGCGTCTACGTTCATCAGGGATATTGGTCTATAGTTTTCTTTTTTGGTGGTGTCTTTGCCTGGTTTTGGTATTAGGGTGATGTTAGCTTCATAGAATGAGTTTGGGAGTATCCCCTCCTCTTCTATTTCTTGGAAAACTTTAAGGAGAATGGGTATTATGTCTTCCCTGTATGTCTGATAAAATTCCGAGGTAAATCCATCTGGCCCGGGGGTTTTGTTCTTTGGTAGTTTTTTGATTACCGCTTCAATTTCGTTGCTGGTAATTGGTCTGTTTAGATTTTCTTTTTCTTTTTGGGTCAGTCTTGGAAGGTTGTATTTTTCTAGGAAGTTGTCCATTTCTCCTAGGTTTCCCAGCTTGTTAGCATATAGGTTTTCATAGTAGTCTCTAATAATTCTTTGTATTTCTGCGGGATCTGTTGTGATTTTTCCTTTCTCATTTCTGATACTGTTGATTTGTGTTGACTCTCTTTTCCTCTTAATAAGTCTGGCTAGAGGCTTATCTATTTTGTTTATTTTCTCGAAGAACCAGCTCTTGGTTTCATTGATTTTTGCTATTGTTTTATTCCTCTCAATTTTATTTATTTCTTCTCTGATCTTTATTATGTCCCTCCTTCTGCTGACCTTAGGCCTCATTTGTTCTTCTTTTTCCAATTTTGATAGTTGTGACATTAGACCGTTCATTTGGGATTGCTCTTCCTTTTTTAAATATGCTTGGAGTGCTATATACTTTCCTCTTAAGACTGCTTTTGCTGTGTCCCACAGAAGTTGGGGCTTAGTGTTGTTGTTGTCATTTGTTTCCATATATTGCTGGATCTCCATTTTGATTTGGTCATTGATCCATTGATTATTTAGGAGCGTGTTGTTTAGCCTCCATGTGTTTGTGAGCCTTTTTGCTTTCTTTGAACAGTTTATTTCTAGTTTAATGCCTTTGTGGTCTGAAAAGTTGGTTGGTAGGATTTCAATCTTTTGGAATTTACTGAGGCTCTTTTTGTGTCCTAGTATTTGGTCTATTCTGGAGAATGTTCCATGTGCACTTGAGAAGAACGTGTATCCTGTTGCTTTTGGATGTAGAGTTCTGTAGATGTCTATTAGGTCCATCTGTTCTAGTGTGTTGTTCAGTGCCTCTGTGTCCTTACTTATTTTCTGTCTGGTGGATCTGTCCTTTGGAGTGAGTGGTGTGTTGAAGTCTCCTAGAATGAATGCATTGCATTCTATTTCCTCCTTTAGTTCTGTTAATATTTGTTTCAGGTATGTTGGTGCTCCTGTATTGGGTGCATATATATTTATAATGGTTATATCCTCTTGATGGACTGAGCCCTTTATCATTATGTAATGTCCTTCTTTGTCTTTTGTTACTTTCTTTATTTTGAAGTCTGTTTTGTCTGATACCAGAATTGCAACACCTGCTTTCTTCTCTCTGTTGTTTGCTTGAAATATCTTTTTCCATCCCTTGACTTTAAGTCTGTGCGCGTCTTTGGGTGTGAGGTGAGTCTCTTGTAAGCAGCATATGGATGGATCTTGCTTTTTTATCCATTCTATTACTCTGTGTCTTTTGATTGGTGCATTCAGTCCATTTACATTTAGGGTGATTATTGAAAGGTATGAATTTATTGCCATTGCAGGCTTTAAGTTTGTGGTTACCAAAGGTTTAGGGTTAGCTTCTTTACTGTCTTACTGTCTAACTTAACTCACTTGTTGAGCTATTATAAACACAATCTGATGATTCTTTATTTCTCTCCCTTCTTATTCCTCCTCCTCCCTTCTTCATATGTTGGGTGTTTTGTTGTGTGCTCTTTTTAGGAGTGCTCCCATCTAGAGCAGTCCCTGTAGGATGCCCTGTAGAGGTGGTTTGTGGGAGGCAAATTCCCTCAACTTTTGCTTGTCTGGGAATTGTTTAATCCCTCCTTCATATTTAAATGATATTCGTGCTGGATACAGTAGTCTTGGTTCGAGGCCCTTCTGTTTCATTGCATTAAGTATATCATGCCATTCTCTTCTGGCCTGTAGGGTTTCTGTTGAGAAGTCTGATGATAGCCTGATGGGTTTTCCTTTGTAGGTAACCTTTTTTTTCTCTCTGGCTGCTTGTAATACTTTGTCCTTGTCTTTGATCTTTGCCATTTTAATTATTATGTGTCTTGGTGTTGCCCTCCTTGGATCCCTTGTCATGGGAGTTCTGTGTACCTCTGTGGTCTGAGAGGCCATTTCTTCCCCTAGTTTGGGGAAATTTTCAGCAATTATTTCTTCAAAGACATTTTCTATCCCCTTTTCTCTCTCTACTTCTTCTGGAATGCCTATGATTCTTATATTATTTCTTTTATATTGATCACTCAGCTCTCTTAAAATTCTTTCATTCCTGGAGATCCTTTTATCTCTCTCTGCATCAGCTTCTCTGCGTTCCTGTTCTCTGTTTTCTAGTCCATTAATGGTCTCTTGCATCTCGTCCATTCTGTTTTGAAGTCCTTCCAGAGCTTGTTTTATTACTGAATTCTCCTTCCTTAGTTCTTGCATATTTCTCTGCAAGTCCATCAGCATGGTTATGACTTTTGTTTTGAATTCTTTTTCAGGTAGACTGGCTAAATCTATCTCCCCAGATTCCTTCTCAGGGGAAGATGTAGCAGATGCCGAAGCTGTCTGGGTTAGTCTTGTCTGGATCATATTTTTTTGCCTTTTCATGTTGACAGGTGCTATTGACTGTCAGCTGGGAGGGCCAAAATTTTCACTTACTACTGGCCTTTCTTTACTGGGGCAACTGCGACCCCTAGTGGCTTGTGTTGGGTAATTGCGTGTAGAGTGGGTCTTTGTGTCTTGCCTGGCCGGGAGGGAGAAATTTCCCTTTCTGTGGGCGGAATTTGTCTCAGGCTGCTTCTCTGCTTTCGCAGCGCCCGGTGGGGTGATGGATGGGGGGGCTGCTTGACTGTTTGCCTCCGTGAGGGGTCTCAGAGCTGTTGCCCAGGGGGTTAGTGCACCCGGTTTTCCCTGTAATTTCCAGCTGCTGTACTGTGACCTGGGTTGTTTCCGTCAAGCTGTTAAGTCCCTGTCCCTTTAAGACTTTCAAAAAGCCCCCGCTTTTCTTTGTCACAGGGGCATCAGCTTCGGCACCCGCTCAGAGGTCTTACTCCCTGTTCTCCCAGTATCCAGGGCCCCCTGGGCATATACTGTGTCTGCGCTCTGGCCCGGATGGCTGGGGCTGGGTGTTCGGCAGTCCTGGGCTCCGTCTCCCTCCCGCTCTGCCTATTGTTCTCCCGCCGGGAGCTGGGGGGAGGGGCGCTCGGGTCCCGCAGGGCCGGGGCTTGTATCTTACCCCTTTCACCAGTCGCTGGGTTCTCGCTGGTGTAGCTGCAGTCTGGCCACTGTCCTGCGTCTTCTGGTCTCTCTTTTAGGGCTAGTTGTGTTTGTTGTATTTTCAAAAGTATATATGTTTTTGGGAGGAGATTCCCACTGTCCTACTCACGCCGCCATGTTGGCTCCGCCCCTTCTTCTAAGACTTTTATGGTTTCATGACTTACATTCAGGTCTTTGATCCATTTCAAATTTGTTTTTTTGTATGGGGTTAGATAATAATCCACTTTCATTCTCTTACATGTAGCTGTCCAGTTTTCCCAACACCAGTTGTTGAAGGGATGTATGCTTTTTAAAAATGTCCAACCAATATTAAGTACTTGTTGAGGTATCGAACACATGAAGTTAGTGATATGAGAACAAATTGAATCTGTGATAAAAATTAGTGTGTTGCTATCAGTTCAGCAATATAATTTCATTTTATTAGAATTCTATTTGTCTTTAAGACTGAAAATTATGCGAAGGATGAAAATGTTGAGCATATACCTTTCTAGATTTGGAAATATAATTAGATTTTCATCAAATTATGCTTACTTGTAATATTAAAAGTTCATTGAAGGATGAAAATATTGAGATCCTGAATCCTATTTCTACCCAGTTTCAACAAGGATCTTGTGGTACCTTGATACCCAAGGTATGACCACAATTTGCTTTAAAATGGTATTCACCATGCCCCTCCTTTATATGTTGTGAGGTTTCATCTACAGAATGTGAGATATTACCTAAATTCAATTCACACATTTGGTTCAAGTTTAAAATGTCCCTGCCCCTCAGTGAATTGGTGGTAGGGAAAACACTTTGTTCAATGTTAATGGAAAAATTTCACCTGTGAAATAGCTTCAGACTTTGAAATTAAATCCCCCATGTATGTTCTATGCTTACTCTCTCAGCCTTCCTCCCTCTACCCCAATCTATGCTCTTTTTGTGTTCTCCCAAGACAGTATTTAAATACCATGTTGCAAAAAGTGTAAATCAAAACCCCTGAGCATAAAGGATCATTTCTTTGACCTTGGGAAAAACTATTCCTTTTAAGTATTGCCTGTCTAACTAGATTGTAAGATTAATAAGAAGCGGGACAAAGGTGTACTTTCATATAATCTCCTATCTTACCTCACATAGGGGAGATGCCTAATTAAGGTTTAATTATGAAGATCTGAAATAGCCAATATACTTAAGCAGTCACACCCAGACTTCCCAACAGCTTGGTTGTCTATGAACATGACTCTATCTATGTTGGTGTCTGTGGTCCAGGAACCCATAGCAAGAGCATCATTTGGGAGCTCATGAGAAATGTAGAATCTCAGATACCACCTCAAATTTACTCAATTGCAATGTGCACTGAAACCAGATCTCCATGTGATTTGTATACATTTTAATGTCTGCGAAGCACTGTTCCATTGCATTCAGGGCTGTATCTTACTAGTCCTACAGTGAACACCTTTTCTTTTTTCTTTATCTTATGTATCTTCTTTTGTGTCCTAGCCAATATTTTCACTCTTTCTTCCTCTTCTGCTTACATTATAGGCCTACTAACTCCACCTTTCTAACTCACCATACAATTCTAAGTTTGGTAAGGGTTAGTCCTCACTATAATGCTTTGAGCTCTTCATGAAAAATAACATCACATCATCTGTGTGCTCCGCTAGCTTTGTTAACATTATATGAATTTAGATAACAGAGGGAATAATGTTCAGCGTTTATCTGCTAGGCCAAAGTTACCTGTCATTTCTCTAAAAAATCATGGGTTACAATATTATTCCCTTTAAGTAATGAGCAGCGTTTTGGTAGGGAGACAGTTTCCTCAAAGGGAATGATTTCTGATTCTCATAACTATGGAATCTTACTTGCGTTTTGTATCATTTAGGGGCAAGGAACTAAAAGAAATTTATGCTGATATTCCAAACATATAAGGGATTTTTATCTCTACCTAATGTAGATTTTTGCTGTTTTGTCTAAAAGCCGTGGTGCTTCAAAATTTAATGAGATTATATGATGTATTATCATCATTTGCAAATGTAATTATCAGCTGTGATTAATCCTGCTCCTGCGAGAAGCAGCACTAGGTGTTATTTTTCCCTTCTTGGCAGGTATTTGTGTCACTCTTACTTTATGAACTTCAACCAGAACTAAGGCAGAAAGGAAGGGCAAGCAAATGGGGTGTTTAGAATAAGGCTTTTTATGATTGACTTTATGTGGCCTTTATGAGGCCCTGGGAGGAACCATCTCACAGAAATTCACATCAACTGCAGAGAAAACAACTTAAATCCTCATATGCCGATATATATTAAATTTGTATTAAAAAACAATAATAGTGGGTATGTCCTGCTGAGTTAAAGCACAAGTTTGATTAGATTAAAGCCACATCAGCTCCTTGTATGTGACTTTCTCAGGACACCTATAGGGCATGCAGTTCAAGGTAAATATAGATGGCTAGCCCTAAAGTTCAGAAATCTATCAAATAAGTCAAATAGTAAGTCTTAGGCAATTCCTCTATGCATGTAAACAATAAATGTTTATACCCACAAAATTCTAAACCAACTAATCATTAAGCAGTTAAACTTACCTGGAACCATGAGAGCTGCCATATCCAAGAATGTACCAAAAACACATTTTGAGATTGTGTCACTGTTGGGTCCTAGTTGTGCCATCTTCTACCACCATTATCTCTATCACTTGGCTTAGGGAACACCAACCTCATCCAGAATAGGCAGGATAACTGAAGCCCTTGTTAGTTCCTTTCTCAGAGGAAGAGGATGGATTTGTAAAGTTTGGTGTGAATAGGTTGGTGCCAGGACCCACAATTACTAAATTTCAATCTACCAGTAGTTCTAAATCCCTTACCTGGTCAATTGTAAAAACAGAATTATTACAATTATAATCCTCCCCCAAAGGGTGCTCTCTGCCATGAGAAAATATTAGATGTCAGCTGACTTTCTTATTCCATATCTGTACTTCACTCTCATAATTGGCCTTTCGTTCCTGCCAGCAACTTGTGTCTGCAGCTGTCCTATCAGTGAAAGGCTTGACTAGGTGTTGACACAGGTACAACTACGGATGAGAGTGATACTGAAACTGGAAGAAGTGAAGTGACTTGTCTTAAATTGCAAAAGATAATGGAAGAACTGGGTAATAAGAGGTGCTTAATAATAAGAGTTATTTGTGGAATTGAGCAGTTCTTTAAACTTTGGGGGAAATTGAAAAGAACAGCCCCTCATCAGGAGCAGCTTTCGATGGCTGATACCTAGTCCTCTTACTTCATTTTATAGATTTAGAAACTGTGGCCCAGATAGTGTGACTTTCCATAACTAAACTAAACCTAGGCCATCTAACACAGGCCAGTATTGTTTTTCCAACATTAGATCTGATTAGTATTCCATAGGCCAACTATATCTACCATTATTTAGCTCAGTCTAGGAGTATACCTCCTGTTTGTGCTGAGGAAGGAAATTCTGTCCTACTTTAAATCCTAGTAACATAAAAGAGGACTGAGGATTTAAATTGGGTGGCAGTAGGGCCTGACAATCTGTAAAGTCCCTTCCACTGCTAAGATTTCTAGCCACAAAATCCACCAGTGCCAAAGGTAAAAGTGATTCATACAAATCCCATTACCATGCACACTAGAGTTCTGTTCCTCCCTTTTAAAGAAGGTGGAACATTCAGTTATTACATAATCATGATTTCCCTTGAAATGTATTTTTCAATAAGGGTCATTGTGTTTGCGTCACAGTGGGAACGTGAGCTGATAATGTAGATATGCTACAGAGATCTAGGGGTGAGGTCAGAAATGTTTCAGACACCTGGAACAAGTGAGAAAAGTCTGTGGAAAGAAACTACAAAGGTAAGGTAGAAAGTCAGAAGCTTTTTAGTACCATAGACATTATACCTTGAACTGGAGTTGGTGACTCATAATGATGAACTGATTAATAAAGGCAATACTACTCCTTCAAAGTGACAACTGCACTTTCTAATAAAAGTGAAACATATTTCCTGTTTCCGCACACTGACTTTAGGGTGTTGTTTTTCGATGTATACAAATTATAGTCTTATACCTTGCATACTGAACTACCATGCCTTCTCAGAGCATTCTCTCTAGGTTTGGAGCTAGACTGCACTGAGCCAGGCTTATTTTCTCCTTTGGGACTTTTTTTCACCAAAAAACGAGTGTGTGTAGGTTGGTTGTGGGTAGAAGGGTGCAGTCTATAGTCATAAAATAAAGGAATATTAAGTAGACTAAATTGAGCTTGGAAGTTTGGCCTTGGCTCAAGGAACACCATCCTCATCCAGAATATGTGAAATAAGTGACTCCTACGGCACAATTTTAGGTATCAGGAAGGCTCAGGCATTTCTTCTCCTTCCTCACTCATTCCTCTCTCAACTAGCATAAAATTTTGTCTAAACATTATTCTGTTAGTTTAAGACCTTAGTCCCAATCCTAGACTTCAAGGTCCTCCTAGGCCACTCATCAGTTGGCAGCTTAGTGTGAATGAGTGTAAAGGAAAGAGGAGGAACTGTGAGGGTCCTAGGCATCCAGTGCAGGAAAAGGGTCCACAGCATGGACGTGAGATAGGGACAGGTAAATGGCCTACTCCACACTTGTTTTAGGTGCTCGAGGCAAATAACGTCTGTCAGGCAAGTGAATGGTTAACACTGATCCCATTCATTGGGTTGAGGAAGTAAAGACTGGGGCCAGACGCTAGATGCTGTGGGGGGCACAGAAGAAACAGAAGGCATTGCCATATAGGCTTTCAAGGCTAGAAGAAACTTCAGTAGATGCAGCCAAGACTGAAAGAGAGAAAGCAATTTGTCCAAGATTACAAAAGGGAGTGGCAGAGATCTGCCTCATTCCAGACACTCATTATTGTTTAGCTTGAACAGGTTTTCAGTTAGAAAACTAATGTGATGAAAATAGTGTGTTTATCTCTTGGTAATACTGTTTTGCTATATGGAACTTTTCAACACCTACCTTTTAGTGGAGGGTTTCCATCTGAGTATGTGCAGATCCTTTCCGTCCTCTTGCAGAAACCTCTGCCTGCTACCTTAAGTAAGCTTAGCCTTGAGATCTGAACACTCTTTGGAAATAACCTGTTTATAATTTTTAAATTTATATTTTTAAAAATCAGTGTGCATAATATTTTAATCGTTTGTCTTTTGTCTGCAAGGGCTTGTATTGTCTTACAAAGTGATTCTTGTCATCTTTTCTGTAGAGGTGTTTTTCGTTTGGGTTTTTGTTTTTTAGTCAAACTATTTTAAGTGCTGGTGGGTCTCAAGAGTAAATAATGAACTGCATATTTGAATGGCTTCCCTGAAAGTTAGGGTACATTCTATTAACCCAGAAATGCCAGTCTGATGTGGTGCAAATAGAGGTTTTTCCCAAAATAGCACTTGGCACCTTGGCAGTGTGCGCATTTCAGCCCGTTTTATTACCTACTGTGGTGCAAGAGTTTTACTCTCATTCTGGGATGGACTTCAAGTGTTTCATTTACATGCTGTTATGGTGGTAACAGACTATAATTTTTTTTAAGATTCAGTTTTGCTTTTTATCATCATTTGTTTCTCTTTTACTAGACTTCTAAGTTTGCTAGTTAGATCCACAAGGGAACTATCTGCTGTCTTTTAATGTTTATATTAGAATGTTTAATGGAAGAGAGAGAATGTCACTGTGGTAATTGGCCATTTCCCCTGCCTTAATAGCATTCCAGGGCAAAGTCTCTTTAGATAACAATGTTCAGCAAAAGGCATTCGTGCCGCTTCGTCTTTGATTTGTCCATTCCTACATTTCCATGAATGCTTTGAGGGCTTTTGTCAAATGGGCTCACCAAAGACCCGGGGCCTGCTGTTGGGGCATTTGCTGCAGGGTCTGGCACAGAGGAAGGATGAACTAAAAAGAAATTAACAGAAACAATTAGAGAACCTGCAACACTAGAGAATTCAGAATTAACAAGGTTTTATGATGTTAAGTAAGTTCCAGCTCTGAAGCAGTTTTTCAACATGCATTTAAAATATTTTTTTAAATCTCTTAGCTTATTTACAACTCTATAGTAGAGGCTGCAGGAAGTAGGGAGACTTTGAGGGTAAGTCACTGTCCTGCTGGGGTGAGTGAGACATTTGCAGGAGAAGGGGTGGAGAGATGTCAGACTTGGGAACCTGAGGAGTGGGAATTATGAGTAAGAAATTTACTTGTAAATTAAAGCATGTAGTTAAGGACTTGAGCTTTGTCTCCAAATCCTAGATCATCCCTTAACTAGTGTAACTTTGGATAATTTACTTAAATTCTATGAGCCTGCCTCTCCATAGGTGAAGGTAGTGAAAATCAACTTCATAGTGTTGCTGTGAGATTCAAAGGAGATGATATAGGTAAAGCAGTTAGTGAAGTGCCTGGCACATAATATGTATTCAATAAATGGAAAATGACATTAATATTTTAGTTAGTTCTCAATGTTTATTATGAGTTCCCCAGGTTTCTTCTTTTATTGAAGTGTCTGAAAAACACTGTTTCTGCTTTTTCCCTTGTTTTTTAAAATTGCTATTTAAAAAGAAAATATACTGAGGTATAACTTACATACCATAAAAACCACCTATTTAATTGTAACTTAAGTGAATTTTAGTAAAATTAACAAGTTTTGCAACCATCAACATATTCCAGTTTAGAACATTTTTGTCAAAACCATCCCCAGGCAACTACTAATTTGCTTTCTGTCTCTGTGTATTTGACCATTCTGGACATTTAATATAAAGAGAATCATACAAAATGTGGTTATTTGTGACTGGCTTCTTTCACTTATCATGATGTTTTCAAGGTTCATTTTGAAACATCTGTGTTGTTGCATGAATCAGTACTTCACTCCTTTTCATGGCTGCATAATATTCCATTGTGTGCCTATACTACATTTTTATGCCTCACCAGTTGATGGGCATATGGGTTTATTTCCACTTTTTGGCTGTTGTTTATAATAATGCTATGACCATTTGTTTGCAAGCCTTTGTGTGGACATATATTTTCTTTTATCTTGGGTAAATTCCTAGAAAGTGAAATGTGGTGTCATTACTATTCATATTAGCAGTAGCATTTACTACTGTATCATAATTCACTTGACAGGTACATTGATTCCTATGGCAGAACAAAGTCACTTCAGGTGCCCCTTAAAGAAACATTTTTAAAACAAAACAAAAAGAAATAGCCCTAAAATAAATTTCAAAAAAATTGAAAGATTCCTATAGGAAACCAAGTTTAATCACAGGATGGACCATTTCAAGACATTTTATTCACATCACCTTTGGGAGAATTCTAAAGACAATGTTTTTTTGCTTTTTTAACAACTCAGGTTTTGTCTTGTCTACACTTTTGTAAGATAACCATCTGAATGTCAATAGGACTTACCATATCTCAGGATGGTGTAGATTTCCCAGTGACTAATACTGGGTATAAGTAGTAGTGTCTGAATCTAGGCATCAAAGCAATAAAGATATATCTTGTGATATCCATGCCTTTTTCCTGGGATGCATAAATCAGCCCTTAACAGAAGTGGGGGAGAAGAGGAATGATTTCACAAAAATAAGAAGAATGAAATGCGTGCTATAGCCAGGAAGGCTACACAGTGATTTGACCATATTGAAGGTATCCAGGGCTTTCTAGGTTCCCAGCTATGGAGTCATATTTAGGTGTCCCTCACTTAAAGCAGTAAGTGACTTCCTGAAAAGTAGCTGATGCTTTTAGTATGGGTCTACTAGTACCAACTGTGTGCCCAACTTGTAGAATTAGTCTTTTAGACAGGGAGGCAAGGTTAGCTTTTGAGTGCATGCGTGTGCACACGCGCGCACACACACACACACACACACACACACACACACACCACTCTCCAACAGAGAATGAAAAGATGCAATATTATTAAGGTCTAATTTATATGGTACCATAGGATTTCAACAAAGATAAGGTAGACTGGAGTACTCAGGTTAAATAGTCAAATAAATCATATTTCTACATTTTCTTTCATTGTAGTTTTTTTGGTTCCTTGTCTTTGCCCTACTTACACCTGGAAACGAGTTATTCTGGTTTGAACTCTGCTAGTAAAACCCATGAGCAATGTGCCAAGTCAAAAGGATTCAGTCAGGTTAGATGACTGTGGAGCAGTGTTCTTCAAAGTGTTGTCCAGGGAACTTCCTTCATCCAAATGACCTAGAGCACATGCTAAAAATGCATGGAAGTAGGGCCAAGAAATATTCATTTTGATTGCACTCTGCAGGTGATTGCAATACACACTGGTTTGAAAACACTGAAGTGGAAGTCTAGATACTAATCTTTGCTTTACCTGTATCAGTGACCAAAACGTAACTTGATGGGAAAGAATTCAATGGGATATTATATGATAACTATAACTGAACAAAAGGACATAGTATATGTGTGAAGCCTCCTATGGCTTCCTTCAGAGTCTCAGACAACTCCAGCATCCCAGGAAGGATTCAGAACCACCATTGTTAGAGACCTCAAGTGAGAACCCTCGCTTTAGTCTTAACTCCTTTTGTGCTCCTGGCTCTGCCAGCAGAACAACAGCATCAAAGAGTTGCAGCCTCAGGGCTGATTGTGGGGGAGCAGTGTTCCTGATATAGCTCCATAAGTACTTGGGAAAGGCTGTAGAGGACCCACATTGAAAGAGGTCTTTGAAAGGTAGAAACAGTCTCCTTCTACAGAGGAAGGCCTCCATACTTCCTGTGTACCAGAGACAGAGGTATCATGTCAATTGGATTCTAGAGTAGTTACATCTTAGATTGTGAAGTGTCTTGCCAATGGGTTTCAGCCCCGGGCAAGTTCGCTATGGATTCAACGTGACCAAAGAAAATGACAGCAAATGTTCTTTGCGCTGAAAGGGTTTATTACCCGGCTTGTTCTCCTGGCAGTAGGTCGAGCACTAGCATCTCTGCCTCTGCACAGAGCACTGGGCCAAGCTCTCTATACAGTGCAATAATGGCTTATTGACTAAAGGTGTGGAAGCGGTAGCCTAGCAACAGGCCAGTTACATCATCAGGTGGTTTAAGTTCAGTGAGGATCCTGGCCATAGGAACCCCAACTTCCCCACATGGAGGTTGAACCTGAGTCCTCGTTTGCTGGTATGGGTGAGGAAACTAAATAGAAGCTTCTGGGAAGTGGTGATCCAACTCTCTGCCCTGAGGACTCTCCCTCAGTGATAAGGAAATCACTGTATTTGTCTTTCTTTTTTTAGAATACCTACTTTCTTGTCCTTCTGCCTACTGAAAATCCTTTCCGTTATTCAAAGCCAAGTCCAAGCTCTATCTCCTCCACCAATTTTTCCAGGATAACCTTTCTACCACATTGATCTCTTTCTTCTATTATGTCTTATAGCACAGCAATGTCTCAGTGGATACTGCCTTATTTAAAAACAGTTGCATGTATTTATTTTATCTCCTCAATTCGATTGTAAGCTACTGGTAGACAGAACAGAGCTGCCTTGACTCCTAGGGGATGACTCAACAAATCTAGCATAATATGCTCTAGGCATATAGTAGGTATTCAGACATCTGAACTGAAGTGCCTGGGATGTTGCTTTACAAGGGGTTTTGAACAATACCAGCCCCAAATATGCTGCTTTGGCCTATTAATTATTTTGAGCTGAAGGCACTTGAGAAAGAGCACATTCAGGAAGAACTCTCTGACCTCCCCCTTGCTACCTAAAAGCAAGTCATAAAATTTCCCATAAGAAAGATGCTCCCTGTATACTAGGGAGAGAATGCTCTCAGCTATGGAGACAGTGAAGCAGTGCCAAAGTGGATCTGTACAAATAAACCGACTGATATAAGCCTTACTTTCCATTAGGTTACCCTATATATTTTGTACTCACTGTCCCATAATATACTGCACCCAGCCCAAGTCCCTTTGTCTTCTCATATCCCCACCATTTGTCATTCTTTGCTTCAAGAGGTATATAAGCTTTTGGGCCTAATGGCTTCTTTGGGTCATCATTTTCCTTTTAAAGATTCCCGTATTAACCTCTCTCATATCAATTTAGGCCCAGCCAGAAAACCTAGGAGAGGAGTAGGAAATTTTTTCTTCCATACAACTACTTATAATTCCACTCTTGTAACTGTTTATCTTCAAAGCTAGGGTTCTATAAGGGATGTAGGAAGAATTCTGGTAAAGAAATGAGAAACTCATATCAGAAGAAATTTACTTTTATTAAGTGAAAAGCAACTGTAGTTTTAATCAATTTGAACAAAGAACAAGAAAAAAGAAGTTTTGCAAGTTAGATTTTGTTTATAAGGGAGAAGAGGTAAATGGTCCCTCAAAACCAAAGGAAAACAATTGAGCACTTGGATCACAATTTTAAGTTTCTGAGTTTTTCTTTGAAAGTGAATAGGTTTTAAAAACATCAAAGACTCTAACTCTGAAGAACCAAATAACACAGAAAAAAGATTTCAGCATGCAATTAAAGTATTACTAAAAAAGACAGAAGAAACCAAAGAGGTGATACTAGTAGCATAGTAGAGAGTATAGAGGTAATGAGAGCCGAGTGTCAGTAAAATAGAACTGACTCGGGAGAGACCAGGGAAGGGAGCAAAGGCATGTCTAGCAATGAAAATAAAAAGAAGAAAAACATAGATGAAGTAGAACACAAAGGTAAAAGGAAAACAGTAGGAACCTTGGAAGAAAGTGACTAAGAAAACATAGCTGAGACCTGAGCATTTATTTCATATGTTCCAGCAAAAAAATGTTACTCAGAAATGAAAGTAAGAAAGCTTACCTTCATCTGCTTTTAAACAAGCTACTGATAACAACACAAAGGGTTATGGAGAAGCCTCTTGGCTAAAAGTAGCACCCTCTCCATTGACAAGCTTGAAATCTCTACCATTAAACTCATTCTTTGGGTTAAGCCTTTGCGTTTCCAGGTGTCATAAAAGGCAATTTAAATTGACTGGAAGGGTCAGTGTGACCTATCCAACCTCATCTCTTCCTAATCCCTACCTTCCCCCTTGCTTGTTACATTTCACCCACAAATGAACACATCATGTCCTTTCTTGCTTCTGTGCCTTCATATGGGCCAGTACCTCTGTGGAGAATGCCCTCCTACCTTCCTCACAACCTCAACTCAAAAATATTTTCCCTGTGAACCCTTCCCTTGTGTTGCTTTCACCTGCATTTCCATTGTATTTCCACTGCAATTTGCATATGTCTTACATTGAGCAATATTGTCGATCTGTTATAATTAGTGGTTTCAATATCTATATTCCTCTCTACACCATAGTTTCATACTCCCAAACCAACTAATCTTTATTCCATAATCACGTGTATCACATGATAGAGGCAATACTGTATATAAATTCTGGGGCACTAGAGGCAGAGAAACTTGAATTGCAATTCCTGTTTTGACATTTCCTAACTGTATGACCTTGGATAAGTTATATAACCTCTCTGAACTTCACTTTTTTCATTTGAAAACCAGGGATAACAAAAACAGCAACAATAATAATATCTAATGGTATTATGAGAGATTCTAAAATGATGTATGCATGTGGAAGTCCTTAGTTCAGATGTTTTTAAGCCTCCATCTATGGAAAACCACACCAGAAACAGTACTAGGAGTCAAGAATATTGAGTGCTATTTTGTTCTGCACTCATTCACTTTGTATTACCAGAAAGTTACTCATGTCCCCTGTTTTTCCTATTTATAACAAACATTAAAATATTGGTCGTCCATATTCCCTATGCAAACATTGAATTTATACAGAGGGAGTAAACTAAATGGCTATTGGGGCTTCTCAGAGCGAGGTAGTCAAGAAATGCCAGGTGTTGCTAAACGAGAAATAGCCAATCATCTTAATCACAATTATTACCATTTCTTGAGGACGTAGTTATAATATGCCCAGGCACTAGGCCAAGTATTTTATTTATAGTTCTCGGTTTTCAGTCGTGTATAAGCCAAGGCTGGTTGGTCATCAAGCTAGCATGCAATGAGGGTTTTCAAGTATGGAATTGGGTAGCCTGGGAGTATTTGATTATTCTTCAGTAGCATCTTTTGCTTTCTTGTAGATTTTTTTTTCTTTTCTTTCCTTCACTTAATATCCCTCTAGACATTTTTCTTTTGTTCAAAGCAATATGAAGAGAACTAACTATACCTTCAGCTATTGTGTGAAGTCCTATGCCACGTCTGGAGGCTAGTTCATGGGGAAAGCTATAAAAGTTGAAACCCCAGCTCTATAAAAACAGCCATAAGTGCCTTCTTCCTGGAGTGAGGTTACTGCTAAGGTATAATTAGTAGTAACACATATATTAGCAATTAGAAAGTCAGGGGAATCGAGACGTGAACAAAAGACCATCTGTTATGAGAGAAATATCCAACCCTCAAAATCAGTAGGTAATAGATGCTCTCCTCTTGAAACATAATAAATAGTTAAAGAATAACAAAGGAATGTCTTACTGCTTGCTAAAAATAATCCTGGGAATTCCCCCAAAAGGGCTATATAATAATAGTAAAAGTACTGATTTTTTAAAAATTGAGCTAGAAATAAGAACTGGCAAGAGTTTTTCTCTGACCTTATTCCAGTGTTCAGGGACTCCCTCAAAAGTAATTGCAGATCTCAACTGTTAATTGTTCAGGAAAGTGATTTCTGGTTATGATTCAAACAGACTTTGAATTTCAGATCTCTTTAAGTCATTTATGGAAATCACATGAAGGATATTTGGTTTACCTTCTGAATGTAGCAGACCACCAGTTGTCACAGGAGATCCTGGAGAGCAGGGAAAAGGCCCAGATTTGGAGCCAAGAGAAACCTGAGCGTTAAAGGTCTACATTTCCCACTTAACCTGGGGCCCTGCAGAGACTCTTACCTTCACTAAACCTCAGTTTCCTTCTCTATGAAATGGAAATAATAATATTTCCCAGCTCAAAGTGTTACTGTGGGATTTAAAGGAAATAATGTGATCAGCATGTCACCCAGTGCTGCTGATCCTGCTGTTTTTGTTGTTTTGTTGTTGTTCTTATCCCTGTGACAGCCAGAATCCTGGGCAGGATGGACCAGGGAGTTACTTGAGTGACAGTCTGATGTCTTTACCTGACAGAGGCAGATTGATCTAGGATCCATTAAACAGGGATTACTATGTTAGTACTCACTGCACAGGGCTAGGAGAATGCAAGTCGATGCAGGTGAAACAGCACAGTGCCTGGCTTGTAGTAAGCACTCAATGATGTTAGTTAGCTATTATTGTTCTCATTTAGCACAGTATCCAGTGCCTAGGCTCTTGATATGAGTTGTTACTCCTGAGCATGCCCCTGTTCACCAGATAAATTATCAGAGACCAGAGATGCCCCAGCATTGGCTAGTGTTTGGGGAAAACCTATACTGCAGGTGAACTCGAGCAGTGACTCAATGAGGCAGACAGTAGAGAGACAAAAGAAATGATACCTCTTGTACAATGTAGATTAGGTATGGGGGAATGAGGACTTGAAGATAAATTACAGTGACTAGACATTAATTTAAAGATGTTCTATCCCTGCCTTAGCATATCTATTTTTTTCACATCATTTATCACGGTTATTGGAACAGTGGCAGGTTTCTAAGACAAAGTCACGCTGCAAAAATAAGTTGATGTCCTGTTTCTTTTCAGTTTTAACATGATTGTCAGATCTAACTTGAGCAGGTAGACTTGAATAATTTTCAGATAACCCACGTGAACATTCCATAAATCTCTTGAGATATACTCAAGTCAAAGTGCCAGTTTGCATTCAATTGTAATGCGAGGTCAGGGCCTCCAACAGCTGTCATTTCAAGCCTTCCATGCTTATTTCCTCCGCAGGACTGTGGATGTTAATTCTGGGGTTCTGTGGCTCCAGCGCCATTTAAGGGACTGTATGGGCCTGGTAAAACCACACTGAGGAAGGCCCTTCACATTTTTATCCACATAACATCAGATTAAAAGAAGAACAAAAAGCCATCTGTGAGAATGGAGGGAAACCTGATTCTTGGGTAGGATGCTGGGAGTTTGTGGTGGCTGTGGGGTTTGCACATAAATGAGATAGCTAGGGAACTGAGTGCCTCTCCCTGGTCTGTCTCACTGGGTCACTGCTCAGTCCCTCAGCAGTATAGGGCTTCCCAAATCACCAGCCAGGGTCCAGAGCTTCTCTGTCAGCAGTACTTATTTAGTGAACAGGGGATTCTCAGAAGACAGTTTCCAGAGGCTAAGATATTTGAGATAGCATTCATCTATTTTCATTTGCCATGACTGCCCCCATTCTGTTAAGTTTACTTGTTCTTTGGATGGTTTTTATCATGATTAGGACTAGATTGAACAAGACAGTAAATGGGCATTTGCCTATGATAAGCCAACCTGACCACCTCCTTCCCTCGACTCCTTCCTTCCTTTATTCCCAATTAGTCAAGTAGTAAATAATACTTAAGCATATCTATCATATGACAGAGAGGCAGAGTTTCCAGCAGAGATACCTAAGGGCAGTCAGAACATGCATGGCTCTTGCCCTCAGTTAGCACAGTTAGGATATTGAGCATTAATATCACCCATGCAATTGTAGAAAGTGACAAGTGAATAGGGGTGCTGCTTAATGCACATTTCTGAGCCCTCTATGTTATTCTAATCCTTCACAAGATTTCTGTCAGTTCTCTTTTCTCACGGGGTACTTTTATTTAGGTTTTTAAAAATCTAAATAAAATAAATATTTAGATATACAATATCATTCTCTTTATATATATATATGTATGCGTATGTATATATATTTATATGTATGTGGGTATATACACACACATACACAAAATACAGATTCAAAATATTTATAGCCCAAAGTTACTGAAACTCTTGTAAAGATAGGAACCCAGCATGTAGGGGAATGAGGGGATTTAAGAAATATGACTGCTTCCAAACAGCTTGCTTATTCTCATATAAGAGAAATCAAGAAGAGGTAGATTGTAATCTTTAATTTCTGAAGATACTACTATTTTGTATTTAAGTGCTTCTTTTCTCAAGAGTTCACAGTAACACATGCCAGATGACTCACAGATACTTCCCCTCTCTATCTTCATAAAGTACTTAAGAAGAAGAAATTTAAAACTTAAGTGATATCCCCCTCCATACTCTACAGTACTAGGGAAATAAGAAGGCTCTTTTATGGATAGCCCAGGCTCTTGGCTCTCAGCTATGTTATTATTAATGGGTACTAGCTTAAGAGAGTGCTTGTTAAATAGGATGTGAGAGACATTGGAAGTTCAGCCACCTCTGAGGTAGAGAAGAAACCTCCTCTCCTATATCAGTGACTCCTTTGGCGCCTAGGGAAGTTTACATTTGAATGTTAAATATCTGCTTTGAGAGGGTGTCACCACACAGTTCCATCCCATGAAACATATGGTTAGTGGGCCAGTGGATTTTCCCCTGTGGAGAAGGACTCAGAAAAGGTCCAAAATCTGAAATGCCTTCAGATGGATTTCTACAGTTTAAGATCAGTGGATGCTAAAGTCACTGAATCTTGGTACCTGTTGGTACCAGCTGCAAGTTGAGGGATATACACATGAAAATGAAAACCACAGGACACTAAATGAGAGGGAAATAGACATAGAAAGAAGATAAAATGTGAATGACCTAACACAACTCTGACCTATGTTATAATTTGTTAGGCTGACACTGCCTTTCTTTATAATGCTGATCACAGTATAAGTCCTCAACTTATGTATCCATCTGCTCCATTTGACAACAAGCACTTTTGAAGGAAGGAGCCTGGATTTTAGACTTTTTGTATCATTTTCCCCAAAATCTGGCCTGATACATGCTCAGTAAATGTTGGGTGAAAAAAAAAGTCGAATATAGTTTCAGGTTTCTGAAACTTTTAAATCTTTCCTCACATTGTTTATTTTGGTCAACTGTCTTAACAGATGTCTTTCCTGACCATGCCATCTACAATTGCAACTTTATGTTTCAGCCCCTTAGCTTGCCTTATTTTGTTCTGCAGCAATTATTACTGTCTGAAATTATATCATGCAATTCTTATTTATTGTCTATTTTGCTAGAATCTAACCTTCATAATGTCAGGGACCTGATTTGCATGTTCACTGCTGGACCTCCAGTGTTTAGAACACTGTCAAGCACAAAACAGTGTCTCAGTAAATATTTGTTGGAGAATGTACAACAGCTCTAAGAATGGCTACCCATATAGTTTTACTCCATTTATTTTTGTTGAATTTGGATTCCAAAGAATATTAGTTTGGAAGATGATAATAAACACAGACTCTTAGGGAGAGAAAAATGTCTTTTAATTCTAGATATGACTGCTACAAATAATAAAAAAAAATGGATAGAAAAATAAAAAACTAGAGCAGGCATTGAATAAGAAATCCTCTTGGCAACATCAGCCTGTTTTCCTCTTATCAGGAGCAGGTGGTTTTTGTAAGTACTTGTTTATTTCAGAAGGGTGGTATTATTTGAATTAATTTACTAGTTGCAACCCTCAGTGTCTAAAAGTGATTTTTTCCCATTTCAATTATCTTTATTTTCTGAAATATTTTCAAGGACAGTGACTTCATGCTGAGGATAGAGAACATACTTAAAGAGCTGTATGCAGCTTGTGATTTACTGAAACTCTGTGCAGTGAACTTCTTCATGTATTCGGCAATTAAACTTCTTTAAAATTAGATTCAAAGGACAGAAAGAACATTTTACAACCAAAAGGAGAGTATTGCCTTGTTTCATTGAATGCCCTGCATCTAACGGCTCACTTAACGAGAACAGTTCCTTGTGTCAAATTCAGATTCCCATTTCGCCCTTTTCCCAAAGCAGATAGCTTTCTACCTATCATACAATTTTTCCTTGAAGCATTCTGGCAATGGACAATATAGGGAGATGTAGAATCAAACTCTGCTTTTAATCTGGAACTACAAATAGTCCTTTTATCTTCCAGGTTTATCTTCAGATGATCAGTATGTGACGCTTCCTTTTTCAGAATAGTTGTGAACACTCTCAAGTGCAGACAGATAGAAACAGGCTTTTACAATGCTTAAAGTAGCACAAGAGAAGATAATAGTATATTACCATGATGCAAACAGAAATACTGACCACAATGTGAACAGAAATAGTAGGACAAAATTCTGTATGTGGAATAGGACATGATTAAATAGAGAAAAAATGATGTTGTGAGACTCAAATTGTAGCTTAGGGGTTCTTTTCTTGGAGGTTTGGAAATAGGTGAGTGGCGATAACAAAGACTGAAAACTAGACATTGTTATTTTTGCTGTTTGGGACAAGTGGTGGTTTCTGAAAGATTCACTGGCTGAGTAGCAGGGGTGTAAGTCTACAAACAGAAGAAAAAAAGAGGAATTGTTACCATTAACTAAGATTTTACAACTCTGTCCAATTTCCCTATAATATATAGCATCTGGGAGGTGTGTTGGGTGGTGGTTGGTAAAAGAAGACAGCATATGGATGTTGACAGAGAAGGAGCAGTTATAAATTTGGCAGGGGATTCTCATTAGTTGTCTTTCTGTTAACTTCTTTCCAACTTGAGATTTGTTAGTGGAGTTGCTATGTTGTTTTTCACACTTTTCCTTTGCTTTTCTTTAGTAGCAATGATTATATCTTTTTTTTTTGGATGAAAATGCATTCTCCATGCCTACTGATCGCAAGTCAGGCTTTTTCTTTCCCAACCATTTTCTCTGTGGTGAGATTTGAAAGTGAACTTGCAGTGTTTTCTAGTCTGTATTGTAGGGGGATTATAGACAGAGACTCTTTTGAGATACCTTGTTTTGTTCTTGCTTAGAACTATTATCAGTTTCACACACTCTTTAGTTTTCTTGTCTTTAAGTAGGATTGAGGAAGAAAAGAGAGGAGTCTCAAAACATACTTTTCTAGTTCTTCCTGACTCTTTATTATCAGAGCAGAAAGCCAAACTTAATACTTCCTTAAGAGAAGTGAATCCTTTCATATGATTTTATTTGAAAACTTATAACTCTAATTATTGCTTAACTATGTTGTCAGGACTTTTTTTTGAAAACATTTGAATTGGAAATTTTCTCAGCCTTCTGCATAGCTAGCCTACTCTATTTTCCTTAAGCAGTAAGCTGACCAGACTTTATCTTTGACTTCAGCATATTGTTTGGCCTGCCCATAAATGCCAAATTAATCTTAAAAGCCCATAGGATTAATGTTGAAAATTATGCCACTTTTTTTTTCTATTTTCCTCTTTTTGGGTCTAGGGTCTAGGGTCTATAAACTTGACTTGATTTCATAAAGCATAAAAGAGTCACCTTGATCACAGCATGAACTTGATTATGTTACTTCAAAAGAAAATAATAAAAACAACATTGGTTAAAGGTGTTTATAAGTTATTTACAAGGTACAGTCATTCATAAATGATTATCAGTATTTCCTGTAATTCCTCCCATTTCAGTAATCCATGAATTGTCACACCAGTCTTCCATTTTTTGCAAAAGGCATTTTATAACTGCAGCTGTTTCTGTAATCAAGGTGGGAAGAAAAACAAAGACAACTCGTTTATTTGGGAAAATGCAATAATGAGCCTTTCGGTTATGAAGGAAAGGCCCTGAGTTGAGGGTAGAGGTTGAAACAAATAGGAGTTAAATTATTCTTCTCAATGAGAGAACAGCATTTTTAATTTTCCACCAGGTAGTCAGAGAGACAAAAGTAGGGGCCAGAAAGCTATAGAAAAGAGTTGATGGGAGAATGAGCTCCAGAATCATGGCAGCTAGCCAGAAATGCAGCATAACTGTGGCAGGTACTGATGTCTGATTGTCAGTTTTTACAAATTGTTACCTGCTCTGTGCAGTAATCCTCTTCCATTAGGCCAACGTTAGTAAAAGTCTTCTATATGTTACAGCATTGTATTAGTGGTACCATGAGGAGTCATGCAAAGTGAGTTAAATCTACATATGGAGTGAGTGTTCTAAAGAGAACACTTATCAGTAAATAATGATGCCAAGTGACCAAAGTAGATCAAGAATTGAGCTAGAAGCTGGAATTCAGAATTAAAGGTAATAACAATGACCAAGAAATACAAGGGGATATTGAGAGAGTGCTGGGCTTCCTTCTGGCAATTATATAAGAACAGGGATCTGAGTTGTTTTCATTGGACATTTAAAGGAGTTAGCCCAGAAGGATAGAGAACTAGATGATATTCAATTCAAATACGTGAGGGAACATGAGCATAAACATATACCTCTAGGTGCATGATAAATTTATGAATATATAAATACCTGATTTTACATATTTTTCATTATCATTTTTAGGCAGATTTGCTGTCTTTAAGTAAAGTTGTTCATGATCTGTTCGTGATACCTTTATATTTTGTTTAAGTGTTTCAGTTAGTATTTTGTATTTATGAAGTTCATTTGTCATTCTATGTCTTTGCTGAAGCCTTAGACATATTTTGATATGGTTGTCTTTTATTTGAATTCTCAAGTTAATGATGATAACACTACCATGATTTTATGATAAGTTCCTTATTAAAAACTGCATTCCCTAGCATGTTTTGTGACACACCTAATCTTCAGGAAGGGAATCATGTTCAAACAAATTTGGGAAACACTAAACCGGAACTACCAAGAGCAGGTTTTCAATTCACATCAGTAAAGTAATAGCTCTGAAAAGTACCACAGAGGCAAACATCTATTTAATGTGGTTTAAAACATCTTGATTTAACTACTGAACTCACTTTTTACCTAATACCTATTTATGTCCCATGGATCTAATGTTTGTTAAAACAAAAGTATCCAAAGTGTTTTTATATCATCTCATTTATTATCTAAGAAAGGATTCGCTGGTTAGAGGGAAAAAATCATGTAACTCAATTTATATATAAATGCATCTTAATGTATAAAGAGATTATACTAAAAACGGTTTGCACATTGTATTCCATGAGAAGATTAAATTCAGTCTGACTTCTTCCATCTTATACTTTACTTATATTTACTGTGCATTTCATTCTTTGTTCTTTTCAATACAGTGTGAACTCTCTACTGTGTTCCACTGAATAGATATTATGAAATATTGCAATGATGGTTTAATATAGTAGTGTAGTTTCCTTTTTTGTATATGAGTCCCTGTTTTCTGAATCCAGCATCTTATATAGTCTAGTTCCCTGCATCACCCATGGCCTTCATGGAAGATTAGGAAGCATTGTTATCATTCTTTTGGTAATGAGGCAAAAGCAAAAATAGCTAACAAGAATTTGACAACATCTGTGAGAAATGAGAAAGACATTTTACCTTAATTTAGGGCTTCCTAATTCTAAACCTCTGGTTGGTTCAATGCCCTCTTCCACTCCCAGAAGCCCACAATATGGGTCCTTGAAACACCCTGGAGTATAGACAGCCATGGATATAAGCACATTAAGATTCTAAGAAATGGGAGCACAGAAAGTTTAAGCTACTTAGCCGAAATCACACAGCTTATTAGTAGCAAGGTAGAATAATATTAATGTAAGTTATTCAACCCAGTCCTAGCTTTTCTTTCTTATGGAACAATGCTAGGTATTTTGGAGTTTCCAAAATGAATGACTGCCCACAACATATATACACACATATATTCAAACCAAAGAAATACCATGTTTGGAAAAAGGCATCAGTGAGATATTGCACTAGGCCATTTCCTAAATGAAAGAAAAAATGCCAGAAATGTTTTCCTTTGGAAAACAGAGGTTTTGTTTCTATATAGAATTTGTTTCTATATAGAATTTATTGGGAAGATTCACCTGTCATGTTCAGCACATGCCTTGATGTCATAGCCCAGCAAGAGTTAGTTGGTGTCAAGAACCCACATGCTGAGGGATTCCTGTAATATATTTAATGAGACAGTAATACTTTTATTGTAAAAATTTGAACTATCAACACTTAGCAACAAATATTAGTCATGATAGTGCTTCTGAACCTATTGCAGCTGGGCATGATAATAATACATAGTATGAAGGGAGAAAAATGAAGGCCTATGGATGTCTAAATGAGAAATTTTTTTCAAAACTACTGCATTTTTAAATGACCAATAAGGACATGAAAAGGTGATCAGCATCACTAGTCATCAGGAAAAGGCAAATCAAAACCACAATGAAATATCACTTCACCCCTGTTAGAATGGCTATTATCAAAAAGACAGTAGATAGCCGGTGTTGGCAAGGATGTGGATAAAAGGGAACTCTGTACACTGTTGGTAGAAATGTGAATTGTTACAGCCACTGTAGAAAACAGTACGGAGGTTCCACAAAAATTTAGAAATAGAAATACCATATGACCCAGCAATCCCAATTCTGGGTATTTTTGGCTAAAGAAAATGAAATCACTATCTCAAAGAAATATCTGCACTCCCATGTTCACCGCAGCACTATTCACAATAGCCAAGATATGGAAATGACCTAAGTGTCCATAAGAGGATAAATGAATAAAGGAAATTAATACACACACATACACACACACACAGGAATATTATTCAGGATTCACAAAAGGAAATCCTGCCATTTGTGACAACATGAGTGGACCTTGAGGGCATTATGCTAAGTGAAATAAGTCAGGCAGAGAAAGAAAATGCTATATGATATCACTTATTTGTGGAACCTAAAAACATCAAACTCACAGAAATAGCAAATAGAATGATGATTGCCAGGGGCTGGGGATCAGGGAAATGGGGAGATGTTGGGTACAAAGTTTCAGTTAACAGATGAATAAGTTTTGGGGGCCTGAAGTGCAGCATGGGGACCAGAGTTAATGATACTGTATTGCACAATTGAAAGTTGCTATGAGAATAGTGCTTTAATGTTCTCACCATAGCAGCAACAACAAAATGGTAACATGAGGTGAAGGATGTATTAACTAACCTTATGTGGTAAGCATTTCACAATATGTCTGTGTATCAAATCATCACATTATAGCATTATATAAGTTTAAAGTACACATATATCTCAATAAAACTGATTAAAAAAAACATAGAATTGCTACATTTTATTTTCACCATACAGAAATGTCAGAGATAATGGAGAAATTCCTTCTTAACTTTCAAGTTAACTTTGCATATGCTTCTGGGAAATACAGAAATCTAGAAGATGCAGTCATTCTTTTGTGGTTATTAATGTGCACAACTTTGCTGATGTATGTTGCTTGAGAATTTCCTGGAAGACAAAAGGAGTTGGGACAATTAGCAAGAAGAAAAGGAAATGTATAAGTAGAGAGTAACTTAAGAAGGCTGAGTGGGAACTTTGTGGGTTGATGCTCATTACCTACGTGACAAAATTGGTAGTAGTATTGGAAGGGAAAAGAGAGAAATGGTGGGGAAGATGGTGATGTTCGTTGAGGAAGACTACAGGGAAACTGAGGTATAATGTGATACAGGGACACTCTTACTGTCACATTGTGAGGTAGGAGGGAGCAAGGTGGGTGGGGCTGACATGGGGAATGGGCCTAAACAGAGTGAAGGAATCTTGTCAATAAAGAGAGAGATGAAAGGTTGGGTAGTTACGTGGGCCAGCAATGCCAGATTGGGGAGTGTAGACTGGGTCCAAGAGTGTGAGATGGCAGGGTGAATAACTGGCAGGGGAAGCAATATTCATCAAGCACCTTCCATGTGCCAGTTATAGGCCAGGGGTTTCACATTATTTCACTGAAATCTTCTAGCATCCCTCTAAGGGATATTTATCCCTGAATCCATACCCATGCTCTGCTCTCCCTCATATTACAATGCCTGAAGAGTTCAAGCCCCTATCAAAGGCTAGCCCTGCTATTTGTGTTTGTATTCCATTGCCTCAATTTCTCTCTTTTAACTGGGACATTTCCAGTAGCATTCAAACATGCTTGACTCTCTCCTGTCTTAAACAAGCAAATGAAACTCCTCAAACTACACTTCTCCCTTAGCTACTGCCCTACTTCTCTACTTCCTTTCATGGAAGAACTTCTTAAGAGTTTTTCCATGCTCATTGACTCCATTGCAATGTCTCTAATTGACTTTTGAACATAGCCAGGGATGGAACAAGGGGAACACTCCTTCCCCATGAGGCCAATTCTCTCCAAATATTATGCTATCACAATGGCTATTAAGAATATAGTGAAAAACTATTAGTGTAAGCTCTGGGAAAGCATGAGCATAAGATAGAGAAAATAATCAGTGGTTTTCCATCATTTTAAAATGTACTTGATCACCTACCAGTTCTCCAAACACTGCCTTTCTGTCCTGGACACACCCACGCTCTCATGGCCCACTTTTGCTATTTGTTCCACTGCAATCTCGCTTCAGTCCATTTCAATCAACTGAAGTAGCTCTTGTTAAAGTCCCCAAGAACAACCATGTTGCAAAATCCAATGGTAACTTTCCTGTCTTCATATTACTCAATGTCTCAGTAGCATCTGATCCTGTCAATCAGATCTTCTTGAACAACTATTTCTCCTGGATTTCTTGACATTATATTCTTCTGGTTTTTCTCCTAGTTTACTGCCCAGTCATTCTCATTCTCATTTACTTGTTATTATTTCTCTCCCTGACCCTTCAATCTTAGACAATAGGGCACTGGGCAGACGAAGCATGCACAGGGTTTGGTATCTCATCACACCACCTTGGTGGTATAGAATCTCTTTCTAGGTACGTGATTAGTGACTGAACCTCCAGTAGCCTGTCCCCTGGTCTGGGAAGACTCTGTACCTCTTGCATTAACTTCTGGTTCCTACTTTGCACCTTAGACTTCTATCTGTATTTTGTGCCCCTACAGGAATGTATCCTTGAAATTTATCCTTCATAGTTCACCTCTTACTTAACTAAAGTAGCAGATTAAAGGAGACAGAAAGGGAATATAAGGTTGGATCAATTCCTATAAGCTATGATGTCATATCAAAGAAAAGATGCCATATTTCAATAGTATAAGGCAAGGGGCTTTCCTTGGTTTAGCTGAGATGGGATAATTTATAAAGATGATTAAAAGAACAAAATACATATAATTTGGCTTAGGGAAAGGTCTAAAGATTTGCAAATATCTCCAATTGTGCAAACATTAGCAAAAGAAAAATATTGATTTAGTTTAATAAAAGGTACAAGGATCTATAACTAAGAATAATGAAGTTACACTTAAAGAAACCATAGAGGATGCAATGGAAATACTAAATTAACCATATGGAGTAGGCCATGGAAAGTTCTTTAAAGGGACTTTCTTTAAAGGTTTTGACAAACCAGTGTTCTTCAAAACACTGTTTAGGGAACACTGTCCTAAAATCTTTTGTTTCATCAAGGAAGACAACCAGTCTCCAACTCCCAATCCCTTCTTCCATCCCACCTCTTTCACTACCTTCTCATGTCTGCAGTGAAACAAGGCCTCCTCCTTTTCCCCTCCCCCATTTACTAATAAAAGAGAACCAACTCTCTGCAGTGAAACAAGTGGCCATTACGCAAGATCAGTAACCTCAACTCCAAGTCTGCACAGTAGCAAAGAACACTAGTTCTCCATCTTGTGTGGCCTTAATGGGGATAACAGTTCCTGTGCTTCACAATATATGGCTTGTGAAGTCACTGGGTTCTGGGTCAACTTATGCCTATAGTCATACCTTGATCTTTTAAAGACAATGATTACCAACATTTTTTCACATAAGAGCACATATAGAAAAAGAAAGTATGTTTATGACTCATTGGGTATCACAGAAGAATAATCAGGGACTCAGGTTGCTTTAGACTCTGTTCAACCACCTCAAAGACTGAGAGGATCCATATGTTGACTAACCTGGAATCCATTTTTGACAAACCAGTGTTCTTCAAAACACTGTTTGGAGAACACTGTCCTAAAATCTTTTGTTTCATCAAGGAAGACAACCAGTCTCCAACTCCCAATCCCTTCTTCCATCCCTCCTCTTTCACTACCTTCTCATGTCTGCAGTGAAACAAGGCCTCCTCCTTTTCCCCTCCCCCATCCTTTTCTCTACCCAATTATTGCTTTGATATCGTAGCCCAAACAATTTCTCCCAATATCCTTACAGTGTAGAAGTAGCCATAGTCTATATTCTCAGGAGGCAGTTGGACATTTTTTTTAGTTCTCTAGGAGACATCTGAGTTTACCAGTACTTTTTATAAATTCAGGTGAAAGGAAAGCAATTGCCATGAACTTCTTAATCTTCCCAATGGAAGTTTTCCCACTTTGTATTCAGGTTGTTCTTTTCCTTCTGAAAATAGCCACAGTTTACCAACCACCAGCAACGAGTTATAAACTCTTTGAAGTTGCCAAGTCTAAACAGTAATAACAAACTAAGATTCTGTAGTTATTGAGTTTGATTTTATGAATATCAACTACAGTATTTTAATTATATGTTCCTCAACATACCTGGGGCTGAGTACTTTTTAAAAATTGGCAAAATAAACACTCTTAGTGTAATAAACTAACCTGTAGTACACAAGCCTTTAAATGTACAAAACCTTATTTATACTCATAATACTTGGTAGAAAGCTTTAAGCATTTATTGGAAAATGTCACAACAATTGAGAAGATAGCAGTCTTTTTATCTGAGATAGTTATTGGGTAAATGCAAAGTGCATAGAACCACGACTTAGAAGTTCTGGGTTCTCTCTCGACCTGGTTCTGTCATTTGCAAATATAATGGACTTGGACCTAATTGATCCCCCAGGTCTTAATAGACTCATATTTTAAAATGAATGAGCATATACATGGTGAATTGAACACAAGCATGTATCTCCATTCCATCTTCCAACCCTACCAAAATGATACTAAAGAAATAAAAAAGGTATATATTGAAGAAAAACAACCCCAGTTGGCTAGGAGATGACAGCAGACAAGAGATGGCAACAAAATTTTGGAACTGGGAAAGCAGATAGAAACAGTCAAATGCTTTATTTATCAAATAATTTTTCAGGTAGGGCTATAGGCTGAGACTGAAAACATGCAGCCTGATGAAATGTCTTTAAGGTATCTCCATTCAAGATATCTTCCCCAGTCTGTCCTCCCAGACAACTGCTTCTCCCAGACAACCCATTCCCATTCTGGTTGGAGTCTGAAGGTTTACTCTTTGGAGAGGCTTAACCAGTCTGGCTCTGCATTCATGGATATCAGTCCCAACTGAGGACAGTGATGACTTATACTGAAAACAGGGGAAATAAGAGAAGTCTACACATTTTTGAACAGTAAAAGCTTCAGTCCCCTTTAAAATCTTTTAAAAGCTCCAGTCCATACTCAGCTCTAAGAAACTGGCAACCAGAATTCTACCCTAGTATACATTAGAGCAAGAGGGCACATAACACATGAGACTGACAGCATAGTGGTATTTTTGAATGTGTATTCAGAGGAAATTTTTGATTTTTTAGAGAATTTGGGAATGAATTAGTTATTAGTATGTAGAAAACTAAAGAAATGAAAAAACAAGCCAATTAATGAGCTCCATAAAGTAAAAAAGTCACACAAGGAATGTAATTATAATAAACTGAGTAGCTCAGCTATAAGTAATGTTATATAATCACAATAATGTAAACACTGTAATGATTTAACCAAATATGGTATATGCATTGAATTCTCATCTTGTAATAGGAAGACAGTAGATAACACTTAACAGTGAAAAAATGTTAGAATAACAGTATAAGTATATAATTAAGATGTATGGAGGTAAATACTAGAAGAAATAGAACAAAGGCTTTGAGGAGGATGTAGTTGGCTTTCGGGAGGATGAGACAGGAGACTGTTCTTTTCCTTATAAGCCTAGTAGTGCTGGTTAATGTTTTAAATTATAATAATTTATTACTTAAAATTTAAAAATTAATTTTTTAAAGTATTAAGTTCAACTAAATGACCTTTGATGTCTTCTACTTTGAAAAATTTTGAAGACTATGAAATCTTTAATATGTTCTTCTAAGAGCTAGAACCTCACTCTCCTTCATTAAATTAAATACTACATAGGAAGAAGGTACATTAAGAGTTCCAGGCCTTCCTAGACTCCCTAGTGTATGAAGTGTTCAAGTTACTTATGTGGGTACTTCACACTGTCATTAAAATTTGGTTTGGTGAATGTACTCATGCCTCAGATGAATGGCTGTTTTACTTTGGATATTTTGTGACCTTTACAAATGTGTTTCTTGTGAAAAAATAGTTGGAGGAAACTTTGAAGGAACCAGTAAATTGAATTACCATGAATAGTATTATTGTGACCAAGGAGAAATTTCTGTGTATCACAACTGACAATTATTCCCATCTCCCAGGGTAGGATGGGAAGTGTTTTGGCACTCTTTGCTTCCTGATCTTAATTTCTCCCTGAATTACAACTTTTATGTCCTTCTCTTCATTCTTGGAGTTTACTCAAAATCTCCAATTACCACTTCTTACAAGCATCACTAGCAATGACCCTGAAATTCCAGACTGAATTCATCTCTTGCCTCTTGGTGAATCCAAGTATTGATTCTTCTGTCTATGATTACTGTCTTTGCCTAGACCCTGCACTGTATCCAGTACAGTCCCACAATAAATACATTATAGTTGACTCACTAGGAACCTCAGTTATAATTTTAAATATAATAGGTTGGTGACCAACAAAATGGTGCGTAAATCTTCTCTACTGGTAAATTCAAGCATACTGGTGCATTTACCCTCATGAGCATTAGGACATTTTTTTAGTGCCAGACCTCCTAAAAGGACCAACACAACAATTTGTCTCTGGGGCATTTCTTCATCTCCCTTACTCTTCTCTCTCCCATTTGTCAGATCAAATCCTTAACATGTTTATAATATTCATCCTGCTATCTCTCTTCACTCCTGAATGTCTAGAAATTCCTTCTATGGTTCCTTCCACATGTGAGGAAGCATCCTGTATCCAGACCTATATTGCCCTCCCAAACCTAACAAAACTGTCTAGGGGGTTAGTCCAACATGTAGGAAGACCTGGTACTTACCTCCTCCCATAGACGCATCAAATATAGCTACATATGAAGCAATTCCCTATGAAAAAGACCTGAAAACTAGCTGAACAGCTTCTTTGCAACAAATGGTAAAAGGGCCACAGTAAGATGAATAGGAGAGACAGAGATGCAATGTCACCAAAAACCCAGCCTGGCATGGAGGCCTATAATAAGGATGGAACTACAAAATCTAGAACTTTTCCCTTTAGGAGAGAGAAGTTCATGCCCCACATCAGGCACCTCGGCCCTGGGGACCTGAAACAGAGTGTTGATCCCCCAAATCATCTGACTGAAAACAAACAGAACTCATGTTCAGGAAATCAAAGGGGCTATAGGACACTGAGATACTTCTATTAGAGTGCTCATTTGCAGTCCCACTCATCCTAGGCACCAGTGCAAAAGCAGCAGTTTGGAAAGGACACAGACTATATCTGAAGGAGATTCATTTGGTCATCTTTAAGCATTGTCCTGAGGGACAGGGCCCTATTAGTATTCTCTCTGGGGATGTAGGTGCTTTGAAATTTCCCTCGACCTTGATAGTGCTGGCAGTTGTGCCATGGCTTTGTGTTTTTCCAGGGCTCTGCGAAAGCCAGTGGATGCACCTGGGCCCTTCACTCTCCTGAGGCCTTGCGAAACCCAGCAGGGGCATGCAGTCCACAAAGGCTACACTCCATGATCATCTGGCTCTGGTGGTTAGGGGTGCTTACATTCCTGGATCCCATACTGTAACAGGGAGATAGTTCTTGGGAGGTTACCAGCCGCATGGAACTACACGGTGAACAGACTAAAACATACCCCCAGTCTTTCTGTGAAAAAAACCTATTTATTTGCCGTGGACCTTCAGCCTGAGGGGCAGACTTATGTTTGCCAAATATCTAGGGGCTACAGAGGTACTCCAGGGAAAGCAAGCTGGTGGATTTCATCTTTGTGCTCTCTCCAAGCCTCACTACCTCTTGCTGGTCACTCCCAGAAAGGAACTTATACATTGTCTGTGAATTCCAATTTTTGTGACTGTTGCCCAGGGGTGTCTCCAAAACACCTGATTTGGAGACCAACTAGAGTTTGCACTTGTGATCTAACAGGACTGTGAATGCTTGTATACTTCAAAAACTGCTTACAGAGGGTATGGCTTTCAGTCAACCTGAGACAAGGTAGTGACTGAGATCACTTCCGTTGGAATACTGACAGGTCTTGGCACACCCTAAACAACTGGGAACTACCAAGAATAAATCAGGCTGTTTAGATAATCACAAAGGTTCAAGAGACAACCAATAGCTAGGACAAGGTTGAAAGATAAGATCCATATCTTGAACACAAGATTAAAGATGGCGGCGTGAGAGGTGAGACAGAGGCTTCTTTCTAAAACTGAATATAATGTGAAAATATAATTAATACAACTAATCCTGAAAGGGCAACAGGAAAGAGGGCTGCATCAGACTGCATAAACCTGGAGAAAAGAATAAAACTCATAAAACAGGGTAACGTATCAAAGCCATTGCCCGGCAGAACCCCAGCCCTTCCCCAACCCCACCTAACTGGTGGGAGGAAGAGAAATGGAGCAAGGAGGAAGTGGAGGCCTGGGACGGCTGAACACCTAGCTCTAGAGATCTGATCTGGGAGCACAAGCCTACATTTCATGGTGCTCTTGTGATTAGGGGGGTTAGAAAGATAAGACAGGTGGAATACCTGGAGAGACTGAGATTTCACCTGTCTGTGGAAAGCAGGGATCCATATCCGGCTGCTCTGGGACAAAGAAAGGGTGGGCAGTCTGAGAGACTTACTAACAGTGAAAGGGCTGCCAAAGGGGCAAGGATTGCACAGAGCTTACTGCTCAGGAGAAAGGACAGGTAGAAAAAATTGTCTGGGTTGCCCAGCAGGTTGGGAAATTTCACAATCTTCAGGTCCTCCAGCCCCCTGGCTGGCTATGCAGCTCCAAGGGCCCCCTCCATGATATGCAGCCTGCTACACCTTCCTCCCAGCCAGCCACACCTGGCTCACAAACCGGCAAATCCTACCTTGGAGTTAGACCAGCCAGAGGGAAGCCCTGCTTACAGCATCTAAAAATGTAAAGCATAGAGGCTTATACCTGCATGCTTGTCCCACAGGTTCTGGCAGTGGAGACAGGCATAGCAGCCGGGAAGCAGGACACAGCTCTTTCCTCCCCTCAGGCACCAACACTGCTCCCCTGCGACCCCGAACATTGCTCCAGGGGCTGAGCAGCTCGAGAGAGTAGAGCTTCTGGGCACTATAGGGCACCACATACATATATGAAACGTCAAAGGAACCTGGCTCAAAGTAAAATTATAAATACAGCAGAGAAAGATGCAAATGAAATCGACCTCATGCATCTTCCTTAAAGAGATTTCAAAATAAAAATCATTAACATGCTCATGCAGGTACAGAAAAATATTCAAGAACTCAGGAATGAATTCTGGTTGGAGATCAAATCATTACAGAACACAGTATCAGAAATGAAACATACAATGGAAAGTTTTAAAAGCAGATTAGATATGGTGGAGGAGACGAAAAAGGAAATAGAAATTAGAGAAGAGGAGCACAAAGAAGCTGAGGTACAGAGATAAAAAAGGATCTCTAAGAGTGAAAGAATATTGACAGAACTGTGTGACCAATCCAAATGGTAGGGGTACCAGAAGAAGAAGAAGAGAGAAAAAGGGATAGAACCTGTCTTTGAGGAGGTAATTGCTGAAAACCTCCCTAATCTGGGGAAGGAGATAGTCTCTCAGTCCGTGGAGGTGCACAGATCTCCCAACACAAGGTACCCAAGGAAGACAAAACAAGACATATAGTAATTAAAATGGCAACGATCAAGGATAAGGAAAGACTATTAAAAGCAGCCAGATAGAGAAAAAAGATCACATAAAAAGGAAAGCCCATCAGGCTAACATCAGACTTCTCAGCAGAAACCTTACAGGCCAGAAGGGAGTGGCATGATGTATTTAATGCAATGAAGCAGAAGGGCCTCAAGCCAAGATTACTTTATCCAGCAAGATTATCATTTAAATTTGAAGGAGGGATTAAACAATTTCTAGATGAGCAAAAGCTGAGAGAATTTACCTGCCACAAACCATCCCTACAGTGTATTTTGGAGGGACTGCTATAAATGGAAGTGATCCTAAGTTTTAATAGCTGTCACCAGAGGTGAAAAAACCACAGTAAAGAAAATAGAACAGTTAATTACTAAGCAAATGCAAAATTTAATCAACTACCCCCAAAGTCAATCAAGGGATAGACAAACAGCACAGAATATTATACCTAATATATAAAGAATGGGGGAGGAAGAAAAAGGAGGAGGAAAAGAAACTTTGGATTGTGTTTGTAATAGCATATTAACTGACTTAAGTTAGACTCTTAGATAGTAAGGAAGTTAACCTTGAACCTTTGGTAACCACGAATCTAAAGCCTGCAATGGCAATAATTACATACCTATTGATAATCACCCTAAAAGTAATTGGTCTGAATGCACCAATCATAGTCACTGAATGGATAAAAAAACAAGACCCATCTATATGCTGCCTACAAGAGACTTACTTTAAACCCAAACACATACAGAGACTAAAAGTGAAGTGATGGAAAAAGACATATATTTCATGCAACTAATACGGAGAAAAAAGCAGTAGTTGCAGTACTTACTTGTATCAGACAAAATACACTTCAAACCAAAGAAAGTCACAAGAGACAAAGAAGGACATTACATAATGATAAAGGGGTCAATCCAACAAGAAGATATAACCATTATAAATATCTATGCACCCAACACAGGAGCACCTGCATATGTGAAACAAATATGAACAGAATTAAAGGGGAAACAAAATGCAATGCATTCATTCTAGGAGACTTCAATACTCCACTCACTCCAAAGGGCAGATCAACCAGACAGAAAATAAGTAAGGGGACAGAGGAACTGAACAACACATTAGAACAGATGGACCAAACAAACATCTACAGAACTCTACACATACAAGCAGCAGAATATACATTCTTCTCAAGTGCACATGGAACATTTTCAAGAATAGATCATATACTAGGGCACAAAAAGAGCCTTGGTAAACTCTAAAAGATTGAAATTTTGCCAATCAGTTTCTCAGAACACAAAGGTATGAAACTAGAAATAAATTATGCAAAGAAAATGAAAAATCCCAGAAACACATGGAGCCTTCACAACATGCTTCTAAATAACCAATAGATCAGTGACCAAATAAAAACAGAGATCAAGCAATATACAGACACAAATGACAATGACATTTCAACATCGCAAAATCTTTGGGATGCAGTGAAGGCCGTGCTAAGAGGAAAGTATACTGCAATAAAGGCCTACCTCAGGAAAGAAGAACAATCCCATATGAACAGTCTAAACTTACAATTAACAAAACTAGAAAAATAAGAACAAAGGAGACCCAAAGTCAGTAGAAGGAGGGACATAATAAAGATGAGAGCAGAAATGAATATAATCGAGAAGAATAAATGAATAGAAAGAATCAATGACAGCAGGAGCTGCATCTTGGAGAAAATAAGCAAAACAGATAACCCCCTAGCCAGACTTATCAAGAAAAAGAGAGCGTCTACACACATAAACAGAATCAGAAACAAGAAAGGAAAAATCACTACAGACACCACAGAATATAAAGAATTATTAGAGAATACTATGAAAAATTAAATGCCAGCAAACTGAATAACCTAGAAGAAATGGACAATTTTCTAGAAAAATACAACCATCCAAGCCTGACCCAGAAAGAAAAATAGAACAGACCAATTACCAGCAATGATATTAAATCTGTAATAAAAAAACTACCTAAGAACAAAATGCCTGTGCGAGATGGCCTCACTGCTGAATTTTATCATTTACTGAAGACCTAATATACATCCTCCTTAAAGTTTTCCAAAAAGTAGAAGAAGACGGAATATTCCCAAACTCATTCTATGAGGCCACCATCAATCTAATATCCAAACCAGGCAAAGGCATCACAAAAGAAAATTACAGACCAGTATGCCTGATGAACATAGATGCAAATATATTCAACAAAATATTAGCAAACCAAATTCAAAAATACATCAAGAGGATCATACACCATGATCAAGTGGGATTCATCTCAGGGATGCAAGGATGGTACAACATTAGAAAATCCATCAACATCATCCACCATATCAACAAAAATAAGGACAAAAATCATATGATCATCTCCATAGATGCTGGAAAAGCATTTGACAAAATTCAACATACATTCATTATAAAAACTCTCAAGAAAGTGGGTATAGAGGGAAAGTACCTCAACATAATAAAGGCCATATATGAGAAACCCACAGCCAACATTATACTTAACAGTGAGAATCTAAAAGCTTTTCTTTTAATATCAGAAACAAGACAAGGATGCCCACTCTCCCCACTTTTATTCAACATAGTTTGGAGGTCCAAGTGACAGCAATCGGACAACAGAAAGAAATAAAAGGCATCCAGATGGGCAAGGAAGAAGTTAAACTGTCCCTGTTTGTAGATGACATGATATTATACATAAAAAATCCTAAAGAATGCACTCCAAAACTACTAGATCTAATATCTGAATTCATCAAAGTTGCAGAATGCACAATTAATGGAAAGAAATCTGTTGCATTCCTATACACTAAGGATGAACTAACAGAAAGAGAAATCACGAAAACAATTCCATTCACAATTGCGTCAAAAAGAATGAAATACCTAGGAATAAACTTAAACAAGGAAGTGAACAACCTATACTCTGAAAACTACAAGATGCTCATGAGAGAAATTAAAGAAGTTATCAATAAATAGAAACACATCCCATGCTCTTGGATAGGAAGAATTGATATTGTCAAAAATGGCCATCCTGCCTGAAGCAATGTACAGATTCAGTGCAATTCCTATCAAAATACCAACAGCATTCTTCAATGAATTAGAGCAAATCATTCTAAAATTCATATGGAACCATAAAAGACCATGAATAGCCGAAGCAATCCTGAGAAGTAAGAATAAAGCTGGGGGTATTATGCTCCCCAACTTCATGCTCTACTCAAAGTCTCAGGAATCAAGACAATTTGATGTTGGAACGAGAACAGAATCATAGACCAAAGGAACATACTAAAGAGCCGAGATATAAACCCAGCTATATATTGTCAATTAATATTTGATAAAGGAGCCATGGACATACAATGGGGAAATGACAGCCTCCTCAACAGCTGGTGTTGGCAAAACTGGACAGCTACATGCAAGAAAATTAAACTGGATTATTGTCTATCCCCATATGCAGAAGTAAACTTGAAATGGATCAAAGACCTGAACGTATGTCATTAAGCCATAAAAGTCTTAGAAGACAACATAGGCAAAAATCTGAATATAAACATGGGCAACTTCTTCCTCAATGCATCTCCTCGATCAAAAGAAATAGAAGCAAAAATGAACACATGGGAGTACATCAAACTAAAAAGCTTCTGTACAGCAAAGGACACCATCAGCAGAACAAAAAGGCATCCTACAGTATGGGAGAGTATATTTGTAAACAACATATCCTACAAGGGGTTAACATCCAAAATATGTAAAGAACTCAAATGTCTCAACACCCAAAAAGCAAATAACCCCATTAAAAATGGGGTGGAGGATATGAACAGACAACTCTCCTAAGAAGAAATTCAGATGGCCAACAGACACATGAAAAGATGCTCCTCATCACTATTCATCAGGGAAATGCAAATTAAAACCACAATGAGATATCACCTCACATCAATAAGGATGGCCAGCATCGAAAATACTAAGAACAACAAATGCTGATGAGGATGTGGAGAAAGGGGAACCCTCCTACAGTGCTGGTGGGAATGTAAGCTAATTCAACCATTGTGGAAAGCAATATGGAGGTTCCTCAAAAAACTAAAAATAGAAATACCATTTGACCTGGGAATCTCACTTCTTTGAATTTACGCAAAGAATACAATTTCTCAGATTCAAAAAGACATATGCACCCCTATGTTTATTGCAGCACTATTTACTTTAGCCAAGATATGGAAGCAACCTAAGTGTCCATCAGTAGATGAATGGATAAAGATGAGGTGGTACATATATACAATGGAATACTATTCAGCCATAAGAAAGAAACAAATCCTACCATTTGCAACAACATGGATGGAGCTGGAGGATATTATGCTCAGTGAAATAAGCCAGGTGGAGAAAGACAAATGCCAAATGATTTCCCTCATTAGTGGAGTATCACAACAAAGCAAAACTGAAAGAACAAAACAGCAGCAGAGGCACAGACTCCAAAAGGGTCTAGCAGTTACCAAAGTGTAGAGGTGTAGGAGGGTGGGTTTGGAGGGATAGAGATAGGGATTGAGAGGTATTATGTTTAGTACACATGTTGTGAGGGGTCACGCAGAAAACAGTGTAGCACAGAGAAAGCAAATAATGAATCTGTGGCATCTTACTACACTGATGGACAGTGACTGCAATGGGGTATGGGTGGGGACTTGATAATATGGGTAAATGTAGTAACCATATTGTTTTTTCATGTGAAACCTTCATAAGAGTGTATATCAATAATACCTTAATAAATAATTAAATTAAAAAGATCCATATCTTATACAAAATCACTTCTTCAGAACTGGGAGAAGTGGAAACAGAGAGTCAAGCAAAATGAGAAAAAAGGAATATATTCTAAATGAAAGAATAAGTCTGAAAAAAATAATGAAATGGAGATAAGTATTTTATGTGATTAACAATTCAAAGTAGTGGTCTAAATATTCTTACTGAATTTGAGATAAGAATGAATCAACACAGTGAGAACTTCCACAAAGGGATAGAAAATATAAGGAAGAACCAAACAGAAGTCACAGAGCTAAAAAATATAACTAGTAAACTGAAAAATACACTGGAGAGTTTCAGTAGCAGACTAGTTGAGGCAGAAGAAAGAATCAGTGACCTAGAAGACAGGGCAGTGGAACTTACCCAGAGTAGCAAAAAAAAAATAATTTTAAAAAGTGAGCATTGCTTAAGGGACTTATGGGAATACATTAAATGAGATAATATTCACACTAGGAATCCTAGAAGGAGAAGAGAGAAAGGAGCAAAAATTTATTTGAAGAAATAATGGCTGAAAACTTCTCTAACCTGGGGAAGGAAAGAGATACCCAAATCTAGGAGGCCCACAAAGTTCCAAATAAGATGAACCCAAAAAAATACACACCAAGACATATTTTAATTAAAATGTCAAAAATTAAAGATAGAATCTTTCATGAAGAGTAAAACCACTTGTTACTTGCAAGGGACCTCCCATAAGACTATGAGCAGATTTTTCAGCAAAAGCTTTGAAGGCTAGAAGGGAGTGTCAGAATATGTTCAAAGTGCTGGGAGGAAAATCTTCCAACCAAGGATACTGTACCTGGCAAGGTTATCTTTCAGAATTGAAGGATAGATGAAGAGTTTTCCAGATAAGGAATAGCTAAAGGAGTTCATAAGCACTAAACCATCCTTACAAGAAATGTTAAAGGAACTTTTTTAAGCTGAAAAGAATAGACATTAATTAGTAACAACAAAACATATGAAAGTATAAATCTTACTGTAAAGATAAATACATAGATGAGATAGTGGATTAATTTCTTATAAGCTAGTATGAAGAAAAATAATAAAACTAACTACAATAATGAGTTAAGGGATGCACAAAAGATAGAGTAAAATGTGGCATCAGAAACATAAATGTGTTGGGATGAGTAAAAATTCAGTTTTGGAATGCAAATTAAGTCACTATCCATTTAAAATAGTGCTATAAATTTGGCTGTTATGTTAACCTCATGATAACCATAAAACAAAACCTATATTAAATACACAAAAGATAATAAGAAAGGAATCTAAGCATAGCACTAAGAAAATCATGAAGCTACAAGGGAAAAGAGCGAGAGGAAAAAGGAGCAAAAAGAGTTATAAAAACAGCCAGAAAACAATGAACAAAATGGCAGTAATATATACCTATCAATAATTACTTTAAATGTAAATTGACTAATTTCTCCATTCAAAAGACATAGAGTGGCTGACTAGATAGAAAAAAAGAAAGACTCATCTATATACTCCCTTCAAGAGAATCATTTCAGAAGTAAGGATGCACACACAGAGTGAAAGTGGAGAGATGGAGAAATATGTTACTTGTGAATGGAAACCAAAGAAAGCTGCGGTAGTTATACTTATATCAGACAAAATAGTTTTTAAAATAAAGACTAATAAAATACAAAGAAGAGCATTGCAGTTGATAAATGGGTCAGTTCAACAAGAGGATATACATTTGTAAATATTTATGTATCCAGCATAGGAGCACCTTAATATATAAATCAAATATTTACTAAAGGGAAGAGTTGACTGAAATATATCAGCTTTAAATGGCGCATTAGACCAGAGTTACTTAGTAGATATATACAGATCATTCCACTCAAAAGCAGCAGAATACATATTCTTTTCAAGTGCACATGGAACATCCTCCAGGATAGATTATATGTTAGACCACTAAACAAGTCTCAGTAAACTTCAGCAGATTGAAATCATGTCTAGCATCTTTTCTGACCACAGTGGTGGAACACTAGAATTCAATTACAGAAAGAAAGCTGGAAATATCACAGATACACAGAGATTTAACTACATGTTACTGAACAATCAATGTATCAATGAAGAAATCAAAGGAGAAATTAAATACCTACAGACAAATGAAAATGAAGAACTAGCAGTCCAAAATCTATGGGATTCAGAAGAAGCACTTATAAGAGGGAAGTTAATAGCAATATAGGCCTATGTCAAGAAACAAGAATTATCTCAAATAATCTAATTTTACACCTAAAGAAAGTACAAAAGGAATGACTAATGAAGCCCAAGTTTAATAAAAGGAAGGAATAACAATAATCTGAGCAGAGATAAATGAAATGGAAACATAAAGACAGTAGAAAAGATAAATGAAATTAAGAGCTGTTTCCTGGAAAAGATAAACACAGTTGATAAATGCTTATCGATACTTACCAAGAATAAAATAGAGGTGGTTGAAATAAAATCAGAAATGAAAGAGATGATACCACAGAAATACAAAGGATCAGAAGATACTACTATGAACAGTTATATGCCAACAAATTGGACAACCCAGAAGAAATGGATAAATTCCTAGAAACAGACAATCTTCCAAGACTCAGTCATGAAGAAATAGAAAATCTGAATAGACCAATTACTAGTAAGGGGACTGAATCAGTAATCAAAAACGTCCCAATAAACAAAAGTCTAATACCAGATAGCTTCACTGGTGAATTCACCAAACTTTCAAAGACTTAATACCAGTTGTTCTCAAACTCTAAGAAAAAAATTGGAGAGGAGAGAATACCACACTTATTTTACAATGCCACCATTACCCTGATTTCAAATACAGATAAAGATGCCACAAAAAAACTACAGGCCAATATTCCTGATGAACATAGATCCAAAAATCCTCAACAAAATATTAGCAAACTGAATTCAACAATACATAATAAATATCACACATCATGATCAAGTGGGATTTATTCTAAGTTTGCCAGGATATCTCAACATCTGCAAATCAATTAATATGATACACTACATTAGTAAAATGGGGGTTAAAAATAAAATGGAGGACAGAAATCATATAATCATCTCAGTATATAAAATTCATTTGACAAAATTCAAAATAAGTCAGCATCATAAAGGCCATATATGACAAGCCCACAGCTAACATATTCAACAGTGAAATGTGGAAGCCTTTTTTCTAAGATATGGGACAAGACAAGGATGCCCATTCTTACCACTTTTATTCAACACAGTATTGGAAGTCCTAATCAGAGCAATTAGTCAAGATGAAGAAATAAAAGGCAGCCAAATTGGAAAGTAAGAAGTATAAAGTATTTTTGGACATGATTTTATACAGAGAAGTTTCTTAAAGACTCCACCAAAAAACTTTTTGTTTGTTGTAGGGTTGTAGGTTACAAAATCAACACACAAAAATCTGTTGTGTTCCATATACTAACAATGAATTATAAGAGAGAGAAATTAAGGAAATAACCCTATTTACAATTGCATAAAAAAGAATAATATAGCCAGGAAAAATTAATCAAGGAGTTGAAAGACTTGTACACTGAAAACTCGAAGACACTGATAAAAGAACTAAAGAAGACCCAAATCAATGAAAAGATATTCTCTGTCCATGTATTCAAAGACTTAATATTGTTAAAATGTCCATAATACACAAAGCCATCTACAGATTCAGTGCAAACCCTATCATATCCCTATAGCATTTTTCACAGAACTAGAACAAACAAATAATGTGTATGGAACCACAAATAACCCTGAATACCCAGAGCAATCTTGAGAAAGAACAAAGCTAGAGGCATCGCAGTCCCTGATTTCAAACTATATTACAAAGCTATAGTTATGAAAACAATATGGTATTGGCATAAAAACAGACACATCAATGAAACAGAATAGAGAGCTGAGAAATAAAACCACGCATATATAATCAATTAATTCACAACAATATAGGCAAGAATATACAATGGGGAAAGGACAGTCTCTTCAATAAATTGTGTTGGAAAAATTGGGCATCAACATGGAAAAGAATGAAATTAGACTACTCTCTTACACCATACACAATAATTATCTCAAGTGGATTAAAAACTTAAAATGTAAGGCTGGAAACCACAAAACTCCTAGGGGAAAAACATGGATGGCAAGCTCCTTGACATTTGTGTTGGCAGTATGTTCTTTTTTTGTGGGGGTGGGTGTGGATCTTACTCCAAAAGCAAAGGCAACAAAAGCAAAAATAAACAAGTGGGATTACATCAAAATTAAAAGCTTCTTCACAGAAAAGGATACCATCAAGACAATAAAAAAGCAACCTACTGATATATCCAATAAGGGGTTAATATCCCAAATATATAAAGAACTCATACAACTCAATAGCAGTAAAACAAACAATGCGATAAAAAAATGGGCAGGGGATCTGAATAGAGAATTTTCCAATGAAGGTATACAGATGGCTAAAAGGTATATGAAAGCTGCTCAATACCACTACTCATTAGAGAAGTGCAGATCAAAACTACAATGAAATGTCTCCTCACCTGTTTTGGAATGGCTGTTATCAAAGTGACAAGAAATAACAAGTGTTGGCAAGGATGTGGAGAGAAGGGAATTCTCATACACCGTTTGAGGGAATGTATTTGGTGCATCCACTATGCAAAACAATATGGAGGTTCCTCAGAAATTTTAAACTGGAATTACTAATGATCCAGCAATTCCACTTCTAGGTATTAATCCGAAGAAAATGAAAACACTAACTGGGAAAGATATCTGCACCCTCATGTTCGTTGCAGCATTATTTACAATAGGCAAGATATGGACACAACCTAAATGTCCATCAGTGGATGAATGTTACAGTGAAGAAGATGTGGGTATATGTACACATACAAACACACACACACACACACACACACACACACACACACAATGGAATACTACTCAAACATAGAAGAGAATGAAATCTTGCCATTTGCTTCAAAATGAATGGACCTTGAGGGTATTATGCTAAGTAAGTCAAACAGAGACATACCATATAGTGTCACTTGTATGAAGAATAAAAAAGAAAATGAACAAACCAAACCAAATTCATGGATATGGAGAATAGAGAGGTGGTTGCAGGGGGGAGGGTGGTAGAGGGGGAAGACGAAATGGGTAAAGGGGATTATGAGGTACAGATGGCCAGATGTGAAATGAATAGGGCATTGGGCTGTGGTTTGCAGCATGTTGACTATAGTCATTGGTATTGTATATATATTTGATGGTTGCCTGGAGAGTAGATCTTGAGAGTTCTCATCATAAAAGAATGTTTTTATAAGTTTTTACAGTGGCAGATACGACGACTTATTGTGGTAATAATTTTTCAGTGTATACAAGTGTTGAACCATTACATTGTACTAGTGAAACTAATATAATGTTGTGTGTCAATTATACCTCAGGAAGAAAAAGTAACTGTCTATATTTCCATCCAGCATCTAGGCTGTGTTCTCTGCTAGGGAACTGGAACTGAAAACCTAATGCAAGTGATAGCGATTGAGATTTCTTTGATGTAATTCACCTTCCAGTTAATAGCTGTACCTTAATGATCTTCTTCATTCTACATTATCCAAAGAAGTTACAGATGTGTGCTTGTGTGTGTGTATGTGCATGCTCATGTGTATGACAGGATGGTGAGTGAATAATAGATGGCAGGAGAGGAAGGGGAATGGGAGGTATTTCTGGTGCCTTTTGATTCTCACTACATGCAATGAGTTGGATAGTCCCCTTATGTACAGAGTTCCTTTTCTGAAGGCAGAATTTAATATGAATGTTTTGATTTTGGCTTGGAAGATGACATATTTAATAGATATCACTTATTATTTATATCAAAACATCGTTACAGCTTTGGTCACTTACATTTCTTCTGGCTCCCTTTTTCTTTTAGACCTCCAATAATTTTGAACCCTCTGTGTATGCCATTTTAGTCTGTGTTAAGATTTGCATGCTGTTTTAGCCAATAAAAAGAGAAGATGTCTTTTATTTTATTTTACATAATTGATCTATTCATTTATTTTTTATAAGAAGGGGAATTCACTTCCCTGAAATATTTTCTTCTGATGGATAATTCTTGATATTAACTCGGATGTTATGGTTTTCAGTCTAGCTGCTAATGATGAAGGATTCCTATGCTCTGGAGAGAAGATTTTTAGAACTAAGTGTGAGTGCCTCCTCATCTGCTTGTCTTCTATTCTAATAAGAGCTTTTCTTATTTAAAAGTGCTAGCTCCAGCCTAATTCTTTTCAGACTGAGCACTTTAAGATTTGTGAGCAAGCCATGTAGTCTCCTCTGATTCGGTCATCTTGCTTTGGACAAAGAGACAATATAATGGAAAATGGGGAGGCTAAATGGAAAATAACTGTCAGTTTCTCCCACCAAGAAAGATTGGTTGACATCATAGGAAATCTGTAGTGTCAATTCCTGCCTAAAACATGGCTAATCTGAGGAAAAAACTCTCTTTCCAGGAGTTAGTAGATTGAAGGAAAAGAAAAGAGAGAAAAAGAAATAGCAAGTATACTGCAAACCCAATGAAAGCATGGTGATTGAATATTCTGATGGATTTGTTTTAGAAACAACCTCACAGACTATCACTGAGACCAATGCTAACATAGAAAGGAGACAGGGCGGTGGGAAAAGAAGGAATGGAGAAAGCACATCAGGAAGACTGTCCATTGTGACAGTAGTCTCAGTAGAGGAGGGAGAGGAACCAGAGCTGTGGAGGACGGGTTAGTTCCCCATTAGATATTAATGAGGTTTTCATGAAGCACATGATAAGAAAAGAGTTCATTTAACAATGAAATTATCAGTTAAAGAATTGCAAACATTTTGCAATGCTTTTTCCTCAGTGCATTTTCACTGATGATGTATTTTCATGCTTAGTGAACTAAATTATTGGCCTGATTTGTTTAGAGCAGAAGTGTCCAATGGAAATTTAATGTGAGTTATATATGTAATTTGAAATTTTTGAGTGACCAAATTAAGAAACAAGGAAATGAAACAGATATAATTAAACATAATAATTTATTTGATGCAATATATTTAAAAAATCATTATTTCCCTAAGTAATCAGTAGAAAAGATTATATAGAGTACATTCTTTTTTTCATACCATATGTAGAAACCCAGTGCATATTTTGTGCTTTCAGTGTATCTTAATTAGGGCTAGGCCCATTTCATGTGTTCAGTAGTGACATGTGGATCATGGCTGCCATATTGAACAGTACAGGTTTATAAGAATTCATCTTTGCATCACTACCTATGAAGTAGTGTTGATGACAAAACAAAATAGAATTTGATCAAGCTGCTAAAATCTGCACTGTCCAATACAGTAACCACTAACAACATGTGGCAATTTACATTTAAATTAATTAAAGTTAATTAAGACTAAGAAGGTACTACCTTGGTTACAATTAGGCTGATTTCAAGTTTTCAATAACCATGTGTTTTTTTTTTAGACTAGTGGCTACCTCATTAGGCACCGCAAGTTTAGAGATTTAATGCTTTTATCATGTAATCTGAAAATTAGAGAATCATGTCTAAATCATCAGTGATTTGTGTTACCCCTGATGAAATAAAGCATTTCTCATTTTTCATTTCATTCCAAAATCCTTTCACCCTGTAAACTTCTTCCTGACACTTCCCCTCAATAAAACCTTACCATGGCCTTGCCTACGGAATGCAAACTTGTCTAAGAATTCTGAAAAATGCAATTATGTGGAGATCCCGCCTCTCTATATATTGTTGCATCTTTTTCAAGTTTTATAGTGATGTGTGGTATCTTGTGTTTAGAATATATGCTACATCTGGAAGAGTTGTAAGCAGTAAATTTCTGAATATGCTGGCATGCTTTCTAAAACATAATTTTAGCTGGCACTGTGATAATTGTAGGATGTGCAGTTTGGAAATAAAAAAAGAAAGAAAGATGTAAATATACAGCAATACTCTTTTTTCCCCTTCTCCTACATTTTAGGCTTTTTTTTCTCTTGTCTAAGCTTTGGACAGTGTTCTAACTTGATATTTGCAAGTCAATGGCAAGGCCTGCTTGGTGCCCAGGGAATTACATAGTCATAGACAATTAGTCTTTTAAAAGGTCTGCTGCTTGGAAATTTGCCACCAAACTCAGTATAGCCTCAGCACATAATGTAAATTTTTAATGATTCTAACTTTTCTAAATTCAGCCCTTAACCAGTCTTACAGTAGTGTTTTGAAACTTTTAAATCAAACATAACCCAATTAGGTTGGTGTTTGATTAAACTGAACTGCCACTTCACTGAAGTGTTTAAATAAATCAACATTGATATGCTTTCACTATAGTAAATAAAGTTACGTCTATATAGTTGAAATGTCAATACTCACACATGGCTCTTGAAAATTAAGTGCTCCCTGCACTCTGAATAATGAATCGAGAATTAATTTGGGGAAAACTATTGATTTCTTTTCATAGGCCTGTGGGAGTACTTTACCCCAACCTGTAAAGGTTCTTAGTTCTTAAAAGATAATAAACTAAATAGTTGCTGAATTCTAAAACCTACTAATGGTTAAATTATTAGGACAACTCATTGTCCTAATAATGACTCTGATTAATGATCTTTTTTCCCTAAAATGCAATCCTGATTGATCCTTCAAAGAACAGCTCTGAGGATTCTTTTTCCATTCTATTAGGATAAAATTATTAGGTCTTTGGTTGCTTAGCTTTCCTGATTTACTACCAACTTTTTTTTTTGCCCAATAATACATTTTCTAAAGCAGAGAGGTCTTCATCGAAGGTTGAGTAGTATCAAGTGGCAGAAAATACTATGTTTCTGTCCATAGGTATGTCATGATTACTTGAAATATCTCATCTAAGGGTAAAGGGAGCTTTTTTGGAGCAGGATTTAGGCATACTGAAAAAATATAACTTTCCATTTTTCATTTCTATTATTATTCAACAGAGAGATGCTGTGGGATGGTGCTGTATTTTCCATGGCATTCATTGTTCTACATTTCATTGATATTCCTTCTTTAAGTGTCCTTTAGCAGCTTATTTGATTTTTGACTGCTTCTCTGAATCCTGTATAGGATGAGTTTCAAAGTATACTAAATTCTTATTTGAATACCCTCTGTTAATGTGTCCCTCACTTTAAAATAGGTAAACCTAGCACGAGTCTGCCTTGGAACTCTTGGATTTCTTGTTCACTGAAGAGATGTTCACGTAGTCTATACTAAAACATCTGTGATTCGTTAGAATTAGGTTTGGTTGTGACAGAAAACCTTAAATAAGAATGACCTAAACAAGATAAGTTGTTCCTCTCATGCACTCAAGCTCTTCCATGTCTGGCCTCCTTACTGAAGGAAACCTTGTGGTCAGAGAGGACTTCCTCCAGCCATCATGTCTGCATTTTAGCCAGCGAGGAGGAAAGGGAAGAGAAGGACAGACTCTCCTCTTTAAGGACATTGCCCAGAAGTTGCATACTCTACATCCGCTTATGTCCCATGACCAGCACTTAGTCTCCTGGCCACTCATTGCCCAGACTATTTGCAAGGATGACTGGGAGGTAGTCTTTATGCCGGGTGACCATAAGCTCAGCCAACAATCTGGAATTCTGTTACTGTAGAACAAAAGGGATATTAGGAGAAAACTGGGTATCTGTGCCATGCTGTTCTCTGGCACAGAACTGGTCAGCAAAAGGCTTTCATGAGCCTGGCAGCTGCTGCTAGAAAAATAAAGAAAGTGACTACATTTCTAGTAGAGCTTCCCAAAAGAATTGCTTAAAATGCCTTTTTTTCCTGGCTATGCTTTATTTTCAGAGCCCCTCTCACCCCAGCTTAGGAAAACTCCTCCTCCTCTCTTAAAATCCCTTGCACTGTAACACTTCTCATTGAAACTTCCTATACTGCCATGGTAAGAAGTCACTTTGTAATTTTCCACCCTGGCATATGTCACAGGCAGAAGAAAAGTTGAATTCTTTCCTGATATGTCTAAACTTTGTATTATTTTCCTTTCTGACCTTTTTTTAGTTGCTGCACATTGAAGTGCCTCTGCTGACATGAAAACTATTCGTATAAACCAAAATTAATTGAAGCTTTGAAGTTGATCAAGAAATAATAATAGCAGCCCCTGTGTTTTGAGTGCTTACTCTATGTCAGGCATTTTGCTATGGGTTTCACTTCTATTATCTTATTAAACCTTCAGAACAACCCTCTGTCAAACTATTATTATTTCCCTTAGTTTCTAAATAGGGAAACTGAAGCTCATTGAAGTTATGTAACTTGTCCAAATCCCCACAGCTAGTGAATGATGGAGTCCTGGATTCATACCTAGGAAAACTGAATGCAGGTTCCCACCATCCGTCTGCCCCAGGCTTAACCACAATATGCCCTGACTGGTTGACATTATTCTAGGTGAAAAAAATGTAGATCTGTGCTGCCCATTATGGCAGCCACTAGCCACACAGAGCTATTTACATTTAAATTTGAGTTAATTTATTTAAACAAAATTAAGATCTCAGTTCTTCAGTCATGGTGGCCTTGTATCATGTGCTCGTTAGACACAGGTGACTTTATGGCCACCTTACGGAACAGTGCAGATATGGGACGTGGCCATCATTGCAGAGTCGCGTGGAGAGTATTGATTGAGATAACTCACGTCCTAACTTGGATTTCTTTATAGCCTGAATTATCTGTCTGTGTAGATAATGGCCAAAGAGAAACATGTACAACATCTTAAAGAAGACACTGACAATTTATCATTTTGCCTCACAAAGTCCACATTTATAAACAGACATTTGAGTGAAAAATGTGACTATTCTTTGAATACTATCTCTGAAATCATTACCAGTCCATTATCTTATCCTCACTACAACCCTACTTATTACTCGATAAATGTGAATATTCTACTGGTGAAATCATGTCTGATATATAATATCAATTGTGCATAGTCAATGTCTAATATAATAGCTCGATCTACATAGCATACCTGTCATCTGTGAGTCCTTTCAACGTTATAATTGGAATGACTTGCTTCTTATTTTCAGCATTATGCAGTGAGTGTTTTGACAGTGGTAAAAATAAATTGAGAAACACAAAGGTACATATCTGTGTGAGGAACTAAATACAATCGCTTATATTTTCTATTTTGCTATTTTATAAACTTATATTAAAGATTAAAAGATGGGTACTTGGAAAAGAAACTGGAGTCATGTGTGGATATGATATGCAGTCAGATGCAAATTCCTATCCTTTAGAAATGCCAATAGTTCAGACTTCAAAACCTTTGTGGTAAAAGTACTTGGTCTCACTAAATCATGCCAGCTTTTACTGAAAAAGCCCACTAGGTTTGCCTATTTGAAAATGCTATATTAAAAGAGTGCTCTCGTAGTTGGCCAGGAAAAGAGCAACCAAAATGACTTAATACACTGTTGCATTAAATTAGGCCCACTTTTCTTTTTTCAAACGGGAAAGAAGAAACTTTTTAACTTTAAAAGGCAAGCTTGTCTTGTAATTGGAATATGTCCTTTGTGTGCATAAGAAAACATATTCAGGAGATAAATTAGCAAACATCTTGGTTATTTAATTTTGAAAGAAAAATGACAGGTTCCATCTACTGAGCATCTCAAACACATCAGTACTTTTCTTACCTGTATTCTGAATTAAAGAGCTCTAACTGCAAATTATAAAATGCCATATTAAAGAAGCATATATTCTCACCTCTTCATATACTGGAAATCTTTTTAGCACTAATAGCAATTCTGGAAAAAAAATAGATTTGCATTTCAATCAAAGAACATCAGACATGGAACATACCAGACTGATGATCTTTCAAAGTTCCATTTCAATGCACCTCTGAGATAAAAGGGGGCTTCTGACAATTTTCAGCACCTGCACTGCATTGTCTCACTTGAGGTACCATGTAAAACCGCAAAGTGCTTTGTCATTATGATGCCCGTGCTTCTGAACTGGTTAAAAAGAACAAGCATTCTAAAGCGGGTATACTAATTACAGTCTTGATTTGAAGAAATCAAGAGATTTAGTGTTGGGCTAGATAGTTAACATCATCAATGCTAATCCTTTTATTTGAGAGAATAGAAGAACATTGCCCCAGAGAACTTATTGTTGGCAGTGGGTTTATAGCTCAAACACTAAATTCTGAAAGAAGAAATCTGGATGTAGGGCTCAGCTATAAGATTAACTGTGGGACTTTGACTATGTCATTTTCACTTCCACCCTGGACCACTGTTTCCTCCTCTGTAAAGCAATGTTAAGCTTTCAGATTGTAGGGTCTATGTATGATTTCTTTTTTGCCAAAGAGTAAGCAGCTAGTTAGTATTTTAGCAGACTTTAAAACACATTAACCAGAATGCATTATTATTATTTAAATTTAATTTAGAGGAGAAAGGGGCTAAAGCCCAAGCAAGCTAGTATCAGTAATTCATTTTTAAAATGGTTTCAGGGAATGTTTTTAGGTCAAACCACAGTCCTAGACATTCTAATTTTCTATCTCCTGCTCTGAAGAGTGAGTGGTGGTGTGCACAGTGATGACCATCAAGCCCTGACTGATCATCATTGCCTAGTGAAAGGAAGGGAGCGACACACAGCAGCAATTCACCGGAGAATTCCGCTTTATTAGGGAAAGGTGCTGGGTTATATAGGAAGGGGCATGGGGTGATTGTGGTGTCACTTCTACGGGGCTGGTGGCTATTGGCTAGGTGCTGGGATTAGGGGGGCGAGGGGTGATTGGGGTTCAGGTGGCGCTGGCGGGAACCGAGGACCCGGAAGAGAATCAGGAATTTCGCCATCTTATGGGTGGGGGCCCTTCACCTAGGAAAAATGCAACATTGCATACTAGATTTTACTCACTTAGGCAGGAAGTTTTCTTTGACCATTTAAACATAATTTTCAGCAAGGGCTGAAAGCAACAAAAATGCTTTCTGCTTAAATTTTGGTTAGACGATGGAATTACCTACAATATCCTATTCCCCAAGCATACCAGTTAATCAAGGTTTACTGTGCATTCTTTAAACTAGCTTATAAATTAATTAATTGGAGCAAGTGAATTGTTCGGCCTGGCTAGATATCTACACTGATATGATTGCTTGTATTTTATTGTTCTGATTAGTAAAGAGAAAATTGCATGAACAGTGGCATATATAGGTTTGGCTAAGGCAAAGACATTTTATATATGATGAGCATTCTCAGGCTTTAGCAGAAGTAGTTGAAATTGCTAGTACCAGAATTACAGTTTCTCAGCCAAGTCAGTAAATGATACTGAGGCCCATTTTGTACTTCTAGGAACAATTGTTAGTCAGGTCTCTTCTCTAGCCATATTTCCTATGCGAAGTCATAACCTAGCTCTCTCCAGCTAGCAGCTTTCCCTTGCAGTGAATGGCGGGATCTCTCTATCAAGGAGAAGAAACTGGGGCTTTTCATCATTGCCCCTCTAGCACAAAACACAGTAGATGTTTCATAAATGACTAATGAACTAAACAATGGAATAGGAAGCAGGGATTATTTTTGACTAATACATTGCCCTTTCAGGGACAGTTTTGTAATTATCTTAAATTAGATCCCTGAAACCAATCTTAGTGAAGATGAGAAAGCATGTTATGTGAATGTATTTGGAAACTTACTTCTCCCTTTCTCTCCCTCTGCTGTCAATAAGAGAAGATTGACCAAATCCTTGATAAAAAATGTCTTTCATTGTTAGATACACATAATAGAGATTTAATTAAATTTGTTGACTGAATATGTGGGAAACAAAGGCAACATACAAAACAAACATACAAACCAACATACAGAAACTTTGCTCCAGGAAAAAAAAAAGCAAAACAAATGTATAACTTACAGTTGACTCAAATTAGATGATGACATTTATAAAGTAGAGAAGGTGTGCCCACAGAAGGGAAGAGTTCACATACTAAGCAAATGGTTTTCTCTTAAGTGTGAACCTAACTCAGCACCAAGTGAGGGAGCTGCCATGTCAGTTTCCATGAGGAAAGCCAAATATTGTAATGAGGGTAATCACACAGGCAGTTTCTGCCTAATTACCTCAAAGCTTAAAAATGCAAGAGTAGGATAAAGTCCATTTTACCCCCAAGTAGAATTCTGACAACCAAGAGCGAAATGTTTGTAAAATGCTGGCAGATAATTATCAATAGTTGTCTGCTTCAGCAGTAACTGCAAATGGGCGTGCTAGGGCCATGCTTCATGACAGTCCTTTGATTGACCTAACACTGAGGGGCTGAAAGTGCTCTTCATGTTGGAAAAGCTTGGTTTCTGCTTCACCCCTGAGCAAAGGAGAGGAATCTAGTTTACCATCAGCTGCAGTGTTGACAGTTAACCCCATGGTAAACAATGATAATCAGCGTTTACCTCCATCAGCAGCATACAAACTGAATTTTGCCAGCAAAATTCAAGGCTGGTCTTTGGGGAACTTTGCGTTTCCATTTCTGGTCTCTGTGCCAAAGCACCTATCTAATCAAGGAGTTGGCTATGTTTATCTTCATTGTATACTTACTAAGACCATTTCAAGTAAATGCTGACAGACTTTCAATTTATTGCATGGAAGCTGTAGAACAATGTTCTGCTTTAGCCCTTCTGACAAATGTTTGGAGCAAACTGGTCTGAGTAGCTCCAAAGTAAGTGTGAATTTTCTTCATCCATCAACTGTCAGTCAGTTACTTCGAGTCAAAGGGAAAGTAAACTTGTTGAATTTCTAAAACTTACTGGCCTTATGGACTGAAACTGTTAGGTAAGAAAGCATTTTGAAATGATTTTGAGGATTGCATGTTTATTTTTCTTGGGGGGGGGATGCTATTTTTTTTTTTGGTATCATTAATCTACAATTAACATGAGCAACATTATGGTTACTAGACTCCCCCCAACATCAAATCCCCACCACATAACACATTACAGTCACTGTCCATCAGCATAGTAAGATGCTATAGAATCACTACTTGCCGAGATTCTGGAAATATTGCAATTTTACCCACATGTAACTCCAGGGAGAAGAAATCCCAGGGCAAAATACTTCTAAAATCGAAATCAGTCAAGGGGAGAAATAAAGTTTAAAACCCGTTTATTTCTTACAAAAAAAAAAGAATCACTACTTGCCTTCTCTGTATTGTACAGCCCTCCCCGTGCCTGCCACCCCCTACATTATGTCTGCTAATCGTAATGCCCCTTTTTCCCACTTGTCCCTCCCTTCCCATGCACCCTGCCCTGTCTCTTTCCCTTTGGTAACTGTTAGTCCATTCATGTGTTCTATGAGTCTGCTGTTGTTTTGTTGCACCAGTTTTTTTTCCTTTGTTCTTATATGCCACATATGAGTGAAATCATTTAATACTTGTCTTTCTCTGCCTGGCTTATTTCACTGAGCATAATACCTTCTATCTCCATCCATATAGTTGCAAATAGTAGGATTTGTTTTCTTCTTATGGCTGAATAATATTCCATTGTGTATATGTACCACACCTTTTTCATCCATTCATCTACAGGTAGACACTCAGGTTGCTTCCATTTCTTGGCTATTGTAAATAGTGCTGCAATAAACATAGGGGTGCATATGTATTTTTCAAACTAGAGTGCTGCATTCTTAGGGTAAATTCCTAGGAGTAGACTTCCTGGGTCAAATGGTATTTCTATTTCGAGTTTTTTGAGGAACCTCCATACTGCTTTCCACATAGTTAACTAATTTACATTCCCACCAGCAGTGTAGGAGGGATTCTCTTTCTCCACAACCTCGCCAACAATTGTTCTTGTTTGCCTTTTGGATGGTGGTGATCCTTACTGGTGTGAGGTGATATCTCATTGTGGTTTTAATTTGCATTTCTGTGAAGATTAGCGAGATGTGGAGCATCTTTTCATGTGTCTGTTGGCCATCTGAATTTCTTCTTTGGAGAACTGTCTGTTCAGCTCCTCTGCCCATTTTTTAATTGGATTATTTGCTTTTTGTTTGTAGAGGTGCGTGATCTCTTTATATATTTTGGATGTCAACCCTTTATCGTATCTGTCATTCATAAATATATTCTCCTATTCTGTAGGATGCCTTTTTGTTCTACTGATGGTGTCCTTTGCTGTACAGAAGCTTTTCAGCTTGATATAGTCCCACTTGATCATTTTTGCTTTTGTTTCCCTTGCCCAGGGAGATATGTTCATGAAGAAGTCACTCATGTTTATGTCTAAGAGATTTTTGCCTGTTTTTTTCTAGGAGTTTTATGGATTCATGACTTACATTCAGGTCTTTGATCCATTTCGAATTTACTTTTGTGTATGGGGTTAGACAGTGATCCAGTTTCATTCTCTTATATGTAGCTGTCCAGTTTTGCCACCACCATCTGTTGAAGAGACTGTCATTTTCCCATTGTATGTCCATGGCTCCTTTACCGTATATTAATTGACCATATATCTTTGGTTTAATGTCTGGAGTCTCTGTTCTGTTCCACTGGTCTTTGGCTCTGTTCTTGTGCCATTACCAAACTGTCTTGATTACTGTGGCTTTGTAGTAGAGCTTGAAGTTGGGGAATGAGATCCCCCCACTTTATTCTTCCTTCTCAGGATTGCTTTGGCTATTCGGGGTCTTTGGTGTTTCCATATGAATTTTTGAACTATTTGTTCCAGTTTGTTGAAGAATGTTGTTGGTAATTTGATAGGGATTGCTTCAAATGTGTATATTTCTTTGGGCAGAATGGCCATTTTGACGATATTAATTCTTCCTAGCCAAGAGCATGGGATGAGTTTCCATTTGCTAGTGTCCTCTTTAATTTCTCTTAAGGGTGTCTTATAGTTTTCAGGGTACAGGTCTTTCACTTCCTTGGTTAGGTTTATTCCTAGGAATTTTATTTTTTTTGATGCAGTTGTGAATGGAATTGTTTTCCTGATTTTTCTTTCTATTAGTTCATTGTTGGTGTATAGGAAAGCCACAGATTTCTGTGTGTTAATTTTGTATCTGGCAACTTTGCTGTATTCCGATATCAGTTCTAGTAGTTTTGGGGTGGAGTCTTTAGGGTTTTTTATGTACAATATCATGTCATCTGTTAATAGTGACAGCTTAACTTCTTCTTTACCAATTTGGATTGGTTGTATTTCTCTGTTTTGTCTAATTGCCATAGCTAGGACCTCCAATACTATGTTAAATAACAGTGGGAAGAGTGGGCATCCCTGTCTTGTTCCCGATCTCAGAGGAAAAGTTTTCAGCTTCTTGCTGTTCAGTATGATGTTGGCTGTGGGTTTATCATATATGGCCTTTATTATGTTGAGGTACTTTCCCTGTATACCCATTTTGCTGAGAGTTTTTATCATGAATGGATATTGAATTTTGTTGAATGCTTTTTCAGCATCTATGTAGATGATCATGTGGTTTTTGTCCTTTTTGTTGATGTGGTGGTTGATGTTGATGGATTTTCGAATGTTGTACTATCCTTGCATCCCTGGGATATATCCCACTTGGTCGTGGTGTATGATCCTTTTGATGTATTTTTAAATTCGGTTTGCCAGTATTTTGTTGAGTATTTTTGCATCTACATTCATCAGGGATATTGGTCTGTAATTTTCTTTTTTTGTGGGGTCTTTGCCTGGTTTTGGTATTAGGGTAATGTTGGCTTCATAGTATGAGTTTAGGAGTATTCCTTCCTCTTCTTTTTTTTGGAAAACTTTTAGGAGAGTGGGTATTATGTCTTCTCTATAGATGCTGATCAAATTCTGAGGTAAATCCGTTTGGCCTGGGAGTTTTCCTGGGTATTTTTTTGATTACCGCTTCAATTTCTTTGCTGGTAATTGGTTTGTTTAGATTTTGTGTTTCTTTCTTGGTCAGTCTTGGAAGGTTGTATTTTTCTAAGAAGTTGTCCATTTCTTCTAGGTTTCCCAGCTTGTTAGCATATAGGTTTTCACAGTTTTCTCTAATAATTCTTTGTATTTCTATGGGGTCCATCGTGATTTTTCCTTTCTCATTTCTGATTCTGTTGATGTGTGTTGATTCTCTTTTTCTCTTAATAAGTCTGGCTAGAGGCTTATCTATTTTGTTTATTTTCTCAAAGAACCAGCTCTTGGTTTCATTGATTTTTTCTATTGTTTTATTCTTCTCAATTTTATTTATTTCTTCTCTGATCTTTATTATGTCCCTCCTTCTGACTTTAGGCCTCATTTGTTTTTCTTTTTCCAATTTCAATAATTGTGACATGAGACTATTCATTTGGGATTGTTCTTCCTTCTTTAAATATGCCTCGATTGCTATATAGTTTCCTCTTAAGACTGCTTTTGCTGTGTCCCACAGAAGCTGGGGCTTTGTGTTGTTGTTGTCATTTGTTTCCATATATTGCTGGATCTACATTTTAATTTGGTCATTGATCCATTGATTATTTAGGAGCGTGTTGTTAAGCCTCCATGTGTTTGTGAGCCTCTTTGCTTTCTTTGTACATTTTATTTCTAGTTTTATACCTTTGTGGTCTGACAAGTTGGTTGGTAGGATTTCAGTTTTTTTGAATTTACTGAGGCTCTTTTTGTGGCCTAGTATGTGGTCTATTCTGGAGAATGTTCCATGTGCACTTGAGAAGAATGTGTATCCTGTTGCTTTTGGATGTAGAGTTCTGTAGATGTCTATTAGGTCCATCTGTTCTAGTGTGTTGTTCAGTGCCTCTGTGTCCTTACTTATTTTCTGTCTGGTGGATCTGTCCTTTGGAGTGAGTGGTGTGTTGAAGTCTCCTAAAATGAATGCATTGCATTCTATTTCATCCTTTAGTTCTGTTAGTATTTGTTTCACATATGCTGGTGCTCCTGTGTTGGGTGCATATATATTTGTAATGGTTATATCCTCTTGTTGGACTGAGCCCTTTATCATTATGTAATGTCCTTCTTTATCTCTTGTTACTTTCTTTGTTTTGAAGTCTATTTTGTCTGATACTAGTACTGCGACACCTGCTTTTTTCTCCCTGTTGTTCGCATGAAATATCTTTTTCCATCCCTTGAGTTTTAGTCTGTGCATGTCTTTGGGTTCGAGGTGAGTCTCTTGTAGGCAGCGCATAGATGAGTCTTGCTTTTTTATCCATTCCATTACTATGTGTCTTTTGATTGGTACATTAAGTCCATTTACATTTAGGGTGATTATTGAAAGATATATATACCTATTGCCATTGTAGGCTTTAGATTCGTGGTTACCAAAGGTTCAAGGTTAGCTTCTTTAGTATCTTATTGGCTAACTTAACTTGCTTACTGAGCTATTATGAACACTGTCTGGTGATTCTTTATTTCTCGCCCTTCTTATTCCTCCTACTCCATTCCTTATATGTTGGGTGTTTTATTCTGTGCTCTTCTGTGTTTCCTTTAAGTGTTTTTGTGGGTAGTTGATTTTTTTTTTTTGCCTTTAGTTAGTATTTGGTTGGTCTGCTTTCTTTGCTGTGATTTTATTTTCTCTGTTGACATCTGTTTAGCCTTAGGAGTGCTCCCATCTAGAGTAGTCCCTCTAAAAACCCTGTAGAGGTGGTTTGTGGGAGGCAAATTCCCTCAACTTTTGCTATTCTTGGAATTGTTTAATCCTTCCTTCATATTGAAATGATAATTTTGCTGGATACAGTGTTCTTGGTTCAAGGCCCTTCTGTTTCATTGTGTTAAATATATGCCATTCTCTTCTGGCCTGTAAGGTTTCTCTTGAGAAGTCTGATGATAGCCTGATGGGTTTTCCTTTGTAGGTGACCTTTTTCCTCTCTCGCTGCCTTTAAAACTCTGTCCTTGTCCTTGATCTTTGCGATTTTAATTATTATGTGTCTTGGTGTTGTCCTCCTTGTGTCCCTTCTGTTGGGAGTTCTGTATACTTCTGTGGTCTGAACGATTATTTCCTTCCCCCAGTTTGGGGAAGTTTTCAGCAATTATTTCTTCAAATACAGTTTCTACCCCTTTTTCTCTCTTCTTCTTCTTCTGGTACCCCTATAATGCGAATGTTGTTCTGTTTAGATTGGTCACACAATTCTCTTAATATTATTTCATTCCTGGAGATCCTTTTATCTCTCTCTGTGTCAGCTTCTATGCGTTCCTGTTCTCTGGTTTCTATTCCATCAATGGCCTCTTGCATCTTACTCATTCTGCTTATAAATCCTTTCAGAGATTGTTTCATTTCTGTAATCTCCTTCCGGATGTCATCCCTTAGCTCTTGCATATTTCTCTGCAGCTCCATCAGCATGGTTATGATCTCTATTTTGAATTCTTTTTCAGGGAGATTAGTTAGGTATATCTCCCCAGATTCCTTGTCAGGGGAGGATGTCTGGGTTAGTCTGGTCTGTATCAAATTCTTTGCCTTTTCGCGATGATAGAGGTATTTGTGGGGAGCTGGCACGTGTGTTGGCTGGGAGAACTTCCCTTCTTTCTGGTTTGTGGCCTTCCTCTCCTGGGAGAACAGTGACCCCTAGTGGTTTGTGCTGGGTAGCTGCTAGCAGATGGAGTTTCTAATTCTTGCTCGGCCACTGTGAAAGAAGCTCTACCTTACTGCTTCAGGCTGCCTCTCTACTATGGCCGAGCCACGTCGTAGGGGAAACAGGAGGGAGGCTGTTTATCTCTGTGAGGGGCCTCCAAGCTGTGCTGCCGCCTAGGGAGTTAGGGCACCTGGAGTTTCCTGGGATTCCCAGCTGCTGGGCTATGTGTTCCAGGACGTTCCCATCCAACTGTGGGGTCTCTGTCCCTTTAAGACTTTCAAAAAGCACTTGCTTTTCTTTGTCCCAGGGGCACTGGCTGCTGAGACCCGCTCACAGGTCTTACTGTCCTGTTTCCCTAGTGTCCAGCATGCCACGCACACACTGTGTGTCTGTGCTCCGGTGTGGATGGCTTGGGCTGGGTGTTTAGTAGTCCTGGGCTCCCTCTCCCTCCCTGCTCCGACTCCTCTCCTCCCTCTGGGAGCTGGGGTGAGGGGCACTCAGGTCCTGCCAGGCCGCAGCTTGTATCTTACCCGCTTCATGAGGCCCTGGGTTCTCGCTGGTATGAATGTAGACTGGGTGTTGTCCTGTATCTTCTGTTCTCTCTTTTAGGGATAGTTCTATTTGCTGTATTTTCAAAAATATATATGGTTTTGGGAGGACATTTCCGCTGCTCTTCTTACGCCACCATCTTGGCTCCACGCTCTCTGGATATTACTTTTTTATCCATTCTATTACTCTGTGTCTTTTGATTGGCGCATTCAGTCCATTTACATTTAGGGTGATTATTGATAGATATGTACTTCTTGCCATTGCAGGCTTTGGATTCGTAGTTACCAAAGCTTCAAGGGTAGCTTCTTTACTATCTAACCATCTAAATTAACTCTCTTATTAAGCTATTATAAACAGAGTCTGATGATTCTTTATTTCTCTCCCTTCTTTCTCCTCCATTCTTTGTATGTTAGGTGTTTTTTTCCTGTACTCTTGTGTGTTTCCTTTGACTGCTTTTGTGCATAGTTAATTTTATTTTTTGTCTTTAGTTAGTATTTGGTTGGTCTGCTTTCTTTGCTGTGATTTTATTTTCTCTGGTGACATCTATTTAGCCTTTGGAGTGCTTCCATCTAGAGCAGTCCATTTAAAATACCCTGTAGAGGTGCTTTGTGGGAGGCAAATTCCCTCAACTTTTGCTTGTCTGGAAATTGTTTAATCCTTCCATCAAATTTAAATGATAATCGTGCTGGATACAGTATTCTCGGTTCAAGGCCCTTCTGTTCATTGCATTAAATATATCATGCCATTCTCCTCTGGCCTGTAGGTTTCTGTTGAGAAGTCTGATGATAGCCTGATGGTTTTTCCTTTGTGGGGAATCTTTTTTCTCTCTCTGGCTGCTTTTTATACTCTGTCCTTGTCTTTGATATTTGCCATGTTAATTATTATTTGTCTTGGTGTTGACCTCCTTGGGTCACTTGTGTTGGGAGATCTGTGGGCTTCCATGGTCTGCGAGACTATTTCCTTTCCCTGCTTGGGATAGTTTTCAGCAATTATTTCTTCAAAGACACTTTCTATCCCATTTTCTCTATCTTCTTCTTCTGGTATCCCTATAATGCAAATATTGTTCTGCTTGGATTGGTCACACAGTTCTCTTAATATTCTTTCATTCCTACAGATCCTTTTATCTCTCTCTGCCTCAGCTTCTCTGTGTTCCTGTTCTCTGATTTCTATTCTATTAACAGTGTCTTATACCTCATCCAGTCTGCTCTTAAGCCCTATCGTTTGTTTCATATCTGTTATCTCCCTCCGGACTTCTTCCCTTAACTCTTGCGTAGTTCTCTGCAGTTCCATCAGCATGGTTATGACTTTTATTTTGAATTCTTTTTCAGGAAGATTTGTTGTATCTGTCTCACCAGGCCCTCTCTTTGGGTTTGTCTGAGTGATTTTTGACTGGACCAGATTCTTCTGCCTTTTCATGGTGAGAGAAGTGGTTGCAGGTAGGTGGCACATATGTCACCTCAGAGAACAAAGTCCCTTCCTGCTTGTTGGTCACCTTGCTCTTCTCCTCTGACTGTGCCGGTTACCCACATGAAGGGAGGAGACTCTGGGACAATCTCCTGAGCTGCCATGTGAGTGGCCACCCTCAGGCTAGCCTAGAGCACTGTGGGGAGTCGCAGCCGCGCCGCATGTGTTCTCCTGCCAGAACGGTACTCCTTAGTGCCTTCCACACCTTGCTCCAGCTTCTCTTGCCTGTGCCGGTTACCCGCACACCAGGATTAGACTCTGGGACAATATCCTGAGCTGCCGTGTGTGGGGCTTCCCTCGGGCTAGCCTAAAGCACTGCGGGGAGTCGCAGCCATGCCAGGTGTGTTCTCCTGTGGGAACGGTGCCCCTTCATGTGTTCAGTACCTTGCTCCAGCTTCAACTGCCTGACCCAGTTAGCTGCATGCTGGGAGGAGACTCTGTGTGGTTGCTGTGGGCCGGGGTGCTTTCTGGTTGCACTGCAGCTGTGGCGGGTCAGCCTGTTTGCTTGTAGCACTGGCCTGGGGGAACGAACGGCAGGCTGCTTATCACTGAGGGGCTTTGGGGCTGCTTTACCCCTGAGGGGGTTAGGGGGCCTGACGTTCCTCAATATTCCCAGCCTGTTGGGTTAAGTTTGCTGGGACGATTTTGTCTAGCTGTTGAGCCCTTGTCTCTTTAAGACTTTTAGAAAGCGCCTGCTTTTCTTTTGTCCCAGGGGAGCTGGCTGTGAGGAACCACTCTCCGTCTCTGTCTCGGACCCTAACCTTCTGCTTCTCTAATATCCAGCACACCATGCAATGTGTGTCTGTGGTTCTGGTGCAGATTACTAGGGCTGGTTATTTAGCAGTCCTGTGCTTCCACTCCCTCCCCACTCCACCTCCTTTCCTCCCACTGGTGAGCTGGTGTGGCAAGAGCACTCGGGTACCGCCGGGCCACAGCTTGTATCTTACCCCCTTCATTAGGTGCTGAGTTCTCACAGATGTAGATGTAGTCTGGCTGTTGTACTGTATCCCCTGGTCTCTCTTTTAGGAATAGTTGTATTTGTTGTATTTTCAAAAATATGTATGGTTTTGGGAGGAGATTTCTGCCACCCTGCTCATGCCGCCATCTTCAGCTGGAGGTCAGCCCAAGGAGTGCATGTTTTATGGTATATAATTTTTTTGGAACAAAGCATGTAGATGAAATGGGCATTTCAATATACTAATTGCATTTGTTTGAAAAAACAAATGAAACCCAAACTTGCTGATAATAGAATTATCAGTCTGACTCCTGAGTTAATTGCATCAAATCCAATTTAAACAATTAAAAGGTCAACTAAAAAGGTAAGGGTTTGAGGGTTCAAATGACATACATGGAGACAATACTTGTTGGTTTCTATTTTGTTATATAATAGAACTTCACAAATGAAGTATGATAAAAACTGGTGGTTATAAAAATGTCTCCTGGGTGTTTCGAGACCTGATGTCATGCTTACATGATTATTTATGTTAATTTGTTTCTGTCAGACTCATATAAATATCTCTTATTGGTAACTTGTCCTAAAAAGCCCTTGTTTTGCCCTCAGCTTAGGCATCCCTTTCTGCTCTGTGCCAGAATAAGAAGTGGACAAAGTATGGAGGAGCATGTAGTTTGGACTAAAACTTTTTTGAGAAAAATCAAGGACTGGGGATATGGTCTCAAGAGAGCAACCTACTGTCAGTAATGGAGAAGAGCTAGAACTGACGAGTATGAAACACACTGCAATAAGTAGGAAATATTTTCAGAGTTCTAATACATAAAGTTATCCCTTTTTACATAAAATGTTGGCAGTGGGATTGTGTCACCATTGTGGTTCAAAGAATTTTTTTACACTGTACTTTGTTTCAACTTATTTGTTGATTTCCAAGTTGCAGTGATTAAAACCTACTACATAGAAGATGTTACCTTAGGCAGCAGTTGTATTCAATTTGGTAACCATGAGAGGATACCTGTTTGTTGGGAGGTGCGACTGTTTTTAGGTTTATCTGTATGTTTGTGTCTCCTTGTCCTCACCCCATTTCTTGCTACCCAAGTCTGGAACAAATTTTCCTGAGGTGGTTTTCAAAGTAGTATTGGTTTTACACAGGGTGTGAAACAGGTTGGAAGGAGCCGAACACTGCAAGTTACTGGCAATGGGAGAGATAGGGCATAAAGCTAAAGAGAGGTGTGAAGACTTTAAATGCAAAGGCAGGCTGAAATGCCTTGACACAGAAACCTGAAAGGCTTTCTACTGGTTGGAAACACTGATGCCAAAATTTCCCTTTCTTTCCCCACTCTGGGAATTCCATCTCTTCTTTGCTTCTACCAGTACTTCTATGAAACTGTTGTCTTTTGTCTGGTCCCAGAACATGTCTTCATCAGTTTCCCTAGCAATCTTGCCTACTTACCACATCCAACCCTCAGTGCCTATTAATTTTTTACCACTTTATACCCCAAATTATACTTGATTTCCTTAGTAACAGCTCCTTGCAGGAAAACCTATTAGTACCAATTGTGATATGAACTAAACTCAAATGTGTCCTTAGGAGCTGCTGCTGACTTTTTGACTGACAAATGCAATGGTTTTTAAGGGACAAAGTAAGTAGATTTTGTCAGTTACATCAATGCCTGGACTAACCAGCCTCATGGAAATGTATTTTTGATTGGTGTCTTTAGGTTGTGACACTCAACAAGGACCAACATGGATGTAATAAATACCAGTGTGGCTTATGGGAGGAGCCTGGGAACGCTCAAGTCTGTATACTCAAATGATCAGTGTTTTGATGGTGGGTAACTTTTCCTTGAGTTCTGTGGCTGTCCTTTTCCCCCTGTGCACACATTTTTAATTGGCTTTTATTAAATATTGCAATGCAAAAAAGGCAAATCAGGGAAAGGTATAAAATATCACACTGGGAATATTACAGTGAAGTTTGCTTTAAAGCTAAGGAAATAGGAGGCAGTAGAATTCTAAATGATATGCCCAAACTCTTCCTTCCCACAATCCTCTTTGAAATGCTCTCTGAGATAATGTTTCATCTCTTTTAGTAAGGACCATTTATTTAAACCATATCCTAGACCATTAGTTGTGTCAGGAGCGTGCTTTAGGAATTTCGCAGTTCAGGAAAGTTGGAAGGATTGGTTGGTGCTGATGAATTAAAAGGAGTACCAGTTCGGTAAGTTCATGTTATAATTTTCCATAAAACGTTAGAAATTGCCTCACATAGTCACCAGTGTCTAAACTGGTGGTTGTTAAACAGGAGTATCTATAAAACTTCAAAATGTAGACAAATCCATACACAAACACACACACCCGTCACACACACAAACATACAGACACTCCAGTCAAATTTTCTCTTCACTGGAGATTCAGATTTAGTAAATCTGAAGTAGGACCTGAGCATCTGCATTTTTAAATTCTCCATAGGGCATTCTGATGTAAAGCTGACCTTGAAAAACCCCTGCCTCAGTTGTTTAAATTGGTATGGAGTTTGATCCCATATAGGTGGTTTATTGTATAACAGTTTTATTTAGAATTTGCCAAGCACTGTTTCAAGTGCTTTAAAATAGTAATTCATTTAATATCCTTATATCAGCCCTATGAGGCAGGTACTATTATTACCGTCCTCATTTTGCAAATCATGGCAAAGAGAGGTACTTAGCTTATTCAAAATCATACCAATCATCTTCTTTCATAAGTCAAGAGATACAAAAATTATATCCCATAGAAATGTATTGATTATTCTTAAGTTAATTATGAACAAAATTCTGTGAAAATTGTGAAGTAACTATGATGATAACTTACAATATTAACCAGGTTGACAGAAGACACCAGGATCTGGTTTATGAATATTAAGGAGCTTGTGAATCAATTTTACTTTCTAAACATCCTAAAACAAGATGAGTAACTGAATAAAAGGCTCTCTAGTGAAACTTTATTCCAAGGGAAGGAAAGGAAAAAACAAGACAGAAGTCAACTGTATTTTAGTATGTGAATGTTTACTTAAAACTTGATTGTGGCCTTCTTGCATTTCACAAGTATTTAAAAAAATCTTCTTTGATAGCCTTAAAATGTACTCCAGTACCAGCAATATTATGACCTATTACCACCAAATCAAGCAACTGGAACTTCAGAAAGTAGTCCATAAATTCAGTCTTCTGTGTTTGTTAATCCACAGTGCTGTGCTGACCTTTCAAAATGGTCCTTTATTAGTAAGTTAGATCACTGAGTAATCTAGATATAAAGGGACCTGGGTTCTAGTCTCAGCTCTGAAATCAATGGGCTTTATCTTCTCTCCCCTCTCAAAGCCTCATTGTCTTCATCTGTAAAATGGATGGGTTTGCCCCAGGTGATCTTTCCAAGGTCCCTACCAGTATTAACATTCTGAGAACCACTGTGTCCATGACTTCTGTTCTTTCAAAGTAATTATTTGTTCCTGCCTATCTCCTGGAATGTATAATTAAGCATCAGTTAGAAAGAATGTAGTGCTCCGTGGTGGACAGCTGACTTCTTTTACTTAACAGGAATGCATCTGTCAGCTTTCATGAAGTGTTCTGAGGTTAACATCATGCTCAGTGATGAATTATGCCAGAAGTAGTGTTAGGCTTATGTTCAGTTATACCACAGTTCTAAAGGGGCAGCACATTTTACTGTTCCTTAAATTCCTGAGAATTGGGGATGCTACAAAACATGTAAAATGGTTAATAGGATACAATAAATTTTTCCCAGTGCATTTTAGTGCTTTCATTTTGAGATTTTTGATGCTGCATCTCATTTTACCATCTTTTAAATTTGTCAAGATTGGAAGAAAAGGTTTCTGGAAAAAATCTCAATGTGTCAATCACTACTGAACCTTTGTGCTTTTATCCAAGTTGATCCTTGGTCTGTCTGCCAGGATAGCAGGAGGTGAGGAGGACTTCCTCCTTGGGAAAATGGCCCAAGAAATAGCAAGTTGGGGGTGGTAGATAGGAAGTAGGGGAGACTTGAGGGCTCTGGGTAATCATTTTTACTTCCAACAGGAGTTGAATTATCAGAGCCTTTTCTTTATCAACTTTCCTCCTTTAATCTAAAAGTTAAAAGCTATTGTTTTCATTGGGATTAATTTTCTCTTTCTTGATTTACTTCATAAACCTTTTTGGTGAAGAGCTATGGAATTGTTCAGAACATTCTCCCTAAGGTGTCAAACAAGTCAGTATGGCTAGCCCCTGGTTCCTTGGCCCCTTGCCTGAGTGAGGAAGACCTGTAGCTTCATGTGCTGGGTATAGAATTGTTTGTGATTTTCTTCATGTGCTTGTTGCCTGGTATTTCAAGTGTTGCTGTAGGTTTGGCTTGGGAATCTCTTGGGATGGGCAAGGCCGGGCTGACAGGGCTGTTTTTCCCCTCAGAGAATAGTATCTCACAAAGGCTCCTTGTTATCTGGGCAAAATGAATATACCCACCCCTCTAACCCTGACTACCATGGAACTCTTTTTCTAATTAATAGTTTATTTGGCAGCAAATGTTTGCTGTATGTCAGACACTAGGAAAGAGCCAAGTGGAGTCTTTAAGTGAATATCCTCCATCAGGAAGGGCACCTGTCCTCACCCCTTCAGGTTTTCTAGTTTGCTTAGAAAACTAGATCTTGCTTTTCTTAAAATCTGAAAGCAATCTTTTTTTCTAAAATTGCTTACTTTCAAAGAGTTACTGTGTTATCTTACCTTTCCAAAGTAATAATTAATATATTCACCTTTTAATTAATATGAAAGCATACAGAACAAAACATGAAGTTCTTCCTTAAATCCGGGTCCCATCCTCAATGGTCTCATTTGCATCTTTCCAGTTTCCTTTCTATGCATTTACATATTCATTTATTTGTAAACCGATGTGCTTTTGTGTGTGTCTCCAATGAAACTTCCTGCAATGTGGAAAAATGTTCTAAATCTGTGCTACCCCATATGGTAGCTATTAGCTACATGTGACTGATGACTACTTGAAATGTGACTAATGTGACTGAAGAACTGAGTTTGTAATTTTAAGTAAATTTAATTAGTTTAACTTTAAAATTTAGTAGCTGCATGTGGCCGGCCATTGGTTGTTATATTGGGCAAGGCAAATCCAAGTAGCAAGATCTAGGAACTCAGACAAGAAAATGGCAACAGTGTGTGAGGTATACCTATGGGTACCAGTGTTTTCCTGGAGATGCATCATTTCACTTAATCTCTACAACCCTATGAGATAGGTACTGTTATTAGCAGATAAAAGAACTGAGGCAAAGAGAGATTAAGTACTTTGTCTAAGGAAGTATTAGAGAGGGTGGATTCAAACCCAGAAAATAGACATCCAGAAAAGTACTTACATGAGCATAAGCATAGGGGAACCATGCAGTTTACTGGAAATGGCACGAGCTTTGCTATAGAGAAAGCTAGGTTTGAATCTTGAACTTGCCACTTAACAGGACTCCTTGACTATGTGACATTAGGCAAGTCACTTAATCTCTGATTCTTGGTTATTAAATCTATGAAATGGAGGTGATAATACTTCCTTCCCACCATCAATGGGACACACACTTTAAGACAGTGTATGTGCTTTCCCCTCTTCTCTGCTTATCAGTGATGTTTGCCTTTTGGTGATGACCACCTACAGTTGGGATATTGTTATGGCCATGAAACAGATTAAAATAAAGTGACTTTAAAACAGATTAAAGCTAAGCATACATGTTGGTGTTTGTGGGCCAGACCTTACTAGTACAGAATTCTAGCCAACTGAAATAATTTTACCCTCAAGGGAGTCTCCTGAACTACTGCACTAAGTATATGGCTAAATAAAGGCAGGGAACAGTTTGCTTTGCTGGAGATGAATTTGTTAATACCTAGAATTTTTAGTCAGACTATGGGTCAAATCCCAGTTCTAACTACTTGTGTGACCTTAGGAAGGTCACCTGCCCCTCTGTTTATATCAGTGTCCTCATCTATAAAATGGGAGCAATAATCATACATACCTCATTGTATTGTGAGGATTCAGTGAAGAATGCATGTTAGGTACTGAGGGCGTAACATAAGGTATGCTGCTATGGCCGTTTTTCCTTCTGTTAAGAGCAGGAACTGCAGGAGCTCACTCATCACTGCCACCAGTCAGCGAATGCAGTTGCTAGTGACCCCAGTGCCGCTTTCAACTCTGCAACACCCTGAGAGACAGAGAGCAGTTCCCCAAGCCCTTTGTGCTTCAAGTGTTTACTGTGTCCCAACGGATAATGACAACTCTTCCTATAGGATTGCTGTAATAATTAGAATCACCTACCAAATCCTTTGCAGACCTAGGATATATAGATCCAACCACTTGAAAGTGATTTTTTTAGAGACAGCACCTGCAAAGGAGATGGTTTCTTTGATGTTACTGGGAGTTTTCTGACTTTAGTCTAGATTTCCTGAGCTGTCTCATTTCTGCACTGGGCCCTCTCTTCCAGTTAACCTCATCCCCAATTACACGGGGTCATGTAGCATTTGAGGAAAGAAAATATTTAAAATCTATTTCCTTGAGATTCAGTGCTGGGGTTGCTTTTGTATTCTTGATTCCCCCTTCATTTCCTTAGCACTGAAAGAAACATAGGTACTTCTGACTATATGGTTTATGAACCTTGTCATGGTTCAATTGGAGTAATGCATTTTTATAACACATTTGAAATACATGCTTATGCCATCATCCATTGCATGATTCTTTCTGTAAGATCTACTGGAAATGTCAGCCTGTTTAAACAGAGTTGTTAAATGGTAACAATGTTTATGAAGCCCTTCCAGAACAGGCTACTGTGTAAATCATAGCATCAATCCAAATGCTTAGTAATTAGCCGCTATTAATTCAGGCTAATTGTGGGAGAGACCAGTCTGAAGTGGTGATGAATCTCAAGTAGAATATGTGAAAAGGAGTTCTGGGTAGTTGGTGATGAGTAAGTCATGCTGGGCCTGCTTTAACGAAAGATAAGGTTCATTTGTAATTGTAATCACTGTAATAATGGGATGGAATTAAAGTATTTAAAAGCACAGTTTGATCTATTAAGTAGTTTGAATATTCTTCAACCATTTCTGTTTATACCATTAATTTGCTTAGCAAAGCCTTTCTTCATAGATAATGCAAGGTCAACAGAAGCCCTGCCTGCATACAAATGATCACAAAACTTGAGTTTATGAGACCCACAGTAATGAGGACTTAGCATAATAGTAAGTCTAGAAAGATCAAAACCTAGTGAAGGCTATATATGTTATACTGTTTTTATTTAATTGTACTGTTTGTTTTCCTTATAAATTTCACCTTTAGTGCCACTTTACATGTGATGTTGGGATTAGTACAGTTCCCTGAAAACACCTAAATGTTTATTTTTAAATAGGGGCCCACTTATTAGCACCAGTTAATCTTCAGTGAGTGTAATATCGGTAAAGTAAGTAGATAATGCAAAAATGTTAAATTTTATTGCTAATCTTAGATACTACTTTAGGGTAAAGAAAACCTTAATATTATGACTACAGAGTCAAGTCACACTAGATTAGCATCCTTGTACATTAATAATGAAAATAGTTGAGCCTGATTAGTGTCACTTAAAGTTTTGTGAATTAGAGATATGGCCTTACAAATTAAACAGTTTGTATACTGGATAAAGAGTCTAGGGAAATAATTCTTATTAAAAAGTTAAAACCTTCTCTTCTAAAGGAAAATCTATCATTGGTATAGAACTACCTACTATTTACTCTACAGCATAAAAAGGATGGAACTTTTCAGACCATAAAAGTGTAATAAAGGAGCCACTAAAATTGATTTTCATTTAAGTAGATTACCAGTGTTTTCTTCCTTAAATGGAAGGAGTGTTCTGTACTCCTCCAACTGATTTTCAGGCATGATACTCTTTCTACATGCACTATTAGACACTACCCCATTTGGGGATGCTTAAATGTCCCTTGTTATTCCCCTCAACTCTGAAACCTCTCTTACCCTACAAGAAAAGAGGAAATCTATAGAAATAAATGTGCAAAAATTTCCAACAAGTGTAAAGATAAACCGAATTGTGAGGTAAGTGGAGCGGGTCCCAAATGTTCTTACTCTCTGCATGGTTCTCTTTCTGCAGATCTGCCCAATCTTAATACGCCCAGTGGTCACCTCCCTAGACCAGTATCTCCTAGTGCAATGCCCCCAGACATGCCTGCATACTCTTCCCCACCTCCTTTTTTTACCCCCAGCTCTGACTCCATAAAGCTTAGTCTTTCTGTGTCCATTTGGTCGGACCCCTGCTGTCTGTGAAGAGTGTTATTTGTAGTAGTAATGGCAGAGAAGGAATTGTAATGTAACAATGGAGACAATAGCTGGTGTTGAGAATACTGACTATCTTATTGTGCTCCAGGTACTCTTCAAGCATTTTACATCCAGTACTTCATTTAATCTACACTTTTACAGATGATGAAATTGTAGTTTAGGAAGATTAAATGATTTGTCTAAGGTACCACAATGAGAAAGAGGACTCACTCATGTTCATTTAATTCTGAATGTCCAATCTCTTAATTGCTACTGCTCTATACTGCCTTCTTAGTTTAAGGAAAATCAATAAAAGTTAAGATTCCAGCAAGTGTTTTGAAAAAAAGTCATTAATGGTTGTTACCTTCTATCTATATATACTTCATTATTAGATTTTGCTGTGTTCTGTCTTAATGAAATATGTAGAGGGAGGGGAGAGGGTAAGGTGAGGTGAGGAAAAGAAGCGGAGAAGGAAGAAGAGCAATAAACTCTCAGCCTGGAGTGGACAGTTTGCCTTAGTTGAGCACCCAAATGGATGAACTGTGGGCTTCTCATTCTCCTTGAGGAGGTGCAGGCCACCCAGAGCTGAGGGGATGCAGTGAAAATGGCAGAAATATTCCCCCATCACCCTTCCCCATACATATGTACAAATTCCTGGTCTGATCATTTGTGACAGAGTAGTAGGGTTGGATTCACTCAATACAAGCTGTTGGAATTTACATGAGGAAGAACGCCTTCAGGATACTTTCTCTTAAAGTTCTATAAATAGAGGCACGGTAAGCCCCTGAGGTTACCTCAACTTCTCCTAGAGCCTATCAAGTACAAATCTGTGTGATTCGCTTAGGGCTAAATCAGTGGTGGACAATATAAAAAATTGGAACAGTCTCCAGATGAGAGGAAGTTGCCATGTCTCAGGTATGAGAGTTCTTCTAACAGCAAGACTGTGCCCTGCAATATTTGCTGCTACACCTTTGTTTCTTCCCCACTTTTAAAACCACTACTCTCTCCCAGGAACACCCTGGGGTCTTACTGGTTTCATCTCCCATACCTAATTAGGTGTGCATGATTCTGGCTCCCTGAATATAAAAATTCTTTTGTTTTCTTTAATATAAACTGTAAGAGCTCATGATCTTGCTGGCCCTAGATACTTAAGGGAATTGTTCAGCTCTGCTTTAGTGGCAATTGCCTTTGCTGGTTGAAAGCTCTTGTTTTGCTCCCCAACTGTGTTTGGGTGTTACTTATATAAACTAACTACTTTTGGAGCTGCAGGTAATTTTAAGATGAAAACTTAAGCATAAGTGAGAGCCATACCTTCTAAAACTAACCTGAAGTGTATACTCTTGCATCAGATTCCTGACCACACTCTAGCTTTCTTCTTCAACTGGAGCAGCTCTTCACCAGAGGGGCCCTAGAGCTCATTCATTGCAAAGAAAGCCTGGTCTTAAAGTTGCCCCTAGCAGTGATTTTCTCATGAGTGGTCTTTGATGTTAACAACTTCTGGATCATCTACCTGTTGACTTTCTACTGTTACTAACTTACTAGACATGATCCCTGAACAAGTCCACACATCCAGGAATTGACCTTAGAATAGGAAGAACCAAGTCATTGTGTACTAGTTGCTAGGGTGACCAGCCATCCTGGTTTGCCTAGGATTGTTCCAGGTTTAGCACTGAAAATCCTATGTCAAGGGAAACCCCTCAGTTCAAAGAAAACCAGGATGGTTGGTCACCCTACATGACCTATTTTAGGTCATATAGTTCATTAGACAGAACACTAGTCTCAAAAGTCTGGGCTCAAGTCCTACCAGTGTTTCTTCTTATTATTTTTAACTATATCTTCTGTTTTTTCATAATCTTTATCAAAATTTTAATTTTATGTTTGACATTTATTTGTTTAATGTTTGTCTCTCATTGGAGAGTAAACCCCATGAATGCTAGTGTCCTATCTTCTTTGTTCCCCACCTCATCTCTAACACTTAGCACAATGCCTCACATGCAGAAAGCATTCAACACTTCTCTACTGAATGAATTAATGAGTTACTCAATTGTGCTAGTTCTCTATTTTATCATCCATAATGGAGATATTACTCATTTCCAAGAACTGAGACCATTTATGTGTGAGAGACAACAAATATATTTCATAATCCATACAAAAAAGATTATTGATGATGGTGATTGTAATGTGTATTTGATAATAATACATACCTTTTATTGAGAAACCTCCTGAGTTCCAGGCCCTTTCAATATTTTATTTCATTTCATGAAATAAAATTTAACCCTTATAATTAGGCTTCAAACTGAGGTTGCAAAGGGTTGGGGCCAGCTACAAAGTTAAAAAGTACAGTACTGAAGACTACCTTCACTTCTGACACGAACTGCAGATCTGGGTAGTTCCCCAAACCACTCTAATGTAAGATAATTCACTAGAAGGACTAACAAAACTTACTGAAAGCTGTTATATTCAGTTACTGTTTATTACAGGGAATGGAGACAAGTTAAAATCAGCCAAGGGAAGAAGCACTTAGGGTAGAATCCAGGAGAGCTATCAAATGTGGAGCCTCTCTTATCGTCTCCCTGTGGAGTCAGGACACATTATTTTCCTGACACTGATGTGTGACAACAGGCATGGAGTATCAACAACCAGGGAAGCTCCCCCAAGCCTCAGTGTTTAGTGTTTTTGTTGAGACTCTGTTATAGAGACACACCTTACTGATTGCCTGCATGGTTGATTTTAGTTTCCATGTCTGCTGATACCAGGTGACTCAAAGATCCTACTCTAAATCATACTGTTACTATCCGGCTAGCCCATAGCCCCCAGGCAAACCAGGATTATCTTCTAGGAGCTGAGGGGAAAGGCCAGACCTCTTTTCTGCACTAAGTATAAATTCCTTATTACATAGAGGTGCAGGGGGGTCAATCAACTTGTCAAAGTACACTGCTAACACAGGTAAACTCTAGTTAACCCCCCTCCATTGTCCATGCTTTTATTTTCCATTGTTTGCCCTGTGTGTCTGATAAATGATGCTGTTTTAATGTGCTATAAAATGATGTGTGCTCTCATACATAAAGAAGGAATTGACTGGAGGTAAAAGAAAAGGGGGGGTAGAAATTGTACTCTTTCCCCATCTACCTTTACCCTTCTGTAGTTCTCAAATATGAACTCTTCTTTATGTCTTGAATCCTAAGTGAGGCCCACACTTGGAAAAATATAAAGTGGATAAAGGTAGATAGTTTGTCTAGGGTATGGTCCTATTCCACTAACCTCCTCTCTTGTGCACTAGGGCTTATAAATACATGCACATGTACATGCACACACACACACACCTTTACTCACAATGGGCTCTATTCTCCATGCTCTATTCAAGAAATTCCATTTTAAGTGTTAAACAAAAGTTGACAGTTCTTCCTGTGGCCATTTGCTTTTAGATACGAGCCTCTTGAGTAGAAAACAATCATTAAGAGAAAAGGAATAATATCATCTGATGAGATGTCAAACAAGGGTTTATGAAGCTTTATTATCTTCCTAGGCCTCCTCAAATCACTCTATAGACAGCCATCTCCTTCTTATGCATGGTAGTAGGGGCTGAAAATATAACAAGTATTAAGAGGAGAGGGGAACAGGGAAGGGAGGCAAGAGGGACACTGAAGCTCTGAAGTAATCTGCACCTGTTCAGAAGTGGGAAAACAGAAGAACACAAAGGGCCATATCACACAGAAGAGCATCCAAAAAATGTTCTTTAAAAAAAAGAAAAACAGAGAAACCTTAGGGAAGATTTAACAAAAGGAAACTAAAGAGTTTGATACAGCTCAATTTTTTCTCTCTCTGATGAAGGGGCATAAAGAATGCAGAATTACAGCTAATCTATTACAGAGTCTAGCAGTAGAAACAGCACTGGCCTTGGGGTCAGGCACCCTGAAGTTTAAATCCCAACTCCATTATTAGCTATGTGACCACAGGGAAGTTACTACTTTCTCTGACCCTCAGTTTCCTTACCTGTACAACTAGTGCACAATAATAGAACAAATCTCACAGAGTATTTACAGTGATTAAATAAGACAATTTATATAAAGCATTTAGCACAGTGTCTGGCACAAGATAAACATTCAAAAAATGTGAGTCATAATAATGATGATATGTATTGTTTTCATCTATAAAATGGATATTACACTGCTCATTGTCACAGGGTTATATGAGCATCTTTTGCCATATTGAATATGAAAATGTTTTCCCAAAAGTGTATAATCAGGCCTTTGAAATCAGTATTGCCTCTAATCTTTATTTGGCAAGGGTGACAGTGCACGAAAGGCTGATGACTGGAGTATGTGCTGAGCCATTCCCTCGGATGTGATGAAAACATTAGTGAAGTTTTATTATCCTGCTTGGTACATGAAAACACCTGGCATATCGCATCACACATCCAGGTGTGAATCCAGTGTATGCTACTTTCAAGTTATGTGACCTACACATTTTCCTGTAGGAAAATGCTTAACCTTTCTGAGACTCAGTATCCTTATCTGTAAAATAGGAGGAATAGCACATATGTTGCAAGTAATGTATATGACCTATCACAAGGTACTACTTTCGTTTGCTCCTCAGTTTCCAGAGACTAAAGAATGAGTATCTTGATAAACAGATCCAATAAAATATTTTTATACAAACCACTTGTCACACAATACAATATGTATATGTATGTGTATGTGTATATACATTGTGTGTGTGTGTATATATATATATATATGTATACATCCATTGAAAATAACTTTTTCTCCCATTGAATGATCTTGGTACCCTAGTTGAAATCAATTGATCTTAGATATATGTTTCCCCCCGCTGGACTCTCAATTCTATTCCATTGATCTATGTGTCTGCCAGAATTACAATGTTTTAATTACCGTAACTTTGTAGTAAATTTTGAAATCAGGAAGTGTGATTCTTCCAACTTTGTTCTTCATTTTCAATATTATTTTGGTTGTTCAGAGTCCCTTGTAATTCCATCTGAATTTTTAAATGAGCCTGTCCGTTTCTGGAAAAAAAGAGAGGGGTTGGAATTTTGATAGGGATTACTTTGCATCTGTAGATCACCCTGGGGAGTATTGCCATCTTAATATTAAGTCTTCTAATCCATGAATACAGTCTATCTTTCCATGTATTTAGGTTTTCTCTAATTTCTTTAAATGATGTTTTATAATATTCCATGAATAAGTCTTGTTTCCTTGGTTAAATTTATTCCTAAGTATTTTATTATTTTTCATGCTATTATTAATGGCATTGTTTTCTTAATTTCATTTTCAGATTATATTCATTTCAAAATTGTATTTTGATTTTATATCTTGCAACCTTGTTGGATTCATTTCTTTTTTCCAATGGATTTTTAGTGGGTTCCTGAGGATTTTCTATATAGATCATATCATCTGGAGATAGATATTTTTGTTTCTTTTCCAATCTGGATTATTTTTATTTCATTTTCTTGCCTAATTGCCCTGCCTCTTACCCCGTACCCCCAGTACAATGCTGAATAGAAGTAGAAAGAGTACGCATTCTTAACTTGTTCCTGATATTCAGAGAAATTTTTTCAGTCTTTTACCACTAAGTATGATTCTAACTCAGGGTTTTTCATAAATTATCAGGTTGAGGAAGTTCCTTGTATTCTTAGTTTATTGGGTGTTTTTATCATGAAAGGATATTGGGTTTTGTCAAATGCCTTTTCTGTGTCTACTGAGATGATCATGTGTTTTTCCTCCTCTTTATTCTATTAATATTACAAACTACAGTAAACTAGACTATGTGGTACTGCCATAAGGGTAGACCGAATGATCAGTAAAATATCATTGAAAAGCCAGAAGGAAGCCCATATATTTATGGTTTGTTGATTTTTGACAAGGGTTCCAAAACTGTTCAATGAGGAATGAACAGTCTTTTCAACAAATGTTGCTGGAACAACTGGATATCTATGTGTGAAAGAGTAAATTTGGATCCCTAATTCACACCATATTAAAAAATGTAACTCAAAATGTGCATGTATGTATGTATATATATATATGTGTGTGTGTGTCTGTGTGTCTGTGTGTGTGTTAGCTAACACTTAAAACAGAAGAAAACATAGGAGTGAATCTTTGTGACCTTGAATTAAGCAACGGTTTCTTAGATAACGACACCTGAAGTGCAAGCAGCCAAAAAAAACTAGATAAATTAGACTTCATCAAAATTAACAACTTTCATGCATTAAAAGACACTATCAAAAAAATGAAAAGACAATGGGAGAAGAAATTTGCAAATCATATATTTAGTATATATCAAGGAGTCTTACAAATCAATAATAAACAGGTAAACAACACAATTTTTAAAGGGTAAAGGATTCAAATAGACATTTCTCCGAAGATATACAAATGGTCAATTCACACATGAAAAGACGCTCAATATTATCAGTCATTAAGGAAATGCAAATCAAAACCACTGTTAGATACCACTTCACATCACTTCAAATGGCTTTATTTTTTTAAAAAAAGAAATAAAATGAATGTAGGGGTATGGAGAAACTGGAAACCTAATGCGTTGCTGAAAGGAATGTAAAATGGCACAGCTATTATGGAAAAATAGTTTGGCAGTTCCTTAAACAATTAAACCTAGAGTTACCATAAAGACTCAGTAATTACACTCTTACATGTATACCCAAGAGAAGTGAAAACATATGTCCGTGCAGATATGAGTACATGAGTGTTCATAGCAGCATTATTCATGGCAGTCAAAATGTGGAAACAACCCAAATGTCTATCAACCAGTGAATGGGAAAAGAGTGAGCTATAGCTGCACAATAGAGTATTAGTCAGCCATAAAAAAGGAAATGAAGTCCTGATACATGCTACAACATGGATGAACCTGGAAAACATTATGCTAAGTGAAAAAAGCCAGACACAGAAGGCCACATATTATGTAATTCCTTTTATATTAAATATCCAGAACGGTCAAATCCATAGAGATAGAAAGTAGATTAGTGGTTGCCCAGGGTTGTGGGGAGAGGAGAATAGGGAGTGATTGCTTAATGGGTATGGGGTTTCTTTATGGGGTAATGGAAATATTTTGGAACTAAATAATGGTGATGGTTGTACAACCTTGTGAATATACTAAAATTGAATTTTTCATTTTAGAATAATGAATTTCATAGTTTTTGAATTATATATCAATGAAAAGTTAGCTTTTAATCCTAATAACTATTTTATCTGAGTCAGGAAAAATTGTATATACAAACAATATAAAAAACTCTCACCTGCCATAACTCTTTGTCAGGTGCCTCTGTGATACTTCAAGCTGCCCAGCCAGTCATTTACAAGGTATTGCAGCTTAAAAGTGCCAGGATGCCCTCAGGATACTGGTCCAGGTCCAGACTTAATACAAACTGTGCAGGCCTTTCTTTCTTGCTTTGCAACAGAAATGAACAAGGGTGTCTCATTTCCAGGAGGGGCAGTAGGGAGCAGAAGACAGTGGTTGTATGCCTCCAAGTTCAACTGAAATGAAACCTCAGCCTCAGAGTTATACAAAATTCTGTTTCAGCTGGAATTGAATCTTTTCACCTCCACTTTATAAAATTTCCCCACAATGACACAAAAACTTATTCAGTTGCCCACATCATTAGAATTTGAAACTTTCACATGCATATGCTGTTTGTTGTGTACTAATAATTAACTGTAATTGGAAAATATCTCATTTTATGGTTCTCTGAATTCTCAGTGATCTTTTCCGCTCCCACCTTCCTCTCCCCTGACTCTGACTACTTTCCCATAGCTTAATCCTTTCTCTGCCCCACACACAAACTGCCTTGGTATAACTATAAGCAAATTAAGTAGGCTCTCCCACACAAACTTTTCATATTGGTAAAGTTTCTACAGAATCCCTTAGTCTAAGCAATCTTTGAGAAATATTTGACTTTATGCCTGGAACTGTGGGGAAGAGAGCTGGGAAATGTACCCATCATATAAGGAAAAAGCATTCTAGTATCTTCATTTTGTCCTTCTCACTTTCTCTAAGAATAGAACACAAAACTCATTCCAGAAATATGTGTGAAAAACACTTCTGAGATAGCATGTGCTAGGCGTGTCTGTACCTTCACAAGGGCCCCTGTGAGGCAAAATGTCCTTTTTAAGTCTCGGTAATTCTGAATCTTAATGTTATCTCCCTCCTCATTTTATGATGCTCCCATATGTCTTACAGCATTTTCATCCTTAACTGGCCCCTTCAGTTTCTTCCTTCTGTCTCTTGCCCTCAGTACTAATTTTCAGTTTCTCTCTCTGTTTTCTGTTCTGTTTCCTTAATGAAGCACAGATTATAATTCTTTCATTTTTACTTTCTATGCAGGATTTTCCTAATGAGGTCTGTCTACTTTTCTTGATCAGTCTCCTGTTTTCTGGCCTCACCCATTTCCTCTCCAGTTGTACACATAATTCTTGGCTGGATTCCCCACTTAACGCTACTACTTGGTCATAACCTACCAGGAAAAGTCTTCTCAGGGCATCTTTCACTTTGAAACATTTTTTGTGTTGCCTCAGAGTCACAGAAGTGTGGTCACCTAAGTAAGGAAATATATTTTCAAGTACTTAACAGGGTGTCTGCCTGGGCACAATTTGAAATGACTCCTAGGGAAATCTGTAATTTTGTGTTTCTAAATATTTAGATATATTTTGATCTGCAGGCCTTCCTTATGTTGCCCACACTTTGACTGAAAGGAGTGTGCTTCATAAAGCATCAGGCTGAATACAAGAAAATCAATAAGCAATCTGCATGATAATTAATTAAGGTGCCAAAATGAATTACTGTTTCTTCCTCTCCTGATTTAGGTCAGAGTTGCATTTGCTTTGGGAAGTTGTCCATTTTCAATTATAGCATGTTCTGTGTGCTTTTGATATGACTGGAATGAATGACTGGCAAAAAAATCTGTTATGGCAGAGAACTATGGGGGTAAATCTAACACGGCAAAGGTGTTATTTGGAAAAAGTTATTTCCAACACAGTAGTAATATCAAGGCAAGGTGGGGTGGGGTGGGATAGTTCTCTCTTCTCATCTGTAGGCAAGACTATGATGATGTCAACTTTGTTCTCCATGCATGGCTCTGCTTCTGTGTATTCATTTAGCAAACATTTAGTGAGCAAATACTGTATGTCAGGCATTGTACAGTGCACCAGGGGTGCAGCCATGTGCAAGAATGTTGTGGCCCCTGAGAGAACTTATAGTTTGAAAAGAGAGGCCAACATTAAACAGAGTCACACACATAATTGATTGATTACAGTTTTTAAGTGCTACAAGAGTATAACTTGTCTAGACGGATGTTTCCACAACCCTACAATTACTCTTCAAACTAAAGTGAGGAAACATCCTGAAAGTGCTCTATGGCCATCTATACAGCATGAAGGCTAAAGACACAAGTTACATAATGGGCAAAGGAATTACTTCTCAGGGATGCACTTAGGGCTCTGGGTGACTCCAGTTTGGTGTCTACAGTATCAGACAACATACCCGAACCAACGAAAGCTCTCAACAGTATAATGCAGCTCGTTATCCATTTCCAGTCTCAGCTTCTTGGATGGTTGTTTTATTTGGTGAGAACTAGTCTTCACTGAACATGACCTGAAGACTGGCTGGTAATAATGATCAAGAATGGGTTGTTTGGGTGGTTGGTGAATGCTGATTCGGTGGGCGGGTGATTGGCAACCCAGTTCTCCAGCAGAGAGGTATTCTTAATAGAAAGGGCTTCTGAATTGCCTGATGTTAAAAATATCAGGGAGATTGAATTCAGCAAGTAAATATGTTCCTATTCTGGGTGCTATAGGTATCATCAGCTGGAAGGCTGGAGCAGATCTCAGGTATCGGATTCTATAAAGTTTGACTTGCTGAAGCACTAGCACTCCTGGAAGAGTAGCTGGATTCCAACTCAACTTTCCTTAAATGTACATTTAAAGAGCACTTGCTGGTAGCGATTTATTCTTAGCTCTGTGGGCCTTTCCATGTATATGTCACATAGACAGGGACATTACTTATATTTGATGCAAGGGTCTAAGCCTAAATGTGCTCACAGTTTTCATAACTCAATTTACTGTAATTACGCTCAGCTTAGGGATTGAGTAACTGCCCCTTTCTCTCCCCTATGGGCATGTGATTAATTGACTTTGTAGTAAAAATGCCTTCAACACAGACCTGAGCTGCAGCAGGCTCCCCAAAGGTTAGGTTTTAAATCTAGGTAAAGTTTACTCGCCCTACCTCATTAAACTTGGATAAGGAAGTTTAAAAACCAAGGCCTTTTTCAGCAAGGGCACGAAAGTCTCAAGTAAGCATAGAGTTTCTCTAGCACCTATGCCAGACCTATTCCAAATGTTCTTTATACCTGAGGATGCTGCGTTCTCTTGTTTAGCCCTGTTTTAGAATAAGTGGCATATAGAATTTTTCTGGTATCCTTTGGGGACAAAATTTGGGGTTGGGGGAGATCATTCTGATTCCATTTACATATTAAGCCATCACCAGAACCTACTTGGTCTGGTTGATATCAAACATCTATAATCTTAGGCTTATTCAGGTATTTGTATGATCAGTATAATGCGTATGTAAATGCATTTGTGGTTCTCTGAGCATGAATGTGTATGGCAATAGTTGTCTTTTCCTCCAGCTCTGACAATGGCTGTGTCATTCCAAGAGCCTTAGCAGTTATGACGTTCTATCTAACTTGCCTGAAAATAGTTAGGCATTACTGTTTAAATGGTATGTTTAGGGACTGTAACTCTGGGGGTGGGGAATATATTTTCCCAGCCCGGGGCAAAATACCTTTGAACTGAAATCAGTCAAAGGGAGAAATTAAGGGGAAGAAACCTGTTTATTGCTTACAAGCAGTCGTCCACTTCTGTTCTCCTGTGTCTCTCGCCACCCGGCTGCAGAAGAACAGGCCCCGCCCAACCTCTCAGGTCCAAATATGCCCTGTTTCCCCCATGTAATTACCTATTGATATGGAGATGGCTACGTCTCTCCATCCCTTGGAAACACTTATTGATATGGAGATGCACTAAGGCCAGGGGAGAAATTCTGGAAATATTGCAATTTTACCCACAGGGATCTTTCTGTGTTACCAAATAGTAACTGCACTAGTTGGGGTGAGCATTTAATAATGTGTGTAACGGTTGAACCACTGTGTTGTATACTTGAAACCAATATAATATTGTGTATCAACTATACTTCAATTAAAAAACTTAAAAATTTAAAAAATATTTAGGGAAGGGCAGGTGGATGATCAAAGGATCTAATCATGTTCTCTTCTACTTTGTGAGCTAGTGTACTGCGGTTGTTCTGAACACAGGCTCTGGAGTCACATGGCCTGGGGTTAAGTCATGGAAGTGCTGGTTACAAAAATCTCTTTGTATCCTAATCTATAAAACGGAGGTAATGATGGTACCAATCTCATAGGATAGTTGTGAGGATTAGATAAATTAATTCATGTAAAGTGCTTAGCGGTACCTGAAACATAGGGATCATTCAATGAATGTTAATTCTTGTTATTATCCCCCAAAGCAAGCCCAAATCCTTTCCTCTCCACTGTTTACTTTCTTTGCCACTGCTGTAATCCATGTCACTTTCACTTTCCCTTTTGCCCATATTCACTCTCAGCAGTGTAGCAAGTGTAATCTTAAAACATAAATCCTATCGAGGTATCTTCTTATTTAAAAGCTTCCAGTTGCTTCCCTTCACCCTTAAAATAAAACCCACACTTCTTTCCCTGTTTTAAAAAGCTTTATATGATCTGACCCATCCTCCCGGTTAGATCTCCTCTCCTACCACTCCCCTTCATTCTCATTGGGCCCCCAGCAGGGCTTGTCTGCCGGCTGTTAATGCAATCACACGAATGTCCCCTGTCTTACAACCTTTGCATAAGGTATTTCCTCTGTTTGGAACAGTCTTCTTTTTGATCCTCATATGGCTTGGCTCCTCATCATTTTGCCTCATCAGAGAGGCCTTCTGCACCACCAATTCTGAAAGACCACCTAGGCACCACTTAACTCATCAGCCTGTTTAAATTGTTTGCATAGCAGTTACCACTCTTAGAGGCCCTAGTTTGTTTATGGCTTGATTCCCTTCAAGAAAAGGTAATATTCATGAGAGCAGGGTTTTTGTTCCCCACTTCATATTCATTCAGTAAATATTTATTGAGGGCATACCATGTGCCAGACATTCTCAGGACCCTGGAGATATTGCATTGCATAACACAGGTAAAAGTCATTGCCCTCTTAAAGTTTATTTTCCACTGGGTTTGGATAGATAAAAAAAAATTAAAAACTGTATTTTATACCAGGTGGTGAAAAGCAGGGAGGCTAATGAATATCCTATATTGTAGTGGTGGTGGTGGTGTGTGGGGGGGGCAATTTTAAATAAGAATATTAAGAAAATCCTCAATGGCAAGGGGACATTTGAGTAAAGATATGAGGGTGAGTATTGGAACCATCTGTGTTTTGGGGGGAAGATCACATACACATGCCCAGATGTGGGGCAAGCATAGTGTCTTCAAAGAACAACAAGGAAACCCAGTGTGGCTGGAGTGGAGTGGCATGAGTGAGGTTGGCTGGGACAGGAAGTGAGGTCAGAAGGAGTAATGCAGAGAGGGGTAGCCAGATCATGTAGGGCATAGTAGTCATGGTAAAGCCTATAGCTTTTCTTTTGAGTTACATGAAGGTCAAGTGGCTCAATTTGAATAGAGCAGTGACATGACTTACATGTTTCAGAAGCATCAGTCTGGCTTCTGGACTAGATGGAGAATAGACAATGGGAGGGCAAAAGTAGGAGAAAGACTAATTAATAGGCTAGTGCAATAGCAGAAAATAGCAGATGATGGAGATATGGACCTGGTGGTAACAGTGGAGATGGTGAGACATGGTCAGAGTAGAGTTTATATATATTTTAAAAGTACAGGCAACAGTATTTGTTGATGGATTAGAATGAGGGTTGTGAGAGAAAGAGAACAAAGATGAGAGCTAGTTTTTTGCTTTTTGTTTTTTTTTGCCTCAGAAAATGAAAGGATGAAGTTTTTGTTTACTATAGTGAGGAAGACTGTGAGAGGTTTCTGGGGGTAGAGGAATCATGAGTTTTAAATATGCTTTGTTCTATAACTTTTAGACATCATTTTGATACAAATTAGATGTCTTTTGTGCCTAGAACAGTGCCAAGCAGGGAATCAGCACTCAATCAACACTTTCAACTGAATGAATGAATGTTCTTTTAAGTTCCCTCTACCTCCTCTCAGCCACAAGCACATCATTTTACCAAGTTGGTCTATTGTCTTTCCATGCTAGAGTCTCTCATTTGGTATCAAGTGAGCCTTAAAAAAATTGATAATGTCCTCTGAACTCTTTCTAAGATGTCTCTAAGTCTCGTACACTGTTTTCTGGGGTTATTGTGAAAGCACTGTTTGCTCTTGTTTCCCATCTGTGGGAAGAAAAAACAGGTAGGAAGCCTGTTATTAATCTTCTTACATCAATAGTATATTGTAAACCCACGCCATCTTCTTTCATTAGTCACAGCTAAGACTAATTACACTGACTAGACTAATGAACTCACTATACAAGTGTTCATGTAATAAGGTGATATTCCCAAGTTTCCCCTATCATTGTAGAAATACCTCCCCAATGCAGACTTTATAGCAAAGCCAGAAAATTCCAGAATTTACTGATGTTAATAAAAGTGTATGTGTGTACATGTGTGAACTTATGGGATATGGGTACATAAATATGTACAAACGGGCCTATAGTACACCCATTTTTACACCTTGATGGTGGACAAAGCAGAACAGGGGTACTGGGGCTAAGAAAGGCCCTACATAAGAATGAGTGTCTCCTGAGCTCATACAACAGAGATACAATCCAGCACCAGCACAGGTGGTGTTACAACCCCATAAATAATCACAAAGCTTATTTCTGTCATCCGGAAAATGAGGTGGAAAATGTAAAAAGTCACTGATTCCTTAATAACAGATAAATTATTGATTTTCTTATGTATGGCAGTTTTCAAATGCCTATGTAAAAGCCTGCTGTGTTTGCTTCTTTTCCTGAAGGGATGGCCTTAATCACTAGCAGTTAGCCAACAGCTCCAGTAATGGGGGTGACTGTAGGGAGAAGTTGGCAAACTATATTCTGTGAGAGAAGAGCCTGAGCTTTAGGCCTCTCTCTTCATTGGTGGGTTTAATGCAACTGGGAGTTGCAGGCTAGGAAGAACTGTAAGTTCCTTCTAAGACCTGCATGGTAGCACCAAATAGAGGCCCAGACAAGGGTCTTGTCATGAAAGATGACTCATTGGATATAACTAGTGTATCTCTACAGAGAGAAATAATCAAGGGTCATCATCTCCTACTGAATATGGCACAATGGTTTGGAGTAAAATAAAAAAAAATAAATCCAGTGAGGGAGCTTTATAGCAGTTATTGGAGGGAGAGTTGTTTTGTTATTGTGTGTGTGTGTGTTTGTATCTGTAGAGAAGAGGGGTGTACAATCTAAAAATCAAATTAGATAAGAATTAGGAAGGAAGGAGCAAATTTATTTTGAAATCTGGTGAGTATAGCTGGATGGATAGTAGATATATATGTGAATAGCCTGTCATGACCAAAAATGAACTAGAGCCCTTTCTTGGACTCTGGAGCAGTCAGGGGACAGCAAGATCTCGCAGGTCCCTGGGCAGTGAGCAATGGTGGTAGAGTACCAGAAAGGAAGGACTTACTCATTCATTCACTATTCATTCATTTATTTGACCCACAAATATTTTTCCAAGTGCTTTTTTTTAATTTACATGACTGAAATATTATTTGGTCTTCGGCTTGATTGACTATATCTCTGGACTGAAAATAATTTTTCCTTATAGAAATTAAAGCATTGCTACATCCAGTTACAGACTGTCTTATTTGTAAACTTTTTAAACTACAGTACTCAATATTTATTTCATATAGTGAAACTATTGAAAGGTCTATGAATAACATTTACCTGATCTGAGATTCCTATTGTATATGACTTGGAATTTACTTTATAACATATTTCCTAAGGCTTTAATATATTACTCCAGTGTTGCTAATGAGTTTGATACCTATATAATCCTTACACCTTTATAAGTAATTTTTGCTTCTTGGAAGCCTTTTGGATCTTGCCTTATTCTTCATGTTCTAAAATTTCACTATGTCATTTCTACTATGAGCACACACCCACGTATATGCATTTGTGTGACTACAAATATAAGTGTGTGTGCATATGTGCACAGGTACACGTGTGTGTGCTCAACAAACATTTATTGACCAGTCACTCTGGGCTCTATTAGGACCTTAGTTTACACTGATAATTCAAACAGATAGGATCCATTCTTCTGGAATTCACATGTCAGTTGTTGAGACAGAGACAAATATGCAAGGAAATAAATACAATAAAAAGTTGTAATAAATGCTATTGAATGTTGACCGTGCAACAGGCACTGTACAGGTGATTTAATCTTCTGACTCAAGGCAGGGGTAGATCCTGTCACTCTCCAGCATGGCTCACTACTTGAAATTATCTTAATTCTTCAATTTTATATGTATTTTCTATTTCCTCCAACTATTCTCAAAACTCCATGAGAACAAGGACTTTGCCTGTCTTCTTGTTCACAGCTTTCTCTCCAGGGTCTTGCACAGTGTTCAATAATTATCCTCATGTTAGCTCTGTTAGGTGGGAAATGCAGAAATTATTATACCCATCCTATAGATAAGGATATGAGGCTATGGAATGGATATAGACTTGGGAATCAGAATCAAATACAGACATTACCACTAACAATAATTAAAACAATGCTTTATTGAGTGCTTACTATGTATAAGGCAGTGTCCTAGATTCTCTATGTAGATTATGTTGTTGAATCCTCACAACAGTACTGAGAGGTAGGTACTATTATTTTCTTTTCATATGTGAGGAGTCTGTGGGTTGGAGAGATAAAGTGACTCATTCAAGGTTATACAGCCAGTTGGTGACAGATTCTAAAGTTAATGCCTATGTGTGTTTTGTAACCCTGGGCTCGCCTACACCAGGGTGCTTGTCTTAGGCTCTGAGGGCAGCTTAGGCTTCATCTGTGCTGTAAGGAGAATGCCACATAGTGTACTTCTGACTTATTTGACTGTCATTTGGGCTCACTGATTTAGTTTGAGTACAGAGAAAGAAACTAAAACCAGAAAGAGAAAATTAGTTTCTCAAGATTATACAGTCTCTCATGATAGAGCTAAGGCCAAAACTAGGGCTCCTGATTTCCAAAACAGTTTTTTGTTTTTGATGCAACCATGTCATCTCCTCCCTCATCTCGGTGGCTTTCAATTTTAATCCCATTTAGAAAGCTTTGCTTTCTGAGTGGGGCTACAGATACTAAAAGTTCCTTGTACTTTTAGCACCTGGAACCTAAAGGAATATATATGATGATTGTATGCAACCAAGTATCCTCCAACTTCATACTTCCTATTCAGGAGGCAGGAAATAGCTTGAGCAAAGTAGAATCAAAGGTCTCCTCAGTCTGAAAACCTATCCTCAGCTTCATAGTTGTCAAAATGAATTCGTAGCACATTTGTGGAAGAGAAGTGGCCCAAAAGACCCAAAATAAAAACACATAGTGTAAAGATAGCTAGGTAGAATGAGCTCACTGAAGTTTGACCAGTGTAGATAGAGTCAGTATACAGCCTCCTATTTGATGTGGATTTCTGGGACCTCAAAGCATGAAAGCCCCATCATTTACTCTTTAAAAATATTTGTATATAGCTTTTATTAAATTTGGAAATATAAGAATATCTGGAATAAGGAAATATAAAAAGATAATGGCACCATCTGTTTGTCACCAGTTCATTTGTCAGTGCAGCTGTCACCTAGAAAAGTATAAGGAAGTGACATAGAAGAGCTAAGTTCAGCTGAGTAAAAGTATTCATGGTGTAAGAGCTTGGCCTCTGGAATCATTCTACCTGCATTCGAAGCCTGGCTCTTGCATCTGTTAGTTTTGCAGCCATGGAGGACTCACTTTATCTTTCTGAGGCTCATTTTATAAACAGGGCTAATAATAGTGCTTACAACATAGGGTTTTTGTAAATACCAAGTGAGATTATGTAAATAAATGGCTTAGAACAGTGTCTGGCATAATAGTAAATGGTAATAATAGTTATTATTTGGGAAGAAATATACAAAAATTAAAACTTGATTCCTCATACTCTACTATGTGACTTAGTAAACATTTATCATGCCCTCTCTCTGGGCCAAGCACTGTGCTAGGCACACATGTGTCGCATCCCCTGCTCTCAAGGAGTGCCCAGTTTGAGGATACAGGCTAACTGTAACAGCATTTCTTTTCTCAGTAAACATTTCCAACCACAGGAATTATTTGCCACCATTTATCTCCTTCTCTTTATCACTGAGCTCTTCAGCATACAGAATGTTAAAGACCAGATGGTGTTAAGCTGCCTATTTTAGGACTAGTTGTAAAAGTTCATTCCTTATCTTACATTTAGCACAGTATCTTAATGAGAAAACTGTTCACAAAGCATTTATAGAGTACTTACTCTTAGTGGGTACCTTGAGAAGGATATAAAAAGGAATGCAGCTATGGGGCTTTGGGAAAAGCACCAGACTTGAAGTCAGAAAATTTGGGTTTGAATCAGAGCTTTGCCATTGACCAGTTGAGTGACCTTGGATGAATCACTCAACTGTGTTGCTGGGAATATTAAGTGAACTAGAAAATGAGAAAGCAGCTGGCTTCACAAATTAACCAGTTATTCAGTCTTTCTTCATTCTGCAAAAGACACCAGCATCTCTGCTTTTAAATGAACTCATTCTCCTTAAGAATATTTAGAAAGACCTAAAAGGCCATAACTGGTTTCCCATTCTTCCACCCTACCATGTCACGAAAATTGGCTTTTTTAAGTTTACCATTGACTTTATCATCAATAAATCCAGTGGTCACTTCTGGATCCTCATTTTATCTAAGTTTTTAGCAGTATTCTCCATAGCTGATCAGTCTTTCCTTAATACAATGTCTTCATGGAGCTTCTGTGACACACTCTCCTGGTTTCCTCTACAGCTGCTCTTTCTCAGTCTCTTTTTTGTCCTTATCCTCTATTATCTAAAAATTACAAGTCTTCAAGACTCAGTCCTGTATCCTCTTTTCTTCTTACCAGTCTGTCTTTCCTAGACTTCAGGTACTATCTGTACCTAAATGGCACTCAGATCTATGCATCTTTAGCCCAGTTCTCCTGGGCTGCAGAACTACATAGTCAACAGCTTTGTCAACATCTGCATTTAGATGTCCACAGTCCTCCTTCCACAACCATCTGAAATTAATTATGTCACAAGATTAACTCATCAATTTACTTCACCTGTGCAATCCATTCTGCTTCTCTTCCAATCTTTCCCATTTCAGTAAGGGGGTAAGACCAACCCATTTGTTCAAGCCAAAAACCTAAGCATCACCCTTGACCATACTCTTCTTCACCACTCTCCAAATTAATCCATCAGCAAATTTTGTTATTTTTTACACCAAAATATATCTTGTCTATGTTAAAGTCTCTTAATCTTCTCTGCCACCAACCTAGTCTAAGCCTCAGTCATGTCTGTGCCAGACCACTGAAACATTCTCTTCTGGCACCTGCACTCTTCCCCCTACTCCAAACCCATTTCCCTGAATGACCATTTGCAAATATAAGTTGGATAATTTCATATCCTTGTTTAAAATGCCATAGTAGTCCACATTGCCCTTAGAATAAAGGCCCCAAATCACTGCAGTACTCTGTAAGGCCCTGTGTGACCTGACCCGTGTCCATTTCTCCAGCTTTGTCTTGTATCTTTCTCACATTCGCTCTCCCCTCCTTACTCTGTAAACACAGTGGGCTTCCTGTCTCTCTCTCTCTCCCTTCCTTACATTCTAGGTTTCAGTTGAAATATAAAGGCTTCCACTAGGAAGCCTTTCCTGTCTAATCCTTACCCCAAGGCAAGGTTATTCCACCTATTTTGTGTTGCATAGAACCATGCACTTTACCTTTTACCTTTCTCCCACTTAGCACCCATTTCATTACTTGTTCAATGTTTTTCTTCTACATTCGACTGTAAATTCCAAGACTGCAGGACTGTGGCTGTCTTATTCACCAAGCAAAATACCAGGCATATAAGCAGATACCTATTAAAATAAATCTTATACAAATGATCATAACAGCATCATTCATAATAGTGAAAAAGTAGAAACCACCCACATGTCTGATGGATGGATAAGCAAATAACATGGAATAGTACTTAGCCATAAAAAAGAATAAATTATTGATTCATGCTACAGCACAAGTAAAACTTGAAAACATGAAAAGTGAAAGAAGCCAGTCACAAAAGACCACACATTTTATAATTCCATTTAATGAGAAATGTCCAAATTAGGCAAATCCATAGAGCTAGAAAGTAGATTAGTGGTTGCCAGAGGCTAGGAAGAGGGGAGAATGGTAAATGACTGTCAACAGGTATGGGGTTACTTTTTGGGGTGATGAAAATGTTCTAAAATTAGATATGTTATGGATGCATAACTGTGAATATACTAAGCACTGAATTGTATACTTTATATGAGTAGATATATGGTATGTGAATTATCTCACTAAAATTGTTAAAAGTGAATGTATGTACTGTTAACTATGTATCAGTGTAAAACTATGTAAACACTATAAACTAATACTAAGTGATTTTTAATTTGCTAGAGGATAAAGTAACAGGAATTAGTAAAGCTTCATCTTACAAATCATACGCACCCATTTCACGACTCTGTTTTTATCTCCTTGGGACTTGGCAACTGGGAGAAAAAGCATAGAGTCCCAAATTTGGAAAGATCTCAGAAACTGTATAATTCAACTGTCTTATTCTACATATGAGAAAATGGAGGTACAGAGGGAATGGAATTGCTAAGTTCACACAGCAAATCAGTAACCAAATCTATTCTAATACTCTTGTCTCCTGGGACTCATTTCAGGGTTCTTTCCATTATACTCAGTAAAGTAGGCTTCCTTAAGAGCCAGAAGCCTTTCACAACTTCTGCTTACAAATAATTGTTCCCTCCTATCTCCAAGGGAGACTGAGAAATGTAGTTTCTGTTAGTAGGGAAGAAAGGGGGAGTGGACTTTGGGGAGGCAACTTGCAGTTTCTGCCACATATTCTTTTGCTTACAATTTTGGATAGGCCAGTATTTAGATGCAGAAGAATCCAGGGTTCTCTGAGGTTACTTCTGAAGTCAGCATCAACATGTCCAGTAGTGTGTGAATACAATAGTCAGTCATTGAACCCCTTTCATGATAAACGTCTCTAGCCTCAGTCCACAGACTCAGCAGTTCCTGAGTAAATTGCATTTGGCAGGGACAGGCTGCGAAGCATCACTGGCTCAGATGAATGAAACTTTAGAAACAAATCAAGGCAACACTCATTACCGTGGAATAAAGAAACAGAAGGTGAAAGACCCTTTTTGAATGCAAATTGCAACCTAAAAGGTGAAAATCTTGGGTGACTTCTCTTTTATAAAAAGTAAAAGCCCAAAACGTTTTCTTACATGTTCTTTGCTATATGTAAGTAAAATAGTTTAAGGGAAAAGGTTGACAAGAATGGATAGGATAATATTTCTATTTAAAATTATTTTAGAATGCAACAAAAAAAATGCAGGAATTTAAATCATCTGCTTTACTTTTGACCATAGTGGTTTTAATAAGAAGAGATTGACAACCTTTTCCACATTTTTTCTATTTGTTTTCTCTGTTGAAAACAATCTCTCTAAAGTAAAATTGTATTGAGGAGGTCTAGGTTGCAGATGGCATAGTGGCCCCTTTTCTCTTGTCGTTTGCAGCAAATTTCTTCTAATGAAACTGATGTTAATGGCTCTGAAAATACCTGGAAGCGTGAAGTCTAGAGGAGAAAAAGGAAAGAGTGGCTAGTTTTTGCCTATACACTATATTCTGATTAAGAAACCAGGTCTACAGAATCTCTTTTACTTCCTTGAGTTACTTTCATATCAACCCTGAGTCATGTAATATTGTCCATTTGCAGGGAAGAGCATGCAATGACAACAGTTTCTCTAGATCAGTTAATTATCTGGCTTGAAGAATGCTTCAAGTTTCTTGATCTACTAATGATATTAGATAGCATGGATTCGGAGGCATTTTAATGAGTACCCATGCAGCAATGACAGTCTCCAGGAAAATATTTCTGAATTCTAATTAACTTATAAAAGTTTCCTTGGGCATTTTTTTTTTTTTTGGTGGTGGTTGTTTTGAAACTGAGAATGAAGGAAGGAAATTATATGGTAGGTAGTTAATACATTCTCTCTGAATCTCTCTCTAGATGACATAAATTAATGGCTGGTCTCATTTTTCATGCTCCCATGCTTGAAAAGAAAGAAATTAAGACAGTGATGCTATTTAACTATCAGAGGAGGAATTCATGTTTGATCAAAATTATCTAGAGCTTTTCAGCTCTGGCATCTATGTACTTTACTGAGCCACGTCCTGGGCCAAGGAACCAACTCAGGCTTTGCCAAATAGAGCCATTTATATTTTAGTGATTCTGGCCCCAATCCTTACCGTCTGTATCCACTGCACTGAGAGGGCACCCTTTTCTGAAACATAAGGAATTCTATTACCCAGAAGCCTGGGACAAGTTAAATTAGTCTGTAGACAATTTAACTACAGGAGTACTTGCCTCTAGGAAAACCATTAATTTTGTTTAAAGTGACTATATTGTTGTCATTGGGGACTTTCCAGTTGTTGTTACCACAGAGCCTTGCTTAAAGAGAATAATGTGGACTGAATCCATGCCTTGTTTTTTTCTCCTCTCCCCACGCCCCAAAAAGATCACATGGATAAGTCATGCAAATATGTCCAGGTTTCTAGCTAAATTTTGATGGAACTTGTCATGGTTTTTTGGGCTATTAAAGTAGGGCTTTTATAGGTTGAAAAAGAAACATGACTCTGGAACTGGACTTAGGCCTTTCCCTGCACTAATTAAAATGTCTCACATTGAAGGCATTATATTGAAGAGTGAGCAGGAAGGTATTGGAATAAAGTGTTTTGGGAAATGTAAGTGTAAGGTGTTTACATTATCCGTCAGAAGCACAACTTCACTGAATATATATTAACTGACATGTTTGGATTCAGGTGTCAGCCTGCACTTTTGTGACTGGGAAACCCCCAAGCCAACCCAGGTCGGTGGGGGTGGAGTCCCACATCATCACTCCGCACTGGCGCAGGTGCTGGAAGCCTTGGCCTCCCAAGCTGCTACAAAGGAAACTGCTAAAATAGATTCAGTCTGCTTGCAGCTTGCTAGATGGTCTGAAGGGGAGCAAGAATGCCTTGAGGGAATTAGGTATGCTCCTCTAAAGGGATCCTATTATCAGTAAAGGGCTCTGTTGGTCTCAGGCCTACGTTAGATGTGGCTTTTAAAACATTGCTGCACCTACCTAACAGGTAATAAAGGAAAAAGGCAGGCTGCACAGATCTGTAGTCTGGTAACCAAAGGCAAGCACCTTAGATGCAAACCTTGCATCTGTTGCAACTGGTGCAACGGCAAATTGCTGCAGTGACATGTGGATGACACCAAATCTCTACTTAGGACCCAGAACTCTATGAGCAGTGTGTTCTCTAGGGTCTGACTACCAGCAAACAGGAAATAAGCCTTTTGACTTTGAAGGAGTACGGCTACTCCCCTGGGCACTTCCATTAGTGGGGGCAGGACTGCTGGGAGTGCTGCTCCTGGCCTCTCCTCTGTGTAGCTAATGCTAAGAGGCAATTACATTCTTCCCCTGGCCTCTCTCCTCACTACCTCTGCTGTAAATAACTGTATTATGAGGCCTTGGGTATCCTTCCACAGCTATATGACCAAGTGTTCCTGTGTGTGTGTATCTGTGTGTGTATATTCCATGAAAAAAGGGGAGAGATCTGGAGGTGGGAGGTTCTAGTCAAATAATCTTAATTACCTTATTATGCCTAAATATGCTCTAAGAGCTCATGTGTATAAAAATGACACTCTCTGTGTTGCCAGATTTTCTAGAAATAAGTTCCCATTTGCTCTGCCTCAGAGCAGGCTGCCTCACAGTGGAGCCTTGGGCACCCTTTGATTGGCACCTTGCTTTGAATTCTAGCTATACTTTAATATTCCTGCCACTTCTCCATCCTCCATCTACCTTCTCTGAATCTTTTCTTGACACTCATATTATTGTAGATTAGATGTGAAAATGAAAAGAAACCAATGTTTTTCATTTGTATTGTTGCTTGTTGTCCCTTTTCCTTCTCCATATTCTGATATCAGATTTGAGGAATGCTTACAGCTCTTGATTATTCATGATAATCGTGGAATGCTTGGATGTAATTAATTCAAACTACAGTATGAAAGAGTAAGGGCTTTACAGCAAAAGAGACCTTGGTTCATGTCCTATACCTATCATTTATTAATTACCTTATTTGGGGCACTTTACTTAACTGCTCTGACCCTCAATTCCTCAGGAAAATGGGTTTAATAAGGGTACCTACTATTGAGATTTCAGGGTTGAAAATTATTCCTCTTTCCATATTCTGAGTTATGAGGCACTCTTTGAGTCAGACCAATGGAGATCAATATATCAATCTCATTATTAATAAAATTGATTTAAATCTGAGACTATTCCTCATACTTTTGTATACCTCCATCTGCGTTCAACTCACCCAATCAGGCAGTCACAAGTAGAACTGACAGTCACAGTCCTTCCCCTCCAGGCAAACTGTTCCCCAAACCTTTCCCAGTGGTAGACCTAGGAATGAGGAAATACTGAAAACCCAGAAATGAATGATTCATACTTGCCCAGTCCCTCCTTTTGTTCTTGCCAAGCAGATATACCCCTCTTCCCTTAGGCAGGAGTGATGAGGACTTGAGAAAGGCTGGAATTGTTCCTCCTCTGCTTCTCTCCCTAGGAAGTATAATTCTTCTCTACACAAATTTCAGCAGTGAGACATGAGAGTTAACATCCCTTCTCAAGACCTAGGATTTTTGTGAGGACTCAATGAGATACTGCATGTCAAGTATCTTGCACAGTGGCTAGAACATAATAGGAGTTTAGGCAGACAAAACCAGGTTCAAAGTCTAGCTCTGTTCACTCACCACGTGATTTTGGGCAAGTCATCAAAACTTTCTGAAATTTTGCTTTTAAAAACTAGTTTGTGTATTTGTGAAAATTAGAGAAACTATATACGGAGTCTGGCACATAGTGAGCATCTAGTAAATAGCAACTGTTATCATTATCACTATGTGGTTATATACATTTATTTCTAGAATGTGCCCCCCAGTTTTTTCCACAGCAGGTTAGTGTGTCTGGATATAGTTGGCATTGGCTTATATGGCTTGACATCCACAGTGCTCATACTTACTGATGAAACTATTCAAGGGCTGAATTGGTGTGAAAGTAGCTGGGAAGTTAAGTCCAGGAACTAAACAAGGCATGCTGGGAATGCAAGAATTTCTGTGTCTCATCCACAGAGCAGCAAATCTGTGTGCAAATACTTGACAGGTAACCAAATTATAAAGTGTCCTTTTTAAATTTAAATATACTTCCAAATATTAAAAAAAAGTTTTTTTTGCCAAAAACATGTTTTCCAACATAGAATTAATTCTTTTGGTTGGAATGTAGAGTTCTGAAGGCTTTAATTTAACCCTTTTCACTCATTCTCACAATCATGAAACATCCCGTATCCAAGGCCCTGGTTCTTCTTGGCTGACTTAACATTGCTGACAAATGTGCCTGTAGGACAACTTAAGTTTCACCTAGGTCCAGAGAATAATTGCTGAGATATTTCAGAAAACTCTTTTTAAAACATTAAGTTTTTCCCTAGATGGCATCTTCTTGAAATAATCATTTGCAACTATTTTAGGCCTTCCAGTTTGATGAACTTATTGCTGTCATAGTTCAATTTCTGTGTATCTCTGGTATACCTTGCACATCAAAACCACTATTCCAAACATTTTGTGACTTGAAAGTAAGAGATTATTTTTGTAAGGCAAAGAATATGGCATTTTTTTCTCATAAATCAAGCACACATGTGAAGATTCAGTATCTGAGAGGCACGACTGGATTGTCCAGTTCTTTGTGGGAACCAGTGGGTTTGATCAGGGTTAGGGCGGGGAGACTGGGATAGAAGAGAAAGTGCAATATTTTGTTTGGGGGTTTGGCTTTTTTTTTTTTTGCAGGGGAGTCTCTAGAAACATCTTGATTGTAATGCAATAGTAACAACCCTTTGGGTTCAACAAGAGCAAGTTGCCTTCACAGACACAGGCCCTCAACACATGACTGAATCGGCTCTGCCCTTGAGACTGTACTATTTATTCCACCCAACTTATTCTCATAAGAAGAGCTGATCCACAGTAACCCAGCCACACTAATGGATAAACAAACCAAAGTTTAAAGTTCTTTGTTGAGATTATTAACATAATTTAGGCACATGAAGTAAGTGACCTACTTTCTATCTTGCAGAACTGTGCAGAGTAAAGACAGAAATAAACTACACTTTTAAACCGTTAGTTGCCCAGCAGCCTTAAAGTCAATATCAGATCCATAAACCTCAGCAAATATTCAAATGGAAGTTTCAAAATAGTTACTGAAAGAAACTCAGTTCTCACCCCACTCTAGAAAATAAAATAGTCTGTATGTACTGTGACTGATTCAATAAAATATTTGAGGTGACATAATCGAACAATTTAAATGGGGCCTTCAGTGATCCAGAAAAAAAAGCCACCAAATGAGTTAATCTGTGTTATCACCAAAAGTCAGGGCCATCAGCCCCTATAGCTGAAAGAAGACACAAGTGCAAAGTGCTTCTGACACTGGGGCTGGTGAGATGACAGCATCAGGCATCCACCACCCAATTTTCTTGTCTGAGAGGCAGCTTGGTATCCCCGACTGAATAACAACACCCTTACTCCATTCACAAATGTGCAAGTAAATAGAAGCCAATTTGTGTTTGGACTAAATTTACTCTGAAGAGGTAGCTCACTTGAATGGTCTGAGCAGACCAGCCTTTTAGCTTCTGTAGCTCTGTGAATTACTTTAGGAATACCAAGCTAAGCATATTAAGAAAAGAAGATAAAGAAAAACGTATTACAAAAGCCAAAAATCTCCATGGGCTTATACACAATTTCTGTTGTTCTTCTGAACTATATTGCTTTTCATTTCTCCAGATTTGGCATTTAAATGACAGCTGACTATTCCTGTTGGGGGAAGCTTGTACACAGATGGCTAGTTCCCTGTAAGCAGAGATGTGTGAACATATTGTGAAATGTCCATCGTACACAAAGGTTCAAAAAACATTTGGTAGAGAACCTGAATATCAATGCGATTCAAAAGCAGAAATAGATGAGCGTTTCTGTTTTTATTTTGTTATCTACACCTATGCAAACTTAAAATGCTGCTTTTGTAGGTGAGTTACTAATACACTGGTTTGCCAAGCCAGCATCTCGGGGACAGGCCTTATGGATGTCAGCCTTACAGAGAAACCATGCTCAGTGCAGTTGTTATATGTTATAGGACCCACTTTGACCTGTGATGTAGCCGAGTTTTTAGCTACAAGCTGTGTCACAACAGGTTCCATTGGTTTTTACACAGCTGAGTAAATCAACTTGAACATCTGTGTCTCAGATTGTCAGGACCTTAGGCCAGGTCTAAAAGAGATGAGGGGAAATACCTGAGGGAGATTAAAGATGCCATTAGAGAGTGCACATATCAATGATACCTTAATAAAAAAAAGAGATGAGAAAACAAGCAGGAACGATTTGAATAAAAATTGAAATACCATTATGTGTCTTAGAGGTTATTTGATAGCAAAGGACAGAAACCCTCCCAGCTTAGCCAAATAAAGGAAAATGCATTTAAGAGTAAAGGGAGAATTTGTGAGGAAGGTGGCAGCATGAGTAGGGCAGTGGAAATCTCCTCCCAAAACCATACATATTTTTGAAACTACAACAAATAAAACTATGCCTAACAGAGACCAGAGGATACAGTACAACACCCAGGCTACATCTACATCTGCGAGAACTAGGCATCTCACGAAGGGGGTAAGATACAAGCTGCGACCCAGCGGGATGTGAGCACTTTCCCCACCCCAGCTCACTGGCAGGAGGAGAGGAGTCAGAGCGGGGAGGGAGTGGAAGCCCAGGACTGCTAAGTAAGCAGTCCTAGTAATCCACACCAGGAGCACAGACACACACTGCATGGTGTGCTGGATATTAGGGAAATAGAAAAGTAAAATCTGCCAGTGGGTCCCCACAGCTGGCTCCCCTGGGACAAAAGAAAAACTAGTGCTTTTTGAAAGTCTTAAAGGGACAGGGGCTTCAAAGTTGGACAGAATTGTCCTGGCACACTCAGCTGAGCAGCTGGGAATCCCAGGGAACTTCAGGCGCCCTAACCCCCTGGGAGGCAATGCAGCACTGAAGCCACTCACGGCGATAAACAGCCTACCGTTCATTCCCCTGCCCGTGCAGCCCCGGCAGAGCAGCCTGAGAGTGGCTGCACTCACAGCAGCCGCCCAGAGCCTCCTCCCAGTGCTCAGCCACCTGGGCCAGATATAAAAGCCGCCAGCGAGCACCTGCCCTGCGCAGGCAGAGAAAGCTGGGGCAGGGTGCAAAGGGGCACCATTCTCACAGGAGAGCACACTCAGTGCACTGTCCATTCACCGCGGGGCTCTGGGCTACCTGGCCCGCTGTGGCTCAGGAAATTAACCCGGAGCTTGCTCCTGGAGTAACTGGCACAGGCAGCTGAGAAGGGCAAGGTGACCAGCAAGCAAGAAAGGACTTTATTCTTCCAGTTAACACAAGTGCTATCTGCCTATGACTACCTCTATCGCGATGAAAAGGCAGAAGAATTTGGTCCAGTCCAGAATCACCCAGACAACCCCTAACAGAGAGCCTGCAGATATAGATTTAACCAATCTTCCTGAAAAAGAATTCAAAATAAAAGTCATAACCATCCAGATGGACCTGCAGAGAAACATGCAAGAGCTAACGAATCAAGTTGGGAGGGAGAATACAGAAGTAAAACAATCTCTGGAAGGAGGAAAGAGAAGACTGGATGAGGTGCAAAAGGCCATTAATGGAATATAAATCAGAGAACAGGAATATAGAGAAGGTGAGGCAGAGAGAGATAAAAGGATCTCCAGGAATGAAAGAATATTAAGAGAACTGTGTGACCAATCCAAACACAACAATATTCACATTATAGGGGTACCAGAAGAAGAAGAGAGAGAGGAAGGGATGGAAAGTGTCTTTGAAGATATAACTGCTGAAAACTTCCCCAACCTGGGGAAGGAAGTAGTCTCTCAGACCATGGAAGCCCAGAGATCTCCCAACACAAAGGACACAATGAGGACAACACCAAGACATACAACAATTAAAAAGGCAAAGAACAAAGACAAAGACAGAGTATTAAAGGCAGCCAGAGAGAGAAAAAAGGTCACCTACAAAGGAAAACCTGTCAGGCTATCATCAGACTTCTCAACATAAATCTTACAGGCCAGAAGAGAATGACATAATGTATATAATGTAATGAAATAGAAGGGCCTTGAATCAAGAATACTGTATCCAGCATGATTATCATTTAAATATGAAGGAGAGATTAAACAATTCCCAGACAAGCAAAAGTTGAGGGAGTTTGTTTCCCACAAAACACCTATACAGGATATTTTAAAGGGACTGCTCTAGATGGAAGCACTCATAAAGCTAAATAGATGTCACCAGAGAAAATAAAATCACTGCAAAGAAAGCAGACCAACCAAATACTAACTAAAGGCAAAAAATAAAATCAACTATGCACAAAAGGAGTCAAAGGAAACACAAAAGAGTACAGAGTAAAATACCTAACATATAAAGAATAGAGGAGGAAGAATAAGAAGGGAGAGAAATAAAGAATCATCAGACTGTGTTTATAATAGCTTAATAAGCAAGATAAGTTAGTTGATTAGATAGTAAAGCAGCTACCCTTGAACCTTTGGTAAACATGAATCTAAAGCCTGAAATGACAATAAGTACATATCTTTCAATAATCACCCTAAATGTAAATGGACTGAATGCACCAATCAAAAGACACAGAGTAATAGAATGGAAAAAAAGCAAGAGCCATCTATATGCTGCTTACAAGAGACTCACCTCAAACCCAAAAACACACACCGACTAAAAGTGAAGGGATGGAAAAAGATATTTCATGCAAACAATAGGGAGAAAAAAGCAGGTCTTGCAGTACTTGTATCAGACAAAATAGACTAAAAAAAAAAGAGAGTAACAAGAGATAAAGAAGGACATTGCATAATGATAAAGGGGGCAGCCCAACAAGAGGATATAACCATTATAAATACATATGCACCCAATACAGGAGCACCAACATATGTGAAACAAATACTAACAGAATTCAAGGAGGAAATAGAATGCAATGCATTCATTTTAGGAGACTTCAACACACCACTCACTCCAAAGGACAGATCCACCAGACAGAAAATAAGTAAGGACACAGAGGCACTGAACAACACACTAGAACAGATGGACGTAACAGACATCTATAGAACTATACACCCAAAAGCAGCAGGATACACATTCTTCTCAAGTGCACATGGAACATTTTCCAGAATAGACCTCATACTAGGCCACAAAAAGAGCCTCAGTAAACTGAAAATGACTGAAATTCTACCAGCCAACTTCTCAGACCACAAAGGTATAAAACTAGACATAAATTGTACAAAGAAAACAAAAAGGCTAACAAACACATGGAGGCTTAACAACATGCTCCTAAATAATCAATGAATCAATGACCAAATTAAAATAGAGATCAAGCAATGTATGGAGACAAATGACAACAACAGCACAAAGCCCCAAGTTCTGTGGGATGCAGCAAAAGCAGTTCTAAGAGAAAAGTATAGAGCAATCCAGTCTAAAGTCACAATTATGGAGATTGGAAAAAGAAGAACAAATGAGGCCCAAAGTCAGCAGAAGGAAGGACAAAATAAAGATCAGAGAAGAAGTAAATAAAATTGAGAAGAATAAAACAATAGAAAAAAATCAATGAAGCCAAGAGCTGGTTCTTTGAGGAAATAATCAAAATAGATAAGCCCCTATCCAGACTTATTAAGAGAAAAAGAGAATCTACACACATTAACAGAATCAGAAATGAGAAAGGAAAAATCACGACAGACCCCACAGAAATACAAAGAATTATTAGAGAGTACTATGAGAGTCTATATGCTAACAAACTAGAAAACCTAGAAGAAACAGACAACTTCCTAGAAAAATACAACCTTCCAAGACTGACCAAGGAAGAAAGACAAAATCTAAACAAACCAACTACCAGCAACGAAATTGAAATGGTAATCAAAAAAATACTCAAGAACAAAAGCCCCAGGCCAGATGGATTTACCCCTGAATTTTATCAGACATATTAAGAAGACATAATACCCATTCTCCTTGAAGTTTTCCAAAAAATAGAAGAGGAGGCAATACTTGCAAACTCATTCTATGAAGCCAGCATCACTTAATACCAAAACCAAGCAAAGACCCCACCAAAAAAGAAAATTACAGACCAATATCCCTGATGAACATAGATGCAAAAATACTGAACAAAATATTAGCAAACTGAATTCAAAAATACATCAAGAGGATTGTACACCATGACCAAGTGGGATTCATCCCAGGGATGCAAGGATGGTACAACATTGGAAAATCCGTCAACATCTTCCACCCCATCAACAAAAAGAAGGACAAAAACCACAGGATTCTCACAGACGCTGAAAAAGCATTTGACAAAATTCAGCATCTATTCATGATAAAAACTTTCAACGGAATGTGTACACAGGGCAAGTACTTCAACATAATAAAGGTCATATATGACAAACCAACACCCAACATTATACTTAACAGCAAGAAGCTGAAAGCTTTTCACCTAAGATTGGGAACAAGACAGGGATGCCCACTCTCCCCACTTTTATTCGACATAGTACTGGAGGTCCTAGTCATGGCAATCAGACAAAACAAAGAAATACAAGGAATCCAGATGGGTAAAGAAGAAGTCAAACTGTCACTATTTGCAGATGACATGATATTGTACATAAAAAACCCTAAAGACAGGATTGGATTAAAGATGGTGGCGTGACAGGAGAGACAGAGGCTTTCTCCTAAAACTGGATACAATTAGAAAATATAGTTGACGCAACTAATCCTGAGAGAGCAACAGGAAAGAGGATGGCATCATACTACATACACCTGGAGAAAAGAGCAGAACTCACCGAATGGGGGTAACATACCAGAGCTGTGGCTCTGCGGGACTCAAGCCCTTCCCCCACCCCAGCTCACCGGCAGGAGGAAGAGAAACGGAGCAGGGAGGGAGCGGAAGCCTGGGACTATTGAATACCTAGCTCCCGAAATCTGCTCTGGGATCACAAACCTACATTTCATGGTGCTGTCATGAGACTCGCATGACTACCGGGTTGGAAAGTTAATACAGGCAGAGTTTCTGGGGAGAATGGGAAGCAGGGATCCATATCCGGCTGCTCTGGGACAAAAACTTATACCTGTGTGACTGGCCCAGTGGCTCAGGCAGTGGAGACAGGCACAGCAGCCGGGAGGCAGGGAACAGCTCTTTCCTCCCCCAAGGCACCTGTACCGCTCCCCTGCGACCCCGATATTGCTTCAGGAGCTGAGAAGCGCCAGAGACTACAGCTTCTGGACACTAGAGGGCACCATATACAAACATGAAACGCCAAAGGAACCTTGTCCAGAGTAAAATTATTATTACAACTCCCGAGAAAGATTTAAATGATATGGACCTCGTGACTCTTCCGGAAAGGGATTTCAAAATAAATATCATCAACATTCTAATGGAGGTAGAGAAAGACATCCAAGAACTCAGGAATGAATTCAGGTCGGAAATCCAATCGCTGAACACGTTGATGGAGGGTATGAAAAGCAGGTTGGATACGGTGGAGGAGACAGTAAATGAAATAGAAACTAGAGAAGAGGAATACAAAGAAGCTGAGACACAGAGAGAAAAAAAGATCTCTAAGAATGAAAGAATATTGAGAGAACTGTGTGACCAATCCAAGTGGAACAATATTCGCATTATAGGGATACCAGAAGAAGAAGAGAGAGGGAAGGGGATAGAAAGTGTCTTTGAGAAGGTAGTTGCTGAAAACTTCCCCAATCTGGGGAAGAAGATAGCCTCTCAGGCCATAGAGATCCACAGATCTCCCAACACAAGGGACCCAAGGAAGACAACACCAAGACACATAGTAATTAAAATAGGAAAGATCAAGTATAAGGACAGACTGTTAAAAGTAGCCAGAGAGAGAAATAAGATCACATACAAAGGAGAGCCCATCAGGCTAACATCAGACTTATCAGCAGAAATCTTACAGGCCAGAAGGGAGTGGCATGATACATTTAATGCCATGAAGCAGAAGGGCCTGAAACCAAGATTACTTTATCTGGCTAGATTATCATTTAAATTTGAAGGAGGGATTAAACAATTTCCAGATAAGCAAAAGCTGAGAGAATTTACCTCCCACAAACCATCTCTACATTCTATTTTGCAGGGACTGCTATAGATGGAAGTGTTCCTAAGGTTGAATAGCTGTCACCAGAGGTAATAAAACCACAGTAAAGAAAGTAGAACACCTAATAACAAAGCAAATGCAAAATTCAATGAATTATCCCCAAAGTCAATCAAGGGATAGACAAAAAGTACAGAATATGATATCTAATATATAAAGAATAAAAAGAAGAAAAAGGAGGCGAAATAGAAAAGAACCTTTAGATTGTGTTTGTAACAGCATACTAAGTGAGTTAAGTTAGACTTAGATAGTAAGGAAAGTAACCTGGAATCTTTCGTAACCATGAATCTAAAGCCTGAAATGACAATAAGTACATACCTATCGATAATCACCCTAAATGTAAATGTGGTGAATGCACCAATCAAAAGACATAGAGTCACTGAATGGATAAACAAAGAAGACCCATCTATATGCTGCTTACAAGAGACTCACCTCAAACCCACAGACATGCACAGTCTAAAAGTCAAGAGATAGAAAAAGATATTTCATGCAAACTATAGTGAGAAAAAAGCAGGTGTTGCAGTACTAGTATCAGACAAAATAGACTTCAAAAAAAAGAAAGTAACAAGAGGTAAAGAACGACATTACATAATGATAAAAGGCTCAGTCCAACAAGAGGATATAACCATTATAAACATATATGCACCCAACACAGGATCACTAGCATATGTGAAACAAATACTAACAGAACTAAAGGAGGAAATAGAATGCAATGCATTCATTTTAGGAGACTTCAACACACCATTCACCCCAAAGGACAGATCCACCAGACAGAAAATAAGTAAGGACACAGAGGCCCTGAACAACACACTAGAACCAATGGACCTAATAGACATCCATAGAACTCTACATCCAAAAGCAACATGATACACATTGTTCTCAAGTGCCCATGGAACATATTCCAGAATAGACCATATACTAGTCCACAAAAAGAGCCTCAGTAAATTAAAAAAGATTGAAAACCTACCAACCAACTTTTCAGGCCACAAAGTTATAAAGTAGAAATAAATTGCACAAAGAAAGCAAAAAGGCTCACAAACACATGGAGACTTAACAACATGCTCCTAAATAGTCAATGGATCAACAACCAAATTAAAATGGAGATCCAGCAATATATGGAAATAAATGACAACAACAACACAAAGCCCCAAATTCTGTGGGATGCAGTGAAAGCAGTCTTAAGAGGAAACTATATATCAATCCAGGCATATTTAAAGATGGAAGAACAATCCCAAATGAATAGTCTAACATCACAATTATCAAAATTGGAAAAAGAAGAACAAATGAGGCCAAAAGTCAGCAGAAGGAGGGACATAATAAAGATCAGAGAAGAAATAAATAATATTTAGAAGATTAAAACAATAGAAAAAAATCAATGAAACCAAAAGCTGGTTCTTTGATAAAATAAACAAAATAGATAAGCCTCTAGCCAGACTTATTAAGAGAAAAAGAGAATCAACACACATCAACAGAATCAGAAACGAGAACGGAAAAGTCACGACGGACCCCACAGAAATACAAAGAGTTATTAGAGAATACTATGAAAACCTATATGCTAACAAGCTGGAAAACCTAGGAGAAATGGACAACTTCTTAGAAAAATACAACCTTCCAAGACTGACCCAGAAAGAAACAGAAAATCTAAACAGACCAATCACCAGCAATGAAATTGAATCAGTAAACAAAAAACTACCAAAGAACAAAACCCCCAGGCCAGATGGATTTACCTCAGAATTTTATCAGACATACAGAGAAGACATAATACCCATTCTCCTTAAAGTTTTCCAAAAAATAGAAGAGGAGGGAATACTCCCAAACTCATTCTGTGAAGCCAACGTCACCCTAATATCAAAACCAGGCAAAGACCCCATCAAAAAAGAAAACTACAGATCAATATCCCCGATGAACATACATGCAAAAATAATCAACAAAATATTAGCAAACCGAATTCAGAAATACATCAAGAGGATCATACACCATGACCAAGTGGGATTCATCCCATGGATGCAAGGATGGTACAACATTTGAAAATCCATCAACATCATCCACCACATCAACAAAAAGAAGGACAAAAACCACATGATCATCTCCATAGATCCTGAAAAAGCATTCGACAAAATTCAACATCCATTCATGATAAAAACTCACAACAAAATGGGTATAGAGGGCAGGTACCTCAACATAATAAAGGCCATATATGATAAACCCACAGCCAACATCATACTGAACAGTGAAAAGCTGAAAGCTTTTCCTCTGCGATCGGGAACAAGACAGGGATGCCCACTCTCCCCACTGTTATTTAACATAGTATTGGTGGTCCTAGCCACTGCAATTAGACAAAACAAAGAAATACAAGGAATCCAAATTCTTAAAGAAGAAGTTAAACTGTCATTATTTGCAGATGACATGATATTGTACATAAAAAACTGTAAAGACTCCACTCCAAAACTACTAGAACTGATATCGGAATTCAGGAAAGTTGCTGGATACAAAATTAACACATAGAAATCTGTGGCTTTCCTATACACCAACAATGAACTAATAGAAAGAGAAATCAGGAAAACAATTCCATTCACAATAGCATCAAAAAGAATAAAATTCCTAGGAATAAACCTAACCAAGGAAGTGAAAGACCTATACCCTGAAAACTATAGGACACTCTTACGAGAAAGTAAAGAGGACACTAACAAATGGAAACTCACCCCATGCTCTTGGCTAGGAAGAATTAATATAGTCAAAATGGCCATCCTGCTCAAAGCAATATACAGATTTGATGCAATCCCTATCAAATTACCAACAACATTCTTCAACGAACCAGAAGAAATAGTTCAAAAATTCATATGGAAACACCAAAGACCCTGAATAGCCAAAGCAATCCTGAGAAGGAAGAATAAAGTGGGGGGGATCTCGCTGCCCAACTTCAAGCTCTACTACAAAGCCACAGTAATCAAGACAATTTGGTACTGGCACAAGAACAGAGCCAAAGACCAGTGCAACAGCATAGAGACCCCAGACATTAATCCAAACATATATGGTCAATTAATATATGATAAAGGAGCCATGGACAAACAATGGGGAAATGACAGTCTCTTCAACAGATGGTGCTGGAAAACTGGACTTCTACATGAAAGAGAATGAAATTGAATCACTGTCTAACCCCATATACAAATGTAAATTCGAAATGGATCAAAGACCTGAATGTAAGTCATGAAACCATGTAAGTCTTAGAAAGAAACATAGGCAAAAATCTCTTAGACATAAACATGAGCGACTTCTTCTTGAACATATCTCCCAGGCCAAGGGAAACAAAAGCAATAATGAACAAGTGTGGCTATATCAAGCTGAAAAGCTTCTGTACAGCAAAGGACACCATCAATAAAACAAAAAGGTACCCTACATTATGTGAGAATATATTCATAAATGACAGACCTGATAGAGGGTTGACATCCAAAATATATAAAGAGCTCTCGTACTTCAACAAACAAAAAGTAAATAATGCAATTAAAAAATAGGCAGAGGAGCTGAACAGATAGTTCTCCAAAGAAGAAATTCAGATGGCCAATAGACACATGAAAAGATGCTCCACATCACTAGTCATCAGAGAAATGCAAATTAAAACCACAATGAGATATCACCTCACACCAGTAAGTATGGCCACCATCCAAAAGACAAACAACAACAAATGTTGGCGAGGTTGTGGAGAAAGGAGAACCCTCCTACACTGCTGGTGGGAATGCAAATTAGTTCAACCATTGTGGAAAGGAATATGGAGGTTCCTCAAATAGCTCAAAATATAGGTACCATTTGACCCAGTAATTCCACTCCTAGGAGTTTACCCCAAGAATGCAGCAGCCCATTTTGAAAAAGACATTTGTGCCCCTATGTTTATCGCAGCACTATTTACAATAGCCATGAATTGGAAGCAACCTAAGTGTCCATCAGTAGATGAATGGATAAAGAAGATGTGGTACATATACACAATGGAATATTTTTCAGCCATAAGAAGAAAAAAAATCCTACCATTTGCAACAACATGGATGGTGCTAGAGGGTATTATGCTCAGTGAAATAAGCCAGGTGGAGAAAGACAAGTATCAAATGATTTCACTCATCTGTAGAGTATAAGAACAGAGAAAAAACTGAAGGAACAAAACAACAGCAGAGTCACCGAACCCAAGATTGGAGTAACAGTTAGCAAAGGGAAAGGGACTGGAGAGGATGGGTGGGAAGGGAGGGATAAGGGGAGGGGAGAAAAGAAAGGGAGCATTATGATTAGCATGTTTAATGTGGGTGGAGGGCAGAGAGAGGGATGTCCAACACAGAGAAGACAAGTAGTGACTCTATAGCATCTTACTTCGGTGATGGACGGAGACTGTAATGGGGTATGTGGGGGCGACTTGGTGATGGGGGGAGTCTAGTAAAAATAATGTTCCTCATGTAATTGTAGATTAATGATACCAAAAATAAAAATGAAAAAAAAAGGGTAAAGGGAATTTTAAGGAACCTCATCTCACAGAGAATTGGAAATTGTCAGGCAGCTCATCTATCCATCTCTTATTCTCTGTAGCCACACAATCTGTCACCTCTGCTTTTTTCGGCCATCCTACCTTCTGCAGTCTGGCTTCCTCCATCTGGTTCTTAATTTCTTCTTCCTCATACGCAGCTCACCTGGGGTTTAATCTGTTGCCCTCAAATGTTTTTGACCTTATACTTCCAGTGCCTGGTAACTTCTGACTTATTTAGTCTTTGTTTCTCTTTGTTCAAATTCTTAATAGAATTGGCTTTTGCCAGTCAGTGTGTTAGGCTGAAAGACAGATATGAGAGGGATGAAAAGAGGATGGGGCCCACGAAGAAGTCAGGGAGTTAATCAGATAAAGCCAGAGAGCCAGAAAGAACTCAGAGAGTTAATGCCCTTTGCAATGTGAGTTCATCCCACATGCCTTGAATCTGCGCTGATCTTGAGACTCACTCTAGCTAAAGCAGGTGAGACAGACATCATGACAAGCATACAACCCTCCAACCCTTTATGCTTATCCCATTCTGTAAAGGTAGTTAATGACATAGTCTCTCTCACTGGAGATAGACGTCATGAGACCAGAAGTCAAGCCTATGCCCAACAACCCCCTCCTCTGCCGTTTGCCCCATTCCTGAAAGCCTTAAGAAACAGAATCCTACACCCTTAAGTGCACCTCCTCTCTGAGGTTTCCCACACTCCCCTTTCTCTGAGTGTGTATTTTTAAAAGACTTCTTAGTGGTCAACTTATGTTCTGTCTCTGTGCTCTTGCAATGGTGTCTTTGTCAGTTTGCTTCTTTTTAATCCTATTTTCCAGACTTTAAGTACAAGTCTTCACTCTTCAGTTAAGTAGGGAGAGGCTACTGAGAGCTCTGATTTGAGCTTGCAAGATCCCATGGATGAACTTCCCCTTGCTCTCTGCTTTATTCAAGTAAACCTGCCTTTGTGTACCCTCACTCTAGCCACTCGTCCTTTGGAGTGTATTCAAAAAAATTTTCATTCTGCCTCATACTGTGTCTCTGCCCTTCAATTCTTTGTTGTAGGAGGGAAAAGAACCAAGGGAAATAAACAGCCCCCCAACAAATGGATTGACTCATCTCCCAGCGTGTGTATTTACCTAGGCAGTGTTGGGGGTAAAAGGTGTTGACAAAGGAGGTGCAGCTGTGAGCAGTGTGCAGTGTAAGCTAAAGGAGTTCGTTGGCTACTGCAGACATACTGAGTAATGTATCAGATACAGTCATTATTGTAATAATAATGGTAACAGTGACTATAGTAATTAAAATAGTAATTATAACAGCTACATTTATGGAGCAATTGCCAAGCATATTACATACCCTGTTATTTAATCTTCATAACAGCCCTATAAAGTCGATTTTTTACTATAAAATCCCTATCAAGTTCCAGTTTTTACTGACAGAAAAATCTGGGCACAAAAAGTTAAGTGACCTGTCCAAGGTCACATGGCTAGTAAGTGGTTGAGTGAGAATGAAAGCCAGATAGTCTGACACCAGAGCCTGGGCCCTTAACTACTTAACGGCTGATTATGACACTGACATGATGAATATGTAAACTGTGGCCTCAAACCAGCTTCTTTGTGAATAAAAAAATAAGGTTCATTTTTAACCAGCGAAGCCCTTATAATATGTACTGGATATAGATACACATACAATTCCAAAGTCCTTGCGCAGGGAAAAGGGGATTAGGAGCAGGAAATACTTGTTTCTGTGTAGGTGAAGGAAAAGAAATACTCTCTCATTTGTGTTGTTCTAGTGCTTTCAGATAAATGAAATAATCTTTAAATATTTCTGATCAGAGCATCACCCATTTGTCTCCTTGCCTTAATATTTATTTGCATTCAAATTAAGCCTGCCTTTTAGCAAAGACCAAAGGGCTGAGCTCTGGCATTTTGGCGTGGAAGCTGAAGCCTGTGTATGGGCCATTACTCCTCTCTTCCCGAGCTACCATTTTATTGCTCTTCTGGGAATCCAGTTAAATTACAGCTGTTGATATATTGTGGTCTGTGGATCTAAATTCTGGCTTTGACCAAGTCAAGGGCTGGTTTCTTTGGGCAGTATTTCACCTCCTGTTTTATCTGTGCTGTCACCTAAATTTAGCACTTAGACTATACTCCCCTATGCCTGCAGAAGTTTTAAATTATTTTCCAGTGATGCATACCGTGTCCATGCAGAGTTGTGTGTGACAGATTTGCAGTAAAATCTCAGAGCTCTCCAACTTCTTTTTTAATAAATTAGATCAGTAGCTCTCACGGATTTGACTTTGGGATGGGTTGTAAGGTGATGTGTTTCCCACAAAACTGATCGAGTTCTCTTCAGGGTTTTTTTTTTTTTTTCACTGCTGTGTATTTTACCATCTGGCAGACCAATCAGCTTCTTGAAAGCAGAAGATGGGTGCTCTCCCCTGGATCTTAGGAGGTGTCAAATACCTGGCGCATTAAGACCGTTCCCCCCAATTGCAGGAATGATGGCTGTGTGCACAGCTATAATAGTGTTCTAAATTGAGGAATCTTAAATAAGACATAAATCCAAATTCCACACCTCTTTTATATGTGCTTCAACAAGCGTCAGCTGTAATTGGTAGAACTGCCTGACCTATTAATCCATAGATAAAAATCATTCAATTAAAGTGAAATATAAATATTGAAGGTAACGTAAAACCAAATGAGGCACATCACAGAATTTATGTGCAAATAAATTCACTGAATGAAAATTATCCAGTACATACAAAGTCCATATGCTGTCTTGGTAATACTATTATTAAGTCAGAGAGTCATGTCATAGTGGCCTCTTCCATCTGCTCTGTGATCTGTTAAGGGACCCATTCAAATAGAATGACAGCTGACCTCAAAATGATACATTCTGCTACTGCCCATTTTAATAAGGTTGTTGGTTATGCACATTTTGTCTTCATTTATACTGGGCTATGAGTGGTTTTCCATTAAATCAGGTAAAATGGAGCATCTGTTTTTCTATTAAATGGGTTTATTTAAGGTGCCACTTCATTTTCTCAATAAATTATCTTTGCTGTTTATACAAGAAACAGATTGTGTTGGAGGTTTTAAAAATTTTTTGTTCTATAAATTCAAGTGGCATTAGAAAGAGATAGAGATTAAGAATAACAGAATAGAGGCCCCATCTCTTTTTCTTTCTAATTTTTGTTACCTGATCAAAGCAAGATGGTTAATATTTGGAGCCTTAAGATGTTGTGTATATGTAATTGACATGAAAGACATGTGAATGAGGAACCAATATTTATGATACCAATTGATTTCATTAATTTTGCTTCCTTTGTGCAAGCTTCACTGTCATTCCTGCCATTATCTTAATGTTGTTGTTTCCAATAACACTCAGAAGTCATTTTAAAGGTGGGGGATCTGGAACACAGATGTGTCAGGTGTAAAGGCTCTCATCCTCAGAGACATTCAAATTGGCTAAAGGAAACCCCACCGAATGGTACAGCTGAAGATCCAGCATTTGTCCATCTGTTTGTATCCAGGTTACCTTGTGATAGTCTATTTAATTTCTGGTCCCTGGAGTGTCTCTATTTCAGCAGTACATGCATTTTTTAAATTAGAACTGCACAAGGGGAAAATTAGTAACCCTTGGAACCAGGGTGACCTTTAGAAGATTATGTTTTTGTTTTCTTTTAAACAAATAATAGGAGTTCTAACAAGGTTTGCTGCAGTTAAACTCTCAACATCTCGCAGGGTTTTTAAAAAATATCTCCTCTTTGAGTTTGAAGGAAAAAAGGAAGAAAGAAATTTTAGTCATGTGATATAACAAAGAATACGTGTAAAACCAAGATTTAAAATACACAACAATTTAAAAGCTTCTTGAATAAAATTTGAGCCACAACCTGGGACAGACAGTATCCGTAGAGCAAGTCAGACTCACTCACATAAGAGGCTGGGGAATTATAAAACAATGATAATCAGGTAAATGCCCATTGCTCTCTGGGGAAGTGTGACCTTGGCCATAGTGGTTTTGGAATCAAATCAGAGAACCTGATTTGCGAATGTGAGAATCATCACATTATATGTGAGATCTTATTTATAAATAAAAATCCAAGTGGAATTTTCTAGCAAAATTTATTTGAGTATGTCTCTAAGAGCAGGGATCATATTCATTCATTTATGTAGTCAGGAAACATTTGCAGAGTATCTGATAGGTTCCCAGTATTGTTTTAGGTTAAGGGAATGTGTTAGTGAAGAAAACGAGGTCTGTGTTCTCATAAAGCTAACATTCCAGTGTGGGGAAGGCAGATAATAAACCTGTTATCTGTTTTATACAGTGCCAGGAGCCATTAGTTGGTCTGGCATTTGAATGTTGGTTCAAAGATAAATGTTTATGATGCTGTCCTGAGTCCAAACTTTAAACCTAAGAGCATCCTGATGAACAAAAATGAAATGAAACATATATACTCATTTCAGTGAAATCATATTCATGTTACCATTTATTTTGAACATTTTCCTTGTTTTGCCCCAACCCACATAATAACTTGATTGTAGTGCAGTGGGAATAGAGGATTAGATTCTGCCAAGACACCTTTACCTAAAGTATTCATGTCCTAGTGGAGAAGAGCAGTGATTTATTTTAGAAAGATATAAGGATAAAAATAAAAGGCTGAGCCAGAGAAAGAAAGATGGGGGAAGGCTGTCAGGAAAATTTTATTCTTGTGGTAATGTTTAAGGATTTATTTTCCTATTGGACCAGTATCCAATAGCTTAGTTTAGTTAGTAGGAACCACATGTTAGCATGGCATTACAGTTAAAGATTCAGTCTTTGAACAAATTGGCTAAGATCCATCCTATATACTCTCTGATCAGTCATCAGATGCATGCCACAAATCACAAGCAGGTGCACATATTCCCCACTCCTGGCAAAAAAAAGAAAGGATCAAACATACTATCTTTCTGTATGATCAGTAATGCATGGGAATAATGGGTAGATAGATGGTCTGAGATTTAGTTGGTGAACTAGAACCATGAATTCTGCCAGAACTTTTAGAACAAAGAGGATATTGAATGGGATTTCCTTGTGGGTGGTGCCGGCTGTGGTAATGTGGAAGAGGTGTATTTAAATGCATATTTAAACATTCAAAGCTATACATGCTGGTATGTAAGTGAACTAGTATTTTTCTTTTAGTGACCTTGAGATAGCGCTACACTTAGGGAAGCTCTTATTTTATTCCCCCTCTAGAGTCCTCCTTCAAAACCCCAGGCTTTTAAACAAAGATCCTCCACAACTGATCAACATATCTGTTCTGGGCCTCTCCCAAGTAGCCTCAAACCTGGCTTGGTTCAGTGCTATAATCATTTATGTTTCCTTTTGGAGGTAGTGCATTCTCATGAACTTCATTCCTATTAATCTAATGTAGCATCAGTAGGACAATTTCAAGTTTTGTAAAGGCACAACCTTGACTTCCCATCCTTTGTAAATTGGCCCACAACAGCCCTGGCACTATGCTAAAGTGCTTAACTTGTCAGTATTCCTCCCTGTATGACAAAGCCTTTATGTGCCAATACTCCATCTTGCCTTTCTGGTGTCCCTCACTTTGTAACCTTTAAAACAGTGATTTTTTAAAAAAACTTTCCTGTGGGTGGGGGAGGTAGACTGGGTCCCAGGCCATTTTTGAGAATCTGGGGAAAACTGTAAATCTCTTTACAGGGAAAAAAAGTACACATATACACTGATTTTACATATATTTTCAGGAAATTTATAGACTTGTGAAGCCCATCCATAGACCTCACCTTACAAGGTCACAGTGTCAAGATTATATGATTCACAGTCATATTTATTTGAAGTAAACACTACCTGTGCCCACTTATAGGCTCAATTTATATTATCATATATCAAAAAGTATTTTATTAGAAGGTATGTCCATTTCTTATTTTCCCCTTTTGAATTTCTTTTTGTATTTTTTCACTTGCTTCAAAAGACTTGATTGTTCATTAAATTAATCACAGTGACAAGTGTATAAAATTTGAACGAAATATTCATAGTATGTTTTCAAGATTCCTAAATGCATTATCTTACTTTACTTATTTGTTTATTTTTACTGAAAGAAGAATTTTTTTTTCATGCACCCCATGCCTTACACAACCATATATTCATCTAAGGACAGTGAACATTCTTGTTCCAATGACATACAGTTTGTGTTATTTTCTCTTCCAGCTGCTTGTCATTGATTTCCAGGCATTTAGAAGAGTGACACTGTTTGTTAAATACAAATACATTTCTTCACTGACGTGACAATGGCTAATGTTATAAATCCCAAGAGAGAAGAGGTTGTGTCGGTCTTATTTTCCTTTGTATCTATTCCCAGAGCTTAGCACAGTGCCTGGCAGACATAAGGTACTCAATAAATGTGTGTGGAATATATAATGAGGCACTAAAGCTTGCTAATTTAGAAAAGCTTAATGTTTTAAAAAGTCATTTAATCATCCTAATCCTGTAAGCTTCTTCAGTGCTCATCCATTTTTCTGTCATTTGCTAACTCTTTACTATTTCTGGCTGAATGGTGATTATAGTGACAGGTATCTCCTGGGACAAAGGCCAGTCAAAATAAAATATTTTTGAAGGAATGCAACTTTATTTCACTCAAGCACAGAAGTTTCAACTAAACTAACAAATACTGTTTCCAAGTAGATGTACTTTGATTGCATTTAAGAAATAGGCAATAATTTATTATTATATTTTTCTTGGTAGATATTTACACTGTACTTAAAATTAGTTCTCTCAAGTAGGTTAAACATAGTCCTACAAAAGACAATTTCAAAATCCTAAGGGAACTTAGAAACTGTGTGGTCCAAATTCCCACCCAGTATAGGAAATCCTTTGATAGTATACCTCTGCAATGATGGAGAGCATGCTATTTTTGTAGGCAGTCAATTTCATTGTTGAAAAGTTCTTCCTTAATATTGACTGAAATCCTGCCTCCCTTGAATTGTTCTGTATTTGGGTCTAGTTAAACCTCTGTAGCCATACAGAATAAGTTTACTTTATCTTCCATATGAAAATGTTTCATGTATTTGATGACATAAAGAGTTGCTGACAGACTCACCTATTGACCTAGCATGTAACTCTACACTGGTAAGTACTAACTTACTTATCAGTAAGGTGTCTGGAAGATTTCAAGCAAGGAAGCCATTGGAAGAAGCCGTTTGGAGAATGGACACTACATCCATAATTTCGTGATTTGTCCCCTCTCTGAATCACCTCTCAAAATTCATGATCATGAGAATGTGGGTATGGTATCATGATGGCAAACATGCCTGCATAGTTGACACTGGATGTAGGCTTATGAGTACCATTCATTTGTTTAGTACTTTTCTCTTTTTCTCCCCACATATATTGAAAAGCAAACTTTATCAAGATTCCTTTCTGAATTGTTACAAGATCCAAGCTTGTGATATCTATGTAGTTTAATTTTAATTTTTTTTTGCTAAGGATTAAATAAGTTCACCGTTTAGCCATTTTGCCAAAAAGGTGAAATTATTTTTCTTAGTGACTGGAGTTGAGTATAACAGCTGCATCAAAGTGAATTAATATGTCTCTGCAATGGCTTTGAAATGAGCCAGGAATCTTCATTGTGGAAACCATTCTCTTCATCTCAGTTCTTATTACAGGTGAGTATGGCTAGGCAGGAAAGGTTTATGTCATGGTGTAGGTGTCAACTGTATTAATTTTCTCTGAATGCCAGCAGAACATTCCCTTAGTAACAAACACAACAAGGCAAGATACCAGAAGCTTGGTATTCTTCCTAAGTTGATCAGATATTGCTTCAAGGTTCTGCCAGAAGGACATTGTAACTTGGGAGGGAAAATAAGTTCCCAGCCCTGGGCAAATTACCTTTGAAGCCAAAATCAGTCAAAGAGAGAAAGTCAGAGAAACCTGTTTATTGCTTACAAGAAGTCTACTTCTGCTCACCTGTCTCTCTCTCGACCTAGCTGCAAAAAGTGACCCCACCAAACATCTCAGGTCCAGAGGTCCAGACATACTCTCACTTTCCCCACCCTTGTAATCACCTATTGATTTGGAGATGGACTACTACTCTCCTCCCCTTGGAAACACCTATTGATATGGAGATACGCTAAGGCCATGCAAGAGATTCTGGAAATACTGCAATTTTACCCACAGGCATCATCACATATAATAATGAGGAGAGCCCTCCCTTCTATGACCTTTGATATTTTGCCTGGAAATGTTGTTCGAGTTGGAAATTAATTCCGTATTAGTATAGCAAAAAGTATAACAAATTAGTATAGCAAAAAGCTATGAGCATTAACTAAAGTTTCATTTTTACCTCTTTTTTCTTTCTGGAAATTTGTGTCTGGTTATTTTCTTCCAGTTTTTATGTGTGCTATAGAGACTCTAGAAGAGCAAACAAGGAAAAGAATTTAATTGTGAGATGCATTTGAATAGACCTCAGATAAGGACAGGATAATCAATGAAGTTATAAAGCAGTAAGAAACCAATAACTTTTTCCCCGAACCAATTGTTTTCCAATATTTGAAAAACTGACAGACTTGCAGACAGATATTTTCATCCAGCCAAAAGAATTGTATTGCTGATTACTTCCCCAAAGACTATCAACCAAATATTTGTTCAATAAATTTATTGTGGCTTATTATTTTATATGTAGGTATCCACATTATATCCTGAATAAATTAAGTGTCTGAGTGATGCCGGGGTTCTTGTTTGCGGAGTCAAAGAATGAACTTAGCAAACAGTCAAGGTAGAAGAGCCAGGGAGACTTTTACGGAGAGATACAGTGAGGAGACAGACAGAGCTCCTGACTCAAGCCAGGAGGGGACAAGAGAGCCCTGGGTGGTGTGTTGTCTAGGGGATTTATAGGCAGTTGAGGACTTTTGGGAACTGAGGGCTTAGGGTGTGGACTTGTACCACCTGCCCTGCCCTCAAGGTGGGCTGGGTTATTGTCTGTTTGCTAGGGCTGTTTACAGAAGTCACAGGTTATGCTGTGATACCCTTGCAGAACACTCAAACATTCCAGGCCAAGTTGCTCCTGGCCTTTTGACCTTTAACTGATCTCACTGAAGATGTCTATATTCCTAGTCTGGTATCTTTACCCTAGAGAATTAGTGTGACCTTTACTTTGCATAATGCTGAACACAGAGTTTCGATAGGGACTTTACATTGTTACATTGCATTGACTGTAAATATCTTGCCTTGCTTTTTCCAGAGACCCTCACCCTACTCTGTCTAAGCCCATGGTCCCTGTCTCATGAGGACCATCAGTGCCTAGTTTAAGCATGAGTATAAGTTGCATGTGGTGATTTCATAGGACAAGAGTTTTTTTTAGCATTGGAAGAAACTAAGATCTTTTGAGCTTCAGCTATATTAGACTAGAAAAAAAACAGAGGAGTACAGTAACTTGCCCAAAGTCACACAGCTGGTTCATGGGAAATGTAAGTAACAGACCTCTTTATGTGACCTATGTAGAACCCCTTATACAAAAATTTGGGAAGAGCCACCAAAATAATCCCTTCGGGTTTTTATAGCAAATTTGAGCTTTGCCAAATTAGTTGTATTAAGTGTAAGACTTCATGTATGAAGGACATTCTCTGGTACCTTAATAGGTGTGTTAACTTTTAGGTCATGGGGATACCATAAGGGAAGCTGAGACAAACTAAAATACTTCACTTTGGACAAATGAAAATGAATTGTTAGTGAAGATTTTAAAACAAGTAAACAACAAACAGGAAACAGCCAACTTCCAGAGTGTGCTTATATACATATTCATTGTAATCTCCTAGACTTCTTCCGTTTAGAGATATGGGAAATTTTATAATATATAGTACAAAGACAGACATTTTATGAGAATGCATTATGATTTGGTATGTATACTTGTACACAACTAAATCAAAATAATATTCAAAGGAGTCTACTATCATCTCCAATTCCTTGTTTAAGGAACTTATACTAACCATTAAACAGTGGTTAAGAGAAAGATCTGATAGAATTCTTCATTCTCCTTTTTTGTGTCTCTAGATTTCTTCCAGCCAGGTTTTGGTGAAATATCTCCTCTTTGCTACAATGCTAGTTTTTGCTCACCCTTAATTTTTTGCTTTTATTTTAAGCACTTGCTCAAACATTGGATTATGTTATGTCTTTTTTCTTACCCTTTCCCTTTCCCCTTCCCATTACCCTTTACTACCCTCCTCTATCAGAACCACCTGCCTATCCCTAGCCTCAAAACAATATTAACAGTCTGGTGTATATCCTTACATAAATTTCCTTATATATAAGCACACACCACGGGAGATTTTGTTTGTTTTACAGAAGTGAGATTATGCAACATATGCTTCTCTGCATTCTTATTGAATGTTATGCTACATCTTAAAAATCCCTTAAAGTAAGCTGGTGTGATACATCTAAGTCATTATTTTTAAAATTACTTTGTAGTGTTGTAGGGTATAAGCATATCATAATTTATTCAACCATTCCTATAGTCTTTTCTAACTCCATATGTTTGATAATGTTGCTGACCCTCTGTGTTGCTTTTTTGTTTTTTCCTTCAGATTCCATATATTTTCCAGGGCACACTTCTCTTACTGCTATTGCCCAAACACACCTCTTCTAGCACTTGTTTCTAGTCTGTCTTTCATTGCCCTCTAGGGAGTTAAGCCTTTTAATTTTCTTTGTACTGTTATTTCTGCCAGGCATTTAATTTTCTTCAAAACCCAACTCAACTTCATGCTCAAGATGGAATGTGAGTTTAGGACAAAGACGGGTTAATTTTAGTTGAATAGTATGTTATACCATAGATATATCCCCAAACACTCATGTGCAAATCCTTCTGTCACTTGAATTGTATTTTCACACTGACTTTCATGATCATTTCAGAATTAATGCCATTATTTATTTATGATATAGATCTCTAATAGCCTACTACTTCAACTTTTTTATCAGTCAAGTATTTGGTAAGGAATGACCTCTAGCACAAATACTCAAGTACCCTAGAAGGAAAGAGCTACTAAAGCCTGTGGTGAGTCCTTTAGTAAAGTGAATTATCTTTTTGTTATGTAAATAATATCTAAACGAGAAGAAAATCTTAGATTCCTAGATATGAAAAGGACTAGAGAAATAATTTCATTCAAACTTTTAGTTTTAAATATTGGACAGGAAAGGCAAAAAAGGGAAGCTAGTGTGACTAAATTCACATAGGCTATTAGTGACAGAGCTGGAACTCAAACCCTATCCTGGTTGGAGTTTTTATTTGTCCTTATTGGTTGATTGTTTTCATTTTCAAAAAGCGTCTTCGATTCCATCTTGGCCTAAGTGTTTGAGAGCTGTATCTTAACTGCTTTGTGTAAGGGGAAAAGAATGAACACTTTAGCCATTTTCTCCTAATTAAATATGACTCTAGACTAGGTTCAGGAAACTTTTATTCTGTAAAGGGCCAGGTAGTAAATATTTCAGTCTTTGTGGGTCATATGGTCTCTGTCTCAACTGCTTAACTGCTGTTGTAGCATGGAAATAGCCATGTATAAAATATAAAATGCATGTAACAGCTACCTATGTATAACATATACATATAACAACCATATATCTATCTATATCTTACCTATATCTAAATGACTGTGGCTATGTACACAGAATCTTGAATTTTGACATGTTATGAAGTATTATTGTTTTTACTTTTTAAACTATTTTAAATTAAACTGTTAAAACCATTCTTAGCTCACAGGCCATTACAAAAACAGGCAGTAGGCCAGATTTGACCCAAGGGCCATAATTTGCTGACCTCTCCTTTAAATTAGTTCAGTTCTAATCAAATGCTAATATAATCTTTCCTCAAGTTAAGCAGGTATTTATTTCTTGAACATCACATGAAAAACGAGTTAGCCTTCCAAAGTTCACTTGTAGGGTTAGAGGTGTTACATGAGTTTTATTTACAAAGGAGAGTTAATAGAAAAAGGAACATCAAAGCTTACGAGTAAACATCTCTGCTTTGCTGATTTTTTTCTAGTCTACAGAGGGACAAAAAGGAAAGTCCAAGTAGGTAGGAATACTGAAAAGTGGTTTGCTTCACCATAGCCATAGCAGTCTGTTTTTACTAAAAGACTATTGTATTTGTTTTAAATCCAGTTAAGGGATGGGGAGGTTTTATTGCTGCCTATTCCCTTAATTTATGGCAAGAAGGCAGGAGAATGACAATAGTTTGAAAGCAACTGATGTATAGGTGGCACTTGGTCAAATACCAAAGGTTTCAAGGAAAGTCCTTTTGGTTCATTGTCACATCACACCAAAGTACCAAGAAAAAGAAAATGTCATATTAGCATAGTTGTTTTGCACATGTCAGCTGTGACAATGCTCAGGTGACAAAGTGGGTGCTTCACCACTTATTTATTTTAATCAGAGGAAAATCACATTTGGAAATCCAACCAGAATGCTGTCAAATGTCATTAGCCTTTTGATGCTTCATCATCATCACTGTAAAATTCAGGGTTCTTAAAAAAAAAAAAGTTTTCCAGGGAGAAAACACAAGCATGAATTTAGTCACTCTAGCATGCTATTTTTCAGAGATCACCCAGGCTCCAGATAAGCAGCTGCAATAGGAAGATGGCCAAGAAAACAGGAAAGTGCTCCTAGCTGGTTTCCCACCCTACCTCCTTTCCCAAACCAATGACTTCCCTGATAAAAAGTTATCCCATAAGGAAGCCTAGGAAAAAATTCTTTCTAGGGATAGATGTGAAAGAAATAATTAAACTCAGAATATTTACTAAGAATAGGTCATTCTGTTTCTTATATTTCCCACATTATGATTAGCAGAGAGAAGACATTTTGGGCAAACTCTCTAGGGGGAGAAGAGCACAATCTGAAGTTTCTTGGGTTCTGAGGTGAAACTTGATTGAAATAAATATGGGAAAAAGCAAAGAGCAAGAAGTGCTGCTCTGAGCCTAGGAAGTTTGAATCAGCTAAAAGTGTGATCTGTGTAGAGTTCCTTGTGGAGCTGAAGTTTGTTCAATAAAAAAATGTTTCTATGAAGTCACATTGCTCTCCTTATTTCAGTGGCAAGAGTTGAGTCTTTAGAATCACTCCTTTGTTTATTTTCTTTTATACATCTACATGTTCATAAATGTGAAGATACCTGTAATGATCTAAAAATCTACCAAAATACTGAAGTGGAGGTTGACTTCATTTTGCCCAGTAAACACATTACTGAAAATACAATGTTTACATAGAATCTCTGAATCAAATTCTATTTCTCCACTGATTTTCAAGATTTTGAAGAGACATTTAATGTTATCTTTATTGGTCTTTAGTATACTTTGGTTGCTAACCCTTTAGCATTCTTTCTTTCTCTCTTACTCCTAATTTTTGTCAAAAAGCAAGTTATAAACAAAGATATAAATGTACTTGCAACTTAAGGCAATTCAACTTTAATATTTTCTGTGGTGAAAACAATGTTTATACAAATAGTTCTCATCTGAATTTATCTGCACTTAATTTTAGGATTTTAAATAATGGATTCTTTGTGTATATATGAGTGTTTGTGTATATGTATACACCCTAAGTGTCTTTCATATAAATTTTCTCTCAGGATCAGCAATCAAGTAATTCCAAATTATATATATTACTTATTTATACTACATAATCACAGAAAGATCTGTAGATGTATCCTTATCAGAACATAAGGCATTCCAGCATTTTTCGATTTCTGTGAGATATATTATAGTTCAGTGTCTGTAAAATTGTCTTGCTAATATCAGACTGCATTTTATTTCCATTTTCTGATGGACGTTTTTAGCTTTGCTGCTTCCTGATGCCTCAGTCTGCTTTCTTTAACTGTGTACATTTACCTGTGATGCCAGAATAATCCAAAGTTGATTCAGTCATATTAATTACCTGATCAATCCAGTGAGCAAATTCAATTCAACTTCTTTTCTGATGAAAGTGCCCAAGGGTTTGGATAAAATTTCTTGTCAGTTAAATCAAAATTGTGGAAAAAGTGGTTTCATGTAGGCACAGCTATACTATGGGTTCCCACCCACCCCCTACTCCATCTCACTGAACTAGTGTAATGTGTTGCACACTCATTTATTCAATTAATATTTATTGATTGCTTTGTGGTGGACACTGTACTGTGTTCTAGAGATACGGTGAGGAGTAAAACTGTCCCTCTCTTTACTATGCTTACAGACAGAATTATTCAAGGGCAGCTTTTTAGTTTTTACCACTCTGGTATCAACACTGTGATTCTAATAGCCAAGTAGGTTCACTAGATCAGGTACTTAATACTATCCCTAGGGGCTGTTAATCTGTGGGGCAGTATTGTTCATAAGAACAGTAAAAGAAAGAGTTGATAATTAGGGGACCCCACAATCTTTAATGAGATCAATATACATTTTACAAGGCCATACAGTGAATTCTAATACCAGCCTACATTTATTCTTCAAAAGGGATCTAGTGCTAATCTCGGTCGAGTATGGATTTTCTTGTGTGTGCCCTTTATTTGTGCTTATCCCACTGAGTCTGATCTCTGCCTTTTTTTTTTTCTTGCAAGACCCTTTATTTTTAGACTTAATATTTGGTCCGTAACTCCAGAAGTTACTGTGAAATTGCCATATTCCTACATCCCCAACTAGAGGCTGTTATCTCTTCAGTCTCTCTAACAGAGCGGTTCTGCTGGATGGGGCTAAGGTGGGGCAGAAAAAAAGAGGGATGCTACCTTTGGAAAAGTCTTATCTTCCTTGGATTCAGAGCTCAAAGACAGAATTCCTCTTGGTATTATTGGTGTTTTTTTGTCCATGCCATCTTCTGGGTACCACAATTAAACTTCTCCAGGTAATGGCAGTTACTATTTCATATATTTAATAAGTATGCCTTGCCACACTCTGTGGGATACACTAGCATGAGGGAACTCCTGTTGGTGCTTTTATTTCAGTTTTTCTCAGGAATTTAACTGCTACAGTTGGTGACTGGTGGTTCAGTAGTCACAGCAGCCATGAAATGATTGTGTGTTTATAGGGTCTTACTGTTACTGAGTTTCATTTTTTCAAAGGTGGACAAAAACACCAAATTAGTTGCTTGTTTATCCAGATTAAAATAAAAGGAGACTTTCAAAAGCAGATCTTTATGCCATCCAAGCATTTAATTATCCATTTGCAGAATGCATGGTATGGAAAGCCTCATTTTGCAATAGTACAGATAATTGCTAAATAAATTTTTTTGACATCACTAATACATGATAGTAGAACTAGAGAGGAGAATTAGACTGTAAGGTTCTTGGGGATATGACCTGTATCTTAAACTGCATTTTAATCCTTAGTAAATGCATGGTGATAGGTACATCAATGCTTAAAAATTAACTGATGATTTTAGAATAACAAAATTATTAAGTTGATAATTTGTTACTGCTCTAGCTTAGGGATTTCAGAAGAAGGTTGGGAAATGTTTACCTTTCACAGTTTTCCTCAAAGAGGGATTTTATGCAGATAGCCAGCTCTTCTGTCTTCCCAATGGGTTTCAGGCCCAGAAAACTTCACTATGGATTCAGTGTGACCAAAGAAATGACAGTAGAATGTTCTTGGGGTGAAAGGGTTATACCCAACTGTGGATAAAATGAGAGTTCCTGTGGCCAGGATTCTCACCTGGCCCTGGTTGGCTAGCTCACTGTACATGTGTGGGCAATACGTTGCTATTGACTCTACATAACTCCACCCAGTGCTCTGGGTAATACGGTGACACAGCTGTAAGGCTGCAGGAGAGCAGAGCAGAGGCCGGAGTGGTGGCAGCACCAAGGACAGAGGCCCAGAGGACAGCTGTGTGGGGAGACAGTGCACGCAGAGACCGGCTTGCTGCGTGCAGACTTGATCTGAGTCGACAGATTCTAGTGATTGACCTGCCACTGTGGAAATAAAGTTGGGTCTAACACTTTCACCCCAAGAATGTTTTACTGTCATTGCTTTGGTCACATTGAATTCATACTGAACTTGCCTGGGGCTGAAACCCACTGGCAAGACTCCAACTTTATTCCCATGGTGGCAGGTCAATCACTAAAATCCTGCTCAGAGCGAGTCTGCATCCAGCAAGCCGGTCTCTGCCTCTGGGCCTCTCTTCCTGTACAGCTGTCTCAGTTTCTGTCCTCGGTGCTGCCACCACTCCAGTCTCTGCTCTCCTGCAGCCCTGCAGCTGTTCCCATGTGTAGCCCAGAGCACTGGGCGGAGCTCTTTATGTAGAATCAGTAACAACGTATTGCCCACACGTGTAGTAAGCTAGCCAGCCAGGGCCAGGTGAGAATCCTGGCCACAGGAACCTTCACTTTATCCACATCTTCCTAAAGACTACTACTGACTTTGCGTCCTATGTTAGTTAGAAGGGGCTTAGGGTTTTTAATTGCTGTTTGTTATACTGCTCTCTTGAAACCTTAAGCAGAGGTTCTAAAATCTCAAGCTGTGGATTTAAAACTAATTCCACAGTTTAGCACTTTCTTGGGATTGCCACTGCAGTGAGACCTGGGAGAGAAAAGAGTTCCACAGAGGGCTTAGAAGACAGTATCACCAGATTTAATGGAATCAGCTCCATGTATGTCAAATAAGGCATGGAATTAAGACTAACCATGAGCATCAGGGAGGATATAGTGTTTTGTGACTTCACACATTATCTAATGTATTCAGGTGGTAGCAAGATGATTATTCATTGCACCTGAATATGTGTCTAGGCTAATATTTTCTTATTGAAAGGAGATTTCATTAGGATAGTGTTTATTCACATTGATCCAGCTGACTTCAGAAGATGGTATAGAATTTTTTACAGCCAACAGCTGTTATAAGGCCCAGGCTTATATTAGCTTTTCCTTAGGACTTGTTTTGCTTACTTTGACCTTTACTGCCTGTTTCTCCTAAACCCTCCTTTCTGGGCAGTTGCAAATGGGTACAGTAAAATATCTTCCACATGTCCAAATATAATTCATATTTTCTGTCACCCTCTGCTGCATGCAGTGCACAAATGCTATGGAATAATGAGCACTTGAATGACTAGTGAGTCATACTGTTAAGAAGGCTGTGCTTAAGTATAGTGTTTACTTACATTCACTAATTGACTCTAAAGAGTGTTATCATAATTTGCTCCTGGTGTATGTATTCAGGGTCTTTGGGAGAATTGAAGCCATCATCAGAAAATTACAGTATTACTTCAATATTTTAGTTGACAGTAAGTTATAACAGCAAACTCCCAATGTCTTCTATCCCCTCCTTGCATCACTGACTTTGTGCATTGCATAATAAATTGGAGTAGCAAGAGAGTAATGGAGTAAGAAATAGAGAATGAACTGGACTAATCTGGGAAAATTTTCTGGAGAAGTCAACTTGTGAGTTGGCTTTAAGATGAGCGAGGTATGTGTGAGAAGGCAGTAGGGCCAAATAAGAATGTCCTGCTAGGTTTTCTCATGCCCTGGCTTAGAGAGATCTTGGGCAGAGATAAAGCTCTGTAGACCCATATTGGTTAGAGTCATCCCCTCAATGTGAGCCATCCTGTGCCTTGTCACATAAGCCAAGCTAGGAATGTGGTATCTGAGTCATTATGTGCTTTCTAGTGGGAGAATGAAGACCTACAATAAGAGAACCTTGATGAATGGAGAGGGGAAAAATACCAGAAGGCCTGAGGCAGGTAGAGAGAGTAGACAGCACTGTGACAAGGGGCCCATCTTCCCACACAATCCAGAGTTATGCTATGCAAGGCAATAGCCACTAACTTCATGTGTCTATTTAAATGTAAGTGAATGAAAACTCAAATCAATTAAAACTTCAGTTCTTTAGTCATACTAGCTACATTTCAAGTGCTCAGTAGCCACATGTGGCTAACCACTACTATATTGGCCAGCACAGATATAGAACACTCCCACCACCCCTAGAAAGTTCTATCAGGCAGTGCTATTCTAAAGCAATGAGCAGGAATAACTATTTGACACATTAGGTGACAAGAGGTCCCTAGAGAGCTCTGAGTACCAGAATGACAACAAAACTCTTTTTTGTGAGCAAATGAGAACACTACTGATAGTAAATGACAAAGCAAGAAACAAAAGCACAAATAGGTATATATATTTCATGCTCTTGGAAAGTTAAAATGTCCCTTTGTGATGGTTTTTATTGGAAGAATAAACCATGGCCATATGTTTCAATCAAGGTGATGGTAGGTTTGTTCTTTTTGTTTTGGTTTGGGTTGATTGTTCTGGTATTTTTAAAGGCATCTGTTGGACTTACTGGATAAAATCTTACCTATTATATTTAAGCCCAATCCCTTATATGTGTGGGTTCATTACTTGATGTCAAGGCATTATTACCAAACTATTGTTGACTACATTTCCAGTATACAAATGGAAATGGAGAGGTATAAGGGATGCTACAATCTTTGAAAGGATCATTATTTTTGTTCTTTCTACTGTGCTGAATGTTACAGGGTTCAGAGACATAGGGGATGAGGATTTTTTTTTTATAGGCATTAAGTACTAACCACGTGTAAAGTTCTATAGTTACACTACTCATAACACTTAAAGGAATACACCCATTTTGATACTGAAAAGATGTTTAATTGCATTATTTTCTGTGAATTTTCCATATGAAACTTGTGGTTATACTTCCCTCAAAAGACAGTCTCCTCATGGGTGAGGATACCCTGCAGCTGTTGCCAGTAAGTTCTTGTGGAATTAAAGGGTGATTGCCTGCCCATGCAGATGATAGCCACTAGTATTTAAGTCTTCCTTTGTATCCTTTCTGAATGCCTCCACTGACAGCCCAAAAAGTCCATTTAGATGGTTCAAATGTTATTTTGGATGAATTAAGGCATGATTTAATTGTTTTACTCTTTCAACAATGGAGCAGCTACCATCTTTGAGGCATTATTATCAGGCTTTATGGAATTTTTGAGGTTAAATCATGTACTTCCTTCCACTGAGGCATTTATAATCCAATAAAAGATAACTACAAAAAAAAAGAGGAAAATGAAAATAACCAAAAGAAAGATATGATCAAGATGTTAATAAAAGCAAGAACAAATTTGAGGCTGGGAAAGTGGAAGAGTGGTGCCTTTTATTATCTGCTGTATGAGACAGATTTTTAACCTATGTAACCCTACTGTTCTGCACCACCATGTCTAAAAGGCAGATTTTGTTCTAGAAATAATACATTTACAGTAGTAGGTCAATATGATTACCTTTAGAGTCTGCATGATAGTATATGGCATTTCTTGACTCTGTAATCCATAGAAAGTTAGCTTTAAATTAGTACTTGGGAGTTCCTCCTCCCTTTTCCACTGCTCTGCCCTCTCCTCAGAGCTCGGTCTCCATTATGCTAGGGGCCCCTGTGGTGGAAGCCTGTGAGGCTGTCTTTCCTGGATCAATGCGGGTTCTTTCAGATTTCCAGAGATAAGGTTAAATGCTTTTGGATTCTTGATGTTGGAGTAGTATAAAGATAAATAAACCTCTTTCTTGCTAATGCTGATCATTTATTGTGTTTAACTTGCCTACAGTGCTCAAAAGTAACCCTTACCGTATATAATGGATGAGGTTGGAAAGGAACTAGAGGGACATAACACTTCATTCTCCCCCCTCTCCCAATACTCACATTATCTCATCTAATCAGAAAATATTTTATAGAAGACAGTAAAGAATTTGGATATCAAATATGTGAGCAAAGTGACAGATTCAAATGCCAGGGTTTTGTTGTTGTCATTGTTTGTTTCTTTGTTGTTCAGTTGAGCATATTATACAAAATAAGTCATATATAGATTGAATTCAGAACAATGAGCAGTTCAGTTTGAGGAAATGTGAAAGGGAGCAGTGGGGCATAAAGCTGGAGAGGTTGGAAGAGAGAGAGTATGCTGGAGAAGGTCTCAAATGTCAAGTAAGTGGTTGGAGTTTATTTGGTAGAAAAAAAGGAGCCAAACCATCATGGAATGTGGCTCTAGCTGTTTAAAAATCACACATATCGCTTACTGTCTCTTCTTATGGACTAAACTCATATTCACATAAATGTCATCTAGCTGAGTGGTAGAACAGGATGTGTGGTAGAGCTGCCTTTTCTTTCATTCAATTGCCATCAGACACAGAATGGCTCAAGTATGCTAAGGGGAGGAGGGAGATACAAAAAATAGAATTAATTAATGACCTCTGACTTCAGAGACTTCATAGTTTAATTAGGAAATAGATGTGGTCCCATTTAACATAACTGAAGATCACTATAGGAGAAAATGCTACTGAAATCTCAATAGTCATCCTCCTTTTACCTTTCTACCAGAACCCCAATCTTGTTGTTTGCACCAACCTGTATTCTCAGATTCACTTGCAATTATGGTGTTTTGTGTGATAAAATTCTGCCGAATGGCACATATGCTGAGATTATGAACTACCTCTTCTTGCCTGCCTTCCATTCTTGACTAGAATGCAGGCATTATTAGGCTGCAGGTGGAGGAGCCATCCTGGGACTATGAAGTGAAAAGCACAAGGATGAAAATCAAATGTCAAAGATAAAGTGTAAGGATATTGTGAGCCTGGAATGTTCATGATGTTGTGAAGGAGCTGTACCAGCCCTGGGCTGCTTACCTCTGGCCTTTTCAGTACATGAGAGGAGAAAAAAAACAACACGCATTTGTTTCAGCCACTAAGCTTGGATTTTCTGTTACTACTCAAAACCTAATGCAAACCCAATTGATAGCATACTCATAGAGTAGCTTATCCCAACGTCCAAATGGATATATACATGCTAACACCGTGAAAAGGCTTTATACAAGAGCTTTTAAGTTTAGGTAGAAGCTTTGAAGGATTAAAAGACCAGTTTCATCTGTTCAGTAGCAAATGCTAATTTGGGGGTTCTAACGTGGAATTACACTCATGAAAGAGAAGCATTCAAAGAAAGCCAATGGTGGAATAAATAAATATCAAAGGTGTGAAAAGTGGATTTGAGGGTGTGGAAGAGAAGAGGTGCAAGTGGTATGGAGAGGCATCAGAAATCATGGGGCCCAAAGAGTTAACTAAAGAATCCTCCAACCTAACTGGTAACTGGCCCCAAAAGAGGTTGCAGAGGAGTGACCCAGCCAGAAAGCAAAGCCTCTTTCCTGGGATCCACATCTTCATTTAGTCTTGTAAATAAATCTATGATGTGTCTCAGGCCAAGCCTAAATGAGTGCCATTCTTTTTCATTAGTAAGTTCTCTAAAATCAATAATGTTTTCTTTAAGGGAAAGCATTAGCTTTTACTAATTTATATCTCATTAACTTTTCACTTTGTTTTTCAGGCTTCAATCTAAGCTACATCTTTCACTTAAATTTTAAGCTACAGACTATATGTAGTTCTTTTGAAAGACCCTAGACAGGAAGTGGTATGAAAGCCATAGGTGTACATTAGTTTAGAAGACTGAGTGTTGCAAGGCTTTGAATGAGCTTTATCTTTGTAGGTCACCTAAGTGATGTCAAGTAGAAATAAGTGTTGCTATCATAGGGGGGAGAGAGAGAGAGAGAAAGAGGAAGAGTTGGAGAGAGAAAGAGATCCTTTTCTCATCTTAAGTTTGTAACTCAAGATAAATTAGGTTACATTTTTTAATGTCTTGTACCTAAGACAAGCTACTATGTCCCAGAGAAAGGGAGCCTCAGATCTCATCATTTTGTATACCGTAGTTCAGGGTATTTGGTTTTAAATAGGGCCCCAAAATGACATTATAAAGGGTTATGTAGCCTAAGGCGAGCTGTCATAGAGACTAAAAATTTTGTACAGTTTTCCCCCAAAAATAGTTGGCTGAAAGTATAACATCACTACCCTATTATTTTCCTTGCATAAAATTAACACATCACAACCAATGGTTATTTTCAATTATGTGGCGTCAAATGAGTCTTAAAAGAGATTAGAACAAGATTTGTGGTAGCTTTGGAGAATTCCTGCAATTGATGGTTTGACACAGCATGGTTTCAGATTATGTCAAATCTTACAAAAGCATGTGTAGCCTGCTAGGGAGGAGGGATTCTTTTCAGTTCCATCTTGTTGGAAGTATTTGCCACGAAGTAATAATAATGCCTTTAATATGCAAATGATTATAATTGCATTTATTACACTGTCAAATGCAAGCTCAAATACCGGTTCTTTGTTTTACAACCCAGCCCATCACACAAAATAAGAGAAATGACTGCTTTCATTATTGAGTTCATAAGAGGAAGAACAAATTCTCTTTTTCCTGAAGTTGCTTTCTTTTTGTCTCAGATGCGTTCTTCCCCCCAACCTCGAGAAAAATAAAGGAGTTTAGTTGATCACTGAAGAATTTTGACATTCAGATTTTCTTCTTAGTCTTTATCTGTATCCCAGTAGTCCCATTATGCACACAACACTTTTGCTAAGACAAATGGCATCTTTGAAGAGGACTTTTCAGTAAAGTACCATATAACTACCTTTATTCTTACCTACTATTTGATCTTATTGCACTTATTGTTTTATTTCCCATGTGTCTCATTTTTTTCCTCATCACTTCAACAGGAATAATGTTTTGTCCCATTCATTTTTCTGGCAACCTCCACTCCATTCACCTGGTCTAATTTCATCTTCCATTCCTTGATGAACAGGCCCTTCCTGGGTGCTGTGTTTTTCCCATCATTAGGCACATGTGGGGAGGAGATGGGGAGGAAACAGTGCCTCTGAAGCTTCAGTGATGGTTGTTTAAATTGGTGACTTTCAAAAGACATTTCCAGTATGTGAGACTTCTCAATTGTCTCACACAGAGATCCTTTTATTCAGAACATTAAATAATAAGTTATCTGGGTATACTTCCTAGACTCAAAAGATTACAGCCAAAAACTCCTTTCTACAGATGGATGTGGAAGGTGTGGGAGTCTACTAACTGCCCTCTGTTTCTTTGCCTCCCCGATTTGCTCCTGCCAAGCTTTCCTGGGCCCATGGCTTCCTTGCCTCGCCCATTGGTGGAGGCAATCACTTACTGACACAAGTGCCTCATGAGCAACATTTTATTTGGGGGAGGTTATTTTTCACTTTTCTGTGTTCTTCTTTCCAGGTACCTATGATAGGTAAATGAGAACTGGTGGGTGCCATAGGGGAGGGGTGTGGGGAGATGGGTAAAATAGGTGAAGGGCATAAAGAGGTACAACCCTCTAATTATAAAATAAAAAGTCACAGTGATGAAAAGTACAGCATAGGAATTACAGTCAAGAATATTGTAATAAGTTGGTAGGGGGACAGATGGTAACTACCCACACCATGGTGAGCATTTTGTAATGTATATAATTGTTGAGTCACAATGTTGTGTGCCTGAAACTAATATAATATTGTATATCAGCTATACTTAAAAAAATCCAAAATAATACTAAACAGATTCACCAGGCCCCCCCAGCATGGTCGCTTTCTTCTAATCTGTCTTTGAGAGGTATAGAATGTCCCCCTCTTTGTCCCTGTGGAAGTCTGGTCATTTCTCTTGGTGGCCCATGTCTACTGCAGTAATCCAGCCTGCACTGATATCAGAGTGGTGTCCTTTGCTACTAAGACTATAGTATCTCTCCATCCTAAGAAATCCATTCTGGGCTGTGTGGGATATTAACCCTGTTCTGCCCCTTGCTGCAAACTAGGTATATCCGGCTCTGCCTTTAATCTGGGATGGCCCAAGGGGTTCTGTTCCCTCTCATTTTTATCTTATGCCATATCTTTTGGTTCTCATTTTGCACTCTAGGCCTTGATAGGGCCTCTCTTTTCTTTTCCTACTCTGCTAGGGAAGTCTTAGAATGTCAGAGAAAATATTCTACAGTCCTGATCTATGGGAGTGTGGAAGATGATTCTTAGCTCCTCCCATTCCTCATGCCTGAGGAGCCTAGAGTTTTCCAAATTCTGTTAACTAGCTAGGATAAATCTTACATTTGTATTTTGTATTTCAGAAGCTACCCTTCCTGTCTTCTAATTCACTTGTTTTACATATCACATAAAATAAGTGAATTATATAAAATAATATACATATATATAATAAAGCTTTATTGAGATACAATTCACATACTATATGATTCAGCCATTTAAAGTGCACATTTCCGTGGTCTTTAGTGTATTCACAGAGTTGTGCAGCCATTTTAGAACATTTTTGCCACCCCCCAAAAAATTTCCAGACCTATTAATAGTCACTCCCTCTCCCACTCCCCAACCAGCCCCTGGCAACCACTGATCTACTTTCTGTCTCTGTGCATATTCTGGACATTTCATATAAATAGAATTGTATATGTAGACTTTGTGCCTTCTTTCATTTAATATAATGTTTTCAAAAGTCATTCTTGTACCATGTCTCAGAACTTGATTCCTTTTTGTGGTTGATAATACTCCATTGTATGGATATATCACTTTTTGTTTGTCCGTTTGCCTATTTATGGACATTTGGTTTGCTTCCTCTTTTGGACTATGAAGAACAATGCTGCTATGAACATTCATGTACAAGTTTTTGTGTGCACATATGTTTTCATTTCTTTTGGGTATTGTCAAAAAACAAAATTCTAACTGAGTAAATTTGAAGATCTAATTGGCTTTACTAAACAATTCATGAGTTGGGCAGCATCCCAACGAGCAAATAGAAAGGAGCTCTGAGAAGCTGTACAAAATGAAAGACTTTCACAGGCAGAAGAGGCAGGGCAAATAAATTATTCTAGCAAAGAGTGGATTGTTTCAGGCAAGGTCATCTTTGGGGGCAGGCAAGTGTCTACTAGGCAGATCACCTCACTCACGCTGACCAGGTAATTCCAGATTTTGACTGGCAGGTTACATTCCTGAGAAAGGCAGTTAGGTTAGGTATTAAGTTTTGGTTTGCTGATGGGGCTTAAGACAAGTGACTCCATTTTGCACCTATTGCTTGTTTTTATTAACAGTATATACCTAGGGGTGGAATTGCTAATTTACTTTTAATATTAAACCTCCAGACTTGTATAGAGACACAAATATCTACTATGTTCTCTTATAACAGTGGGAAGAGGAAGACATTGCCACTCCTACCCTCTAAATCAGTAAACAAACCTGGTTATTGAAGGATGCTACCTTTTCCCTGCCTTCCAAGTAATCAAAACAGGATATTCTGTGTTTAATAAGCCCCATATAATGAGGTCATTGTTTTATTTTTCTGCTTGTCAAAAGTCAATGATAAATTGACATTTGCATTACTAACCACCCTATTTCAAAGTGGTAAAACATCCCTCTCCCAGGAAACTAGTTCTTCTCCACGTAAGGGCAAAGCTAATTAGCAAACAGACCTACAGGCTGTAATACATACTCTGTATTCTAAGGAATTTGTACAAATTATAATTCTGATGGCAAATGTAATATCCTTTTAGTTTTATACCTGAACAGCATCAGTAGGTTGGCAATATACAAAGGAATTTATTTGAAAATGTATTATTTGGATTTTATAAATAGTATGCTACAAATATGTCATCTGACAGATTTTGTGAAACCTATCTTTTCTTCTTAGATTTACTGAGCATTTTATTGGAATCTAGGAAACGTGTTTTGGTGCAAAGGAAGTAGAGGTGCAATCTCTTGGAGGCAGGTGTGAGGGTGAGGAAGATAGTGAATCATAATTTCCCCTTAAAGAGAGTTCTGAGTTGTCACTTTACATCTACTAATGGGTTTGTTTCTCCCTGATCTAAGACATTCTTTAAGTTTCCTTAATTAGCAAAGAAATTCTCTTAGGTCACCGGATGTACATGTTCTTTGGCTCAGTCGGTGAGGCAGAAAAACAAAACAGTACATTCATGAAGGATGAAAAGATAACAGCAGCAGAAGCCGAATTCAGGCTGAGACTGAGCCTTTTAGAGATAGCAAACCACGCTGCTCTTTTAGTGTGAAGCCCTAATCTTTGATTTTTTTTATGGGGAGAATCTGTGGAATTTTCTTTTTAAATACCAAACATGTATTTAGGATATGTCTATATGCATGACCCTCATAGACACTGAAATTTCACTTTGAGGAACAGGAAAAAGGAACCTAATGAAAGCCTGTAAGTAAAAGATCAATAAAATCTATAAAAAGTGGCAGCAATGAGGGAGAAAGAGCAGTGAGCTTAGCATCTGGTTCAAGTCCTACCTCTGCCACTTTATACTAGGTACATGAATGACCGTAAGTACACTGTTTAACTATTCTGTGCTGTAGTTCCCTCATCTGTAAAATGGGAATAAATAATAATAATACCTACCTCAATGTTGTGGAGATCAAATGAAGACATCTATATGAAAGCACCATGCATATGGTAAATCACAATACAAATACACATTTTAAATGATTAATTAAAAATCAGTTTAAATTTTAACTGATAATTATAACAGCACATTTTTCTTCATAGATGCAGGATCCTATGGTATCTTGATTTGGTGAAGGGCGGTGGAGTGGGGGGGGTGGGTCTAGATTTTTGTGAATTTAAATTTTCATCAGTTAGCATGTTCCTGTCAAAATCCAGGCTTTTGTGCTATTTCCCTTTAGTTCTTCACAGTAAAATATATGAAATGAAGACACTCAGGTATCAGATTAGCTTGACATCAACATAGCATCACCAGCCAAGCAGTGAAATCATGTCAAAACAAAATTAAACCAAACACTAGTTAATTACCTGAGCACTAAAACATCTAAATGCTATAATCAAAATACACACTGTGCTGTTAGGACTTGATTTTAGTCACTCTTTTTGGTAATTGGGTCAGAATTCAACATTTAACTGTTGTCTTCCAGTGTGGTGGAGTGACAGTACGGCAGAGCAACCTCTACCTCCAGGGTCCTGAGGTACAAGCCATGTCCCATCTGGATATATTTCCACCAGGCCCACTGGGGGTTACAAATCCATCTGTTCAAATATTTCACTGGAGCTAGAAACTGCTTGTTTAAAGGGCCCCCAGGTGTCTTTCTTTCTCTATGCAGTGAATTCTTCTTGACATTTCTTTACTTTCTGATCTTTTTAAACATCTTCATTCCATTGAGTAAATGAACAGCTGCCTCAGTAGAAAGGAGATCTGTGGTCTGTCTCAGACTGGACTGGGCTGACAGGTCTCAGGCTGCCTCAGCCTTAAGGGAAAGAACTAAATGATCTGTCTTTCAGGGAGTTTAATTGGTGATCCTCTTGTTGGTTGGTTCGTGTGTAACTGCTCAGGCTTTGACATGCAATCCATCATGGATCTTAATAAATTACTTTTTTGGTTATGAACTTAGAAACAACATTTGTATTATTAATATAGCACCTAAATGTTGAAATAAATCACCACAGGTGGCAAAAAGAGCTTAAACCATTCATCCCACTATTTCCTTGAACTGTCTTGGGAGAGAGGAAATGGCAAAGAATTAAGTGGTATGAATGTCCTGCATTTGTGGAGAAACAGGGTAAATCACTGTTTTTTTAAGGGGAAAACATATAAAGCAACTATATTTCTAAAGAGATCATTTCAGTTATGTGTCCCTGTTTCAGTTCGCTTTAGATTTCAAATTGTTAGGAGCTCTTTCTAAATTGTGTCTAGTTTCCTGTCTTAATAAAAAGTTGGTCAAGTTGAAATAAACCTTTCTATACTGTTGGGAACTCTTTTAGTGTCCTTGAGCAACTTTATTGTGTAACTGGCACCCAGTGTCTCTGGACCACTGCTTTGACCATCAGTGAACAATGTCTATAGTCATAGGTGGAGATGTAGATGATTTTAAAGGATTGAGCTGAATTGCACTGAGTTCTTCATTCATTCCCTGGAGTTACTTTTAATGAAACTGCTATGATGCTTGTCTCCATGTGGATTGACACTTCTTTTTCTGAGTACTCAAATCATGAGTTGAGAGTTCTCTTAATCGTGATCATTGTGATATGACTAATCAAGATTTTATTCTACTTAGTAAAACAGGTGTGGGTGGTAATGAGGAGGGAGAGATTGAGATCATGATAACCAAAATGGTGTCCATCCTATGGGCACATTTATGATGTAGAAAGTTTTTTTATGGTTGGCAAATATATCATAGTAGATAGGAAAGAATTCAACTAGAAGGAAAACTCTACTTCTTCTGTTTTACTGATTATTGGGGGTGGAGGTAAGATGATAAACATAAATAATAAAATTGGGATAATATCTGGAGCCTATGTTATTTCAACATATTAGAAAATGGGCTATGAAGGGGACGGCCTTTGTCTTCCCCCATGTCTGGATGCAGCATGGGTAAGTACCTGCTTGGAAACAACTGGTGCAGTCCTTGGAAGTTATCTGCCCACAAGAGCATATCTTGTTCTCGTAAATGAGCCAAGATGCCTTACGCTGCAGACAGGAAGGCCTTGGGGACGTGTGCACACACCACCCCTGCTTACTGGGCAGATTTTAAGAAATCAACAAGATGTTCTGGCCTGTTCCCCCTGAGTAGGGAAAGATAAATATAGCATTTGGCTGAGGTCCGAGAAAGGCAGTATAAAAATAAAGGAGCTACACCACATTGGGGCTGCAGCCATTTTCTGACTATCTTTGTTGTCTGTGTTTTTTGTTCATTCCCATTCCACCATAGCGGTTCGCTACAGGCTATATGTACTTACATGACTAATTTTGACTCCTAGAAAAATTAGTTTTTTAGGTATATACTACTGACTATGAGGGCATACAGTTCATCTTGTAAAAGAGAATTTTCAGCTGGTTGACTATCATCTTATTCATAGTTCACTGAATGTGCTCTATGTCCCATAAAAATAACAAGGAACATTTTTATTATTTGATACAGCATTATTCTAAGGAGCCACTGCATAGCAATAGCTACTTCATTTGCTGTTTACTAAATTCTCTAATCAAATTAAATGAGGCATTTTATGTGCCCTGTAACTCATTTAAACCATCATGCTTGTTGGAGATTATGTGCAAAATCCTGAGTGTTCATAGGTAGCTTACATGGCATTCGAAAGTCTGGAGAGAAAATGTCTCAATATCTGAACATCAGAAATATAATTTAATCAGTTAATTGTTTTGTTTCTTTAGCTTAGCTAAACTCTGGAACAACTTGATGTCTATCTGTTTTAGTCCTCTTTCAACATGTGTTAACACCAGGGTTGATTTGGAATAATTCTTCCCACTTGGAGTCTGTCTTGCCAGTGGGTTTCAACCCTGAACAAGTTCACTATGGATTCAATGAGACCAAAGAAATGACTGGAACATTCTTGGAGTGAAAGGGTTTATACCCAACTTTATTCTCCCAGTGGCAGGTTAATCACTAGAATCCCATCCACTCAGAGCGAGTCTGCATGCAGCAAGCCAGTCTCTGCCTCTGGGTCTCTCTGCCACCACAGCCATCTCAGTCTCTGTCCTCAGCACTGCCACCACTCCAGCCTCTGCTCTGCTCTCCTGCAGCCTTGCAGCTGTGCCACCATGTCTGCCAGAGCACTGGGCAGAGCTCTTTATTGCCCACAGATGTGCAGTGAGCTAGTCAACCAGGGACAGGTGAGAATCCTAGCCACAGGAACCTTCACTTTATACACAGAGTCCATCTGGACAAATGTGTGGGTGTCTGTAAAGGGCCAAAATATGAACTGGATCATGTACTAATAATAAATACCATCATAATATAGCTAACATTTATTGACCATGTTTTATATTCCAATCACATGAACTATATTAACTTAATTCTGACAACAACCCAATCTGGTAGATATTATTTTCCTTATCCCCAATTTATATATGAGGAAAGTGAATCATGGGGTGGGGGTTAAATAAATTGTCCAATTTGGTACAGGTTCAAAGTGGCAGACCTGGGGGATATGAACTCAGCCAGCCTAGCGTTAGTATCTATAATCTTATTCACTAAACGAAACAACTTAGTGATGTCTGCATATGATACCATAGAACCCATTACACCAAAATTATTGGTTTCTTTTCTGTGCCCTTTAGTTTCTGTCCCATTTTTTTCCTTTCTTAATCTCAGTGCCAAACACCTATTACCTCCATTTCCTTACAGCTCAGTGCACCCTACATCCTATGTTGATGGCTTTATTCTCCAAATGTAGCATCTTAGAGGTTACTATTCATCTCCCAATGATCAGAATCAGTGTTGTTGTGTTGTGTTTTGTTTTGTTTTCTCCCTTGTTGTATTCAAGCTCTTTGTTTATATAACTCTATTTCCTTCTGTGGGGAAAATGGAAGTTCCTATGGCCAGGATCCTCACCTGATCCTAAACTACTTGATGATGTAACTGGCCTGCTGCTAGGCTACTGCTCTCACACCCATAGGCAATAAGTTATTATTGACTGAGTCACTATAGAATGAGAACTTCCCAGTGCTCTGGGTGGAGGCAGAGATGAAGGATTGCAGACCTGCAGACTCTTGGATGCAGACATAATTCTAGTGCTTGACCTTTCGCAGGGAGAATAAAGCCAGGTATAAACCCTTTTACCCTAAGAATGTTCCATTGTCATTCCTCAGTCTCACTGAATCCATAGTGAACTTGCCTAGGGCTGACCCTCAGGCAAGACACCTTCTGTTGTTCCTGTGTCTCCTCCACTGGATCCTCTTCTCTTGCTCCCCTTCTTTTCTCATTCTTCATTCTTTCTGTTTATAAATGTATTTATTATCATAACTCCAGTTACTACCTGTGGATAAAGTGAAGGTTCCATGACCAGGAACCTCATCTGAACCTAAACTACTTGATGATGCAACTGGACTGTTGCTAGGCTACTGCTCCCTCACCCTAGGCAATTAACTATTATTGACTGAGTCACTATATACAGAGCTCTGCCCAGTGCTCTTGGTGGAGGCAGAGATGAAGGAGGATTACAGACCTGCAGGCTGTTGGATGCAGACGTAATTCTAGTGCTCGACCTATTGCTGGGAGAACAAGCCAGGTAATAAACCCTTTCACCCCAAGAATGTTCCATTGTCATTCCTTGGTCTCACTGAAGCCATAGTGAACTTCCCTGGGGTTGAAACACATTGGCAAGACACTGCCTCTATGTTAGCTTTCTCTCTAACCTGTATCATCAGCTCTAATCATTTTACAAGCTCTTTTCTCTCTAGCCATGTTTTACACCCTTCTAGGAGCTCAATTAACCTAAGAACAAACTCATTACCTTCTTTACCAAACCAAGTTTGACTCCCCCTTTTTCATTTTAACGGGTGATTCAGCCTCAAAATTCATCTGTTATTCATCCTTCTGATTCCCTTATCTCCTCAATCATCAAGTCCTGTTGATCCTTCTTTTGTAATGTATCTCACCATTAATTCCTCTGTATTCCTGGGGTCTGAATATTTTCCAGGCATCATTATCTCTTCCTTGCAAGAGTATAATAACCTTCTAACTGGTCTCCTGGCTTCCATGGTGATTATCCACCAATGCTTTTCTGATTTCATATCCCTATCACCTGTTTGCTGTTTGGGAGGATGCCTATACCCATAATAAACTAGAGTTAAAATAAGTGCCAGTAGAATAGTTTGAAGTCAGGGGAGCAAGTTGTCATTGTTGGCTGGGGTAATCAGAGAAAACTTTATGGAGGAGATGAAATTTAGAATTTAAATCAATAAAGAAGACTGAGGGAGGCATTTAAGATTGGGAAAGATGTGTGAATAGAAGTTTGAGATGGAAATGTAAGAAAAGTTTGGGGACAGTTAGTAGGCTTGACTGAACCAAAATGTTATTGTAGGAAAAATGAGGTTGGGAATATAGCCTGGGCTCTGATTGTAGGTAGCCTTGAATACCAGGCAAACAAATTTAAAATGTATCTTCTACATTGAAAATGGACAAAGACATGATGCAATTAGCACTTTTGGGAAGATGAATTTGGCAGCTGTGTGCAGAGTAGATTAGTGGGAGGAGGGACTGGAGAGAGGAGGCCTGGTTTGGAGGTTGTAATAGAGTCCAGATGTGAATTAATGAAGGCTTTCAACAGAATGACAGTGGGACCAGAACTAATGAGATGGGTGCAGATGTGAGAAGCATCATGGAAGGAAATTTGATAAAGTTTTGGGAAGGGCTGAATTTGACCTCAGGGCTGGTGGTGGGAGGGGTAGTGGAAGGGTTCAAGTCCAGATGACCAGTAGAGTATCTATCAAAATGTTCCCATCCTTCAATCTCCAGTGCTTCCTCCTGTAAGAGGACTTGTCCTGAAAGAGCATGGGAAGCAAGGCACTTTGTCTATAATAGATGCTCAAATAGGATTAAGTGAAAGCCCACTCCAGCTGGCAGTGACTTTGCAGGCTCTGAAGTCTTAGAGACTTAATGACTGTACTTTTAGTAACACTTAACATAAACTGCATGCCTTGTACTAAAATGGTTTTGAATTTGAGGATGCTTTACCTCTATGGTAAGAGAGAGCAGGAGCTTCTGGAGGACAGAAACTATGTCTTGTTCCCTAGATGCCCATCCTACCTAGTCCAGTTGTAGACCCCTAGTAGTTTTAAAAAATATTTTCCTTGACTGTTTCCTCTCATTGTCTCAGGGGCTTGAATCAGTCATCTTACAGGATATTTCCTTGTGCATTATGCTGATGAGGCTTACAGTCTACCTGTATTACCACATCTGAACCTCAGGTACTCACAGAGACTTTTAGTATCTCCTCTTCCATAGTCTCTTTTCTTATTCCAGTAGTGTTTACTGAATTAGATCATGTATTTTATGTTTCAGTAGGTGCTTGGTAAATGTTGGTTGATTTTATTCTAACATTCCTGGCTGTGGTATGGGCTGTGCTTCATAGCTAATGCAGCTTTAACTCTATTGCATATTTTAGTAACACTCCAGAAAGTGAATGTATTTGCACAAATGACAGATTTTATTGGTTTAATTTTGTAAACTGTTTAAAATTTGGTTCATTTCTTCTCATTTTCAAAATATTTTTTGTTCAAGTGAACTATATGGATACTCATCTCTGAAAATATTTGCTATTGAAAAATACAATGTGCTTTATATCCCAATATTAAAAAGCAACCAAGGAATCGATTATCTCTATAAAAAAATATTTATTTCACCTTGAGACTTTTCCCCAAGTAACTTTCTCTCATATACTAATGCCAGTTTCTACAAACATGCATACAAATTTTACCTTAAGTTGGTAAGATTGATATAATTTACACTGATAAGGTTTAGTGTATTTGACAGTAATTCCCATTAGACTAAATTGTTATAGGAATTTCTCCATTATGGTTAAAATTCTAGAGTCCCGTATTCTAAAGCCAAGTCTGCTGCTTGTTGTATGAGAGTCTTGTGAGAACTTAGGCAAGGCACCTGGCTTGCCTGGGTTTCTTTTTCCCCATCTATAAAACCAGAGTGGTAAACCAGCTCACCTTCTATCCTAGCATTAATTTTGGCTTCAGATTAGCTCAAGGAAAAACCAGGCCTTTTTAAAAGTACACAGCATGGAAATTTCAGGGAACTGTAGAACTCTAAGAACAGGTTCTGCCCCAGCATACCTGGACCTCATGGAAATTAGAATGGGGACAGGAAAAACACCAGGATTGGAGGCTACTTTCTCTGAGGATCTGGCTAATTACAAAGCTAGTTCATTTTTCTCTCTCCCCTCCCTGGCTTCTTGCTTCCCATCCTCCCTCTTCTCCTTATTTCTCTTCACATTTCTGAAGTATGCTTGCTTTCCACCACTGGCTTCCTCTTAGCTTTGGTGTACATGTGGCCCACTAAAGTTCTAGCCCTAAGTCTTCCATGACCTTCTAACTCAGCCTCCACAATTATCAGGCTCATCCACTCAATTTCCAATTACAAAATTCAAGAGAAAACAATTGGACTAGTTCATCTTTTCAAGTCAGACCTCATAAGTCATAGGTTGTCAAGTGTCCACAGTGGTCCAATTAGTTGTGGCCTTTGAGGGTGCCAAAATGGGAGTTAATGACAGCAGAAAATATATCCAGAAAAGTGGGTGGACAGGTAGACAGGTACCTTGAACTGTATCTAATATATCTTTCATAACTGAAATTCTATGAATCAGAAGTATTATTTCTTACTGAACAATAAAAGAGATAGTACTCTAATGGGTAGCATTTCAGGAATTAACCAGTGGTTGGGAGAGACTAACTCTCTTCAATTAACTAGCTGTGCAAACTGGGGCAAGTCACTTCACTTCTCTGTGTCAAGAAGGGGTTTAGGATCTCTTTCCCTGTCAGCATTGTGTTTCCCCACGGTACTTCCCTTATTTTGCTTTTGAAGCTTCTGGGGTGCTATCCACTGGCTATCAGGAGGGACTCTCCCTTCATAGCACCCCAAGCTCCAGGCTTGTGGCGGTGGGGGAGGGAGTTCTATTGTGTATGACACTGTGTACCAGGAATTATACCTGGCACTTTACATACATTATCTTGTTAAAACCTTTCCACAACAATATGAAGTGGGTATTATTTTATTTCCATTGTGGAGATGAAGAAACTAAGCTCCAGAGACATTAAACCACTTACCCATGTTACAAAGCTAATAACAGTAAGCTAATAAGACTTTTCCATGCTGTCTGTAAGAGGGAATATCTATCTTTCCATTTCTCTGGAGCCTAAAGGTTGGTGGGAAGTTTTGACTCTAATGGTCCAGAAGTGGGGAAAATGTCAGGTGCTGACATTATTCCCTTTTGGATTGAGAAGCCAAGCAAGCTAGAAATCTCCTAAAAATTCCTACTGGAGATCTTTCTCCGACTCCTCTACTAAAATAAATAAAAAAAGAAGAAAAAAGGAAGGGGCAGAGAATGAGGAGAGGGTAATAGCTAGACTTGCTCTGTACCAGGTCCTTTCTGGGACCTTCTTTTTCTTTGCAGTAAGCTAATTTGCACTAACTTGGTGGCAATGGGTTACAAGGTTCTGCGTCTCATAAATTTTCAAATGGGCATTCTGGAAACACTTGCTTTCATACAAAGACATTCCTATAGTAGAAGGGCAGTTTTAGGTGCCAAAAGCTGGGCAGTGGAAGAGCCATTTGGGGACAGACATATGAAGTTCTTTGGGCACATTGCTATTCTTCACTCCACATAGGTAGCCATTTACTCTGCTTTCTGCAAACCTGGCCATGCTGTCTTTGGCTTAAACCTGATACCTGAGGACACGTAATTATTTTGCCCTCATCATAAAATCAAAGACTTGGAATTACAAGAGACCTTAAAGTTCATGTAGTTCAAGCCCCTCATTTTTCATGACAGGAGACAGACAACATGGGTTAAGTGACGTCCTTAAAGTTAGTCAGTTAATGATTACGTACAACTGGTTTAAAGAGCCAACATACTTGTTGTTGTTTGTAATGAAAATGTTTACGTTCACAGAAGATAATCTGTTGGGGCCTGACCTAGTGATCCAACCTGAGGCCTGTGCTGCTTTGAACATTTGCTATTATCTAGAGTCCAAAGAAAGCCTTTACCAACTTCTGTCACCCATATTCCCCCTTTCTCACAGAAGCTGGCAGTGAGGGTCCATAGAACTGTTAAACTTTGTTTCTTTGGAGTCCATTTGCAAATGTGTGATTCAGTTCTAGATTTCTCCTGGATGATTCTGAGTGAGCTTGTTGTTTTAATTTCTCATTGGTCCCTGCAATTATTCCACTACAAGCATATGTAGAAATTGTCCTGGCATCCTAGCTACATTCTACTGCATTATTTTTGTTATACAATATGATGAAATTTTATAAGTATGTTTATACCACATTCAGGGGTGTCTGCATAATGTAGGGGCAGAACTACCACTCAAGACAAGAATGTGAGAGTGGACTTAGAGTGCTATATATTTGAATTACTGCTTATACCTTTAGGGGATTTCCCTATTTCAATTGTGCATGTGCTCTGAAAAGTTTCTCTGAAAAATAAATATATATATATATGCACTTCAGTTCTTCCTCCCCAAAACTAGTTATCTGGAATTTAAAACAAGCCATAAATCTAAGAAAGAAGAAGGAGGGAGGGACAGAGGGTAAAGGGCTGTTGGTTGAGATTGATTGATTGATTGATTGATTGATTGATGTTGATTTATCTGAGGTCACCAAAAAGGCATCTAGCTTTCCTATTCCCTTTGCTTTCAACTGGAGGAGTCTACCCACTTAATTCTTCCAGATTCAAGAAAGAAAACTCAACAGAATATCTGATTGAAAATTTGTGCTCCTGGCCCAAGACATGAAACTATTTGAAATTATCCATTTAGATTGTAACTTCTAGATGTTAGCTGATAGGTAGACAGAGCTCCCTTTGAATTGTGCATGGTTTAAATAACTTGCTACTTAAGTCACTAGCCTGTTTTAGAAAGTACATCAACACATTACAGTGTTTTTTCTCATTTGCTTGAATTTAAAATTGGATTTTGGGTAACAAGATATGAGACAAATGGGTATAACTACTGTACAGTGTAATTGCTCCAGGTGATGGTGCTATAGCAAAATTATTACAGGCAGATTCAAGATGCAAAAATTATTTATTTGACAGCAAGCAGAAAAACAAATTACTCAGACTGTGTACATGTGCTTCCTTAATTGCTCATGAATTATTATGGTTCATGCTAAAATTCACCCAGTTTGTCTATACCACATGATTTTATTTTAAATCCGAAAAAGGCAAATCATTAGGAATTGAAAAATGTTATCTGCCTTATAAAATGATTTACTAACATTGGAACCTGGCAGTTTGTGTGCAACTTTTTCATTTGTTATCACCTATCTGTCAAAATCTTTATTTCATGACAGCTTTTAAGACCACATTGCTTTCAAACACCACAACAGAAAATTCTGACACTGGAATCTCACTAAAATATTGTTTGCCATAAATTAGCAGACATTATGAGGTGGGTATGCATTGGACCCTCTCCAAGAGGATTTAGTTACTGGATGGCATAAGGTACTTTCCCTTATAATGTGGCTGCCCTGGCTCTGATCGTAACAACTGTGTTACAGGAGGCTTCAGTGGGCTTAACTCTGCATAGCTTCTTGAACTGAGTGTTCTGATTGGAATAAATTGCCTTAGCTCAGGAATACATGTCCAGTTATTCAATGCAGTCTATGCCCATTCACCATTGATAGGTGATACTATTAGTCAGGAGTTATATAATAACATAAACTATTCGTTTTATGCTTCAGTGCCAAGAACACCGCACTGGCTACATAACCTGGAATAACCATGCGCTCTATGTACCACCATGACTCTTGTGAGGAATAAAGGCAAATTCATGGGAAAATGCTTCATAAATGTAGAAAGGAGGCTATCTCTCCGACTGCTAAAATGAAGATCAATTGCTTCACTGTATTATTCCGAGTGTGTGTGGCCAGGGACAACCTTGGAATTTAGGAAGTGCTCATATCAGGCACAGAAGTCTTCCAGGGCATGTCATATATATATAGTGGCCACAACTGCCTGAAGAGAAAATAAACACATATGCCCTTAAACAATTATTTCTGTGTTTCAAAGTCTATTAGGACAAATATGTTTCATCCATTATTTCATGAAGCTGAATTATTATGTTTTTAAATATATTTAATGGGGGAAACTTAATGAATCATCTCATACACTGATACATGAAATACATCTCAAACTGATACATGAAAATGTGGACACTATGCAGAGTGCTGTGTATGGTGGTAAAGTTAGGCAATTGTCTTGGAGTTCTTTTGACTTCTGGATCAGGTGTAGGCAAACTACGGCAAACCTGGCCCACTGCCTGTTTTTATAAAATTCTATTGGACACAGCTGTGGCTGTTTCTATACTGTCCATGGTTGCTTTCTCATTAAGATAGCAGAGTTGAGGATTTCCAACAGACAGTATGGTCCATAAAGCTGAAAAGATTTATTATTGGGCCCCTTACATAAGAAGTTTGCTGACTTCTGTTCCATACTTGTAGAAAAACTATTCAAAAAGTCCCTCCCTCTTTTCGCATGCAATGCACTCTTTTCCCCTGATGTGTACCAGCTTTCTGGGACTTCATTTTGATGAATGAGAGAAGCTACAAGGATCAGCTGGTAAGGCCCTTGATTTTACTTCCTTCCAACTGTCATTCCAATTTTCCCTATATAGCCAATAAGAATAGTAGGTAATCTTCACTAACTGGAGTTCCCCAGCAAGTTTGGAAGATTTTGTCTTTCATACAAGTATCATAGGGAGGTAATGTGTTTTCTGAAACCTTTAATGCACCTCTGCTAATATATCATGCATATTTCACATTGAATTAGCAGAACCTGCAAGTGTGATACACAAATATCCTCTGTTTTTTTCTACCCTGGGCTCTGGGAGCCCTTATCATTTCTGGATCCCCAGGTCTTGTGGGTATCTGCCCAAATCATACTCCATTCCTAAGAAAGGGGCCATTTCAGTCTAAGGAGAGGAACTGCCCACAGTCTGGCCCGGTCCAAGATCCCTTCCTACTTGCACTTGTTGATCAGGTTCCTGAGCTCTATTTAAAGGCCTTCCATTTGATTGAGACTCCCCAAACCCCACCTGCGTTCTAAACAGGAGAGTTAAGAGATCTCTTCCAAAGGTATCAGTCGCTATACAAGGTCCCTGGGGAAGCTGGTGAATTAGATATTTGTTGTAATGAGTTAAGGACATGCACATGTTCCTGTCAACAGCAGGAGGTGGGGAAGAATAACCTGAAAGGATTTCAAGCACTTTTGAAAAACAAAACAGAAATTTTATATTAATTTGGAATTCACTAATCCTGAGCTGACAGCAGATTGCCCAGAATCAGGCTGTGTCTCAGAAGCAGTGATTGACCGAGTTCTCATATCCTTTTTTGGGTGAGAGATGCTGCTAAGTTCTGGGTTATTGCAATGGAGAGCATACTATAGGTGCTCCCTGCTACATCCTCCCCTAACTACTTTCAATGTTTGTGCTCTCTCTGCATGAATTGGCAGTACAGCATAGTGCTTAAAATCTCAGTGTTGGGCATCAGGCAGTGTGCAGTTAAATCCTGGCTCTACCACTAATAAGCTGTGTGGCTTTAAGTGGGTTATTTAACCTCTCTGTGTCTTAATCTCACTATCTGTAAATAAGGATACTAATAGTAATAGCTACCTAATGGGATTTAGGGAAATATTAAGCAGGTCCTTACAAAGCACGTAGAATAGTGTCTGGAACTTAGTATGCACGTAGTTTTAGCTTCTGTTACGATATCATCTATATCTTGCTTTATTCTACATATCACCATCATGGGGGTGGCTCACAGCACCTCCAAATTAATGTATTTAAACTTGAACTCATCCATGTCCCCAACTGCTCCTTCTCCTGTGTTGCCTATTTCAGTGATAAAAGACGATTACCTGAGCCAGATCATTCTTGACTCCTTCTTTTCCTTTATCCTCTACATCCAGGTGATGTTACTTTGTACTTCCTAAATATCTTACATTGACCATTCATTCATTCTTTGATTTATATATTCTTCATTTATTATAAAACATTTACTGGGTGCCACCCACTGTGTGGTAAAATTTGGGAGGCTGGTAGTACTGTCAACCAAGCAGAAACCTAGGAGCCACTAACTCCTCCCTTCCTCTCATGCTCCAAGGCCAATTTTTCTATCTTCTTACTATTGTTTATATCCATCTCCTCTACTGTTCCTTTTCTACCACCTTGGTTCATCTTCACAATTGTTTTTACCTGAACTATGGTAATAGTTTCATAAATTATCTCTATATTTTTAGTCTTGACCCCTCCCAGTCTTCACTCAGTACTATTACTAGAATGACAAATCTATTCTAAAGATCCTTCAGTGGCTCTATATAATTTTCAGGATAATTTTCAAACCTCTTGGCTTACTGTACAAAGCCCTTTTATGATCTCCCTCTTATTTACCTCACTGGAGTCTGCTCCTGACATTTGCCCATATGTTCTAGCCATATGGAACTACTTGTAGTTTCCTGAACATGTCGCATTGTCTCGGACCTCCATGACCTCACATGTATGGCTTCCTCTGCTTAGAATATCCTCTCCTCTGTATTCATCTAGTTATTGGCTCCTCATTCTTCAAAACTTAGTCCAAGGGTCACCTCTTCTGCAAAGCCCTCCTTGACCTCCCAGTCTGGCTTAGAAGCTCCCATGACACCTCCTTCCTCTGTCATCTCACATTGAAGAGGCAGTATGCTTAATGGTTAAAAGCATGGCCTGAGGAACACAGTCCCTGTATTTGAATATTGGCTCTCACACTTACCAGCAATGTAGTTTGGGTAAAGTTACTTAACCCCCAGTGTCCTTGTCTATAAATTGGGGAAATAATAACAACAAAACCTACCTAAAGGGGTTGTTGTGAGGATTAAATGAGTTAATGCATGTAAAATGCTTAGAATAGTGCCTGGCACAAGGTAAGCACTTTGTTACTCATTAATATCATTTTTACTATAACTGTTTATTTAATAACCACACTAGGCTGTAAGCTTCCTGAGAGTAAGGGCTATGTAATACTGGGCAGTGTAGCCCTAGAGCCTTCTCTGGTGCCTGATATATAGGTGCTCAATAAACACTTGTTTAAAAAGGAATGATGAATGAATGAATAAACAAACAAATAAATAAATAAATAAAGGAAATCAAGAAATGGAGAACTGAAGTGCCTTACCCTACCAAAAGCAATTATCCTAACCCATCAAACCTTTTATACCTGGAAGAGGCAGAGGCTAATGGCTACAGCTGGCCTGCCTTTCACTTTGCATATGCAGTGGCTACTCTGTTATTTGGGGTAGGTATGCAGGCTGAGATCTGCTTTCAAATATTGGGAGTTTTTGCCTTTACTATTACTATAAGCCTTGGGAAAATAATAAAGGAATGATGCCATCCTATATTCCAAAAGTGAAATCCTAGCAAATTGCAAAAGAAAAAAAAAATGGAAAGGCTTCTTAATCATGGAGCTAGCTGTGCTCCATTCTGCTTATCTTGACACTTGGAAAGATGATTTCGAGAATTTGCCAGATTCCAGATTAACCAGAAAGCACATGAACTGGGATGACTGACAACACAGTAAGAACAGCTCTGCTTCATATGATGGAGACACACTGACCTAGATTTGAGACTGTTCAGTTACCCAAGAGAAGCCTTCTTGATGACACTTTTAATGGGGAGTGGAGAGGAACTTTCTATTGGATTGGCAACTCCTCTATAATTAAGACTTAGTCCAAACTCAGTGTAAGACCTTTTATAAAATGTCATCAAATGTGAAGAGCCTTATTAAAAATTATGACCTTACTTCCATCCATTTCTCTTTGTCATCAATGACTACTCTGTGGGATTTGATCTTGCCTTTCTTTGATACCTAGGCAAGCTAGGTTTAGTACTCCATCTTTTCTCACCTCTTATCTGAACCTATAATAAAGGAGTCCCAGAGCACTGACTAGAACAATAAGATAGCTGTTTGAACATTGATATTTAGAGATAATGTGGTGAGGGAAGGGTTGGTTCAGCACTCTGCGATGAAGAGGTAGGAGTATTTATCATTTTATGACTGGTGATTTGCTGGCGACCTACCAAGGGCCTCTTCCCAAGGAATGATTCCCTAACTTTGTGACTGACTAAATGGGCAGAAACAAAATTTTCAGGAGATAAATACCACTTTTGTTCAGACAATTTTATTTTTCCTTCCTCAGACTCACTTCTCACGGACTTGTTCCAGCTGCAATACCACACTCTCCTGAGGGCAAAGCACCTGGTTGATTTGGTTGATTCAGTCGTTTCACTGATCAGTCACTTCAACAAGAGGTGATGAACAAACACAGTTCTGTGAAAACAACTTTGGGAGGGTTGCCAACAGAATGAGAGAGAACGGCACCACCTAACCCTATCTCCTCACTACCCCCCTAAATAGCAGCTTCCAAAACAGCCTTGCCTACAATAGAAGTGGGGGAAGTTTCATTGCAAAACTGTAAAGCTGGGAAAGGGTGTATTCAGGAAACACAGTGGAAGAACATGCGCTTTGGAGTCAATACACTGTTTCACCCCTTTATTGTTAGTAGTAGTAGCATGTATGGACTGTTCACTGGGCACTGTGATCTATGTTGGATGCTTTTAAGTAATTTACATTTTATTGTCCACTGAACCAGAAGAAAGGTACTATTATCCCCATTTTATAGATGGAGAAACTGAGGTGCCGAGAGGTTATTTTAATTGCCCAAAGTCTTATAGCCACAACGATAGCAGATCCTGAATTCAAAAATGGGTATGTCTAATTCCAATTCCTAAATTCATAGTATTTTCCCTCTTCTTGTCTAACAAGCATGTGACATGGCCAAATAATTTAGCCCCAAGTTTCCCAACCAGTGTTCCACAAGTAGGTGCCTATATGGGTGCCTGTGGCCTACAGGGGGGAGCCAATGCATTGATCCCTCTACTGTTGGATGGCCAATAAAGCCTGGGATGCCTGGTCACTTTGAACTGCTAGAAACCTTGTCATTTTATGCCAGTGAACAAACACATTTTATCATGTTCTGTGTGTACAATGACATGAAAAATTTGGGGTAATGAAGTTTAACTTTTGTGCACTTCAATGTCTTCATCTGTAATGTGGGAATAATCATGCTAGGGTTTTGCTGAGGATTAAAGGAGATAATGTACAGAAGTCACTATATTAGGGTTCTCCAGAGAATATCTATCACCAGATTTCCCTATGTATATAAAGAGATTATTATACGGAATTGGCTCATGTTATTATGAGGGTTGACAAGTTCCAAGATCATCAGTCAGCAAGAGAACCGATGGTGTAAGTTCCAGTCTGATTGCCAGCAGGCTTGACCCTGGAAGAGCTGATGTTTCAGTTTGAGTCCAAAGTCAGGAAAAAAACAGTGTCCCAGCTTAATGCAGTCAGGCAAAAGGAAATTCTTTCTTACTCAGGGGAAGGTCAGCCTTTCCATTCTAGTCAGGCCCTCAACTGATTGGATGAGATCCACGCACATGAGGAAGGGCGATTTGCTTGACACAATCCACTGATCCAAATGTTAATCTTATCCCAAAATACCTTCACAGACACACTCAGAATAATGTTTGACCACATGTCTGGCACTGCATGGCCCAGTCAAGTTGACACAAAAAATTAACCATCCCAGTTACTAGCATGATGTCTGACATGTGATAAGTACTCAATGAAAGATCCCTCCCTTTCAGGTCCCCTTCCTTGATCTTTACAACTCTATACAATAAGTACAACTAGTATCTCCATTGTACAGATAGTAAAATCTGATTAAACCCAGATATCCTTAAGTGTTGTGTTCTTTAGACTATGCCATCTAACCTTCATGCACACTTTGATAACTGATATGACTTACTAAGGGTCAGGGAACACCTAAGGGCCAGGGAACATTTCAGGGCCAAATACCCTTTTTCCTTCTCCCATCTTTGCTTAATCAAAGATATTTATCTAGGGTCCCATTTTCTTAATAGGCTCATGGTAATAATAGGGAGTAATGGGTTAATTAGGTAAGGGAGTCCGTGCTCACATATAATCATAGTATCTCTGCTAGGAGGTTTGTTACTCCTCCCAGGGAGCAAGACATTCTAATTCAGTAAAACTGCATGATTCCTAAAGACTCTAAAAAGTGACACAAAGGAGGTAAACCCAGGGAAATCTCTTTGGTTGGAAAGCCTTTCAGTGCCTTTTAAACTGAGTAAGACCTGGTAGATGGCAGTAGGGGTTGGGGGCTGGGGGATCTGCTTGTTCCTCCTATAAACTGAGCTGGTCCCCAGGCACAGTCAGGAAGTGCAGCAGGTGCAGCTTTGAAAGTCAGCAGACACCAATGAAGTTCCCACATCAGGTTCCCTCTCACAGCTACCTCATAATAACAAAGTCAATGTCACAGAAGACAACAAAGCTGGAACAACAGCTTCTGCATTGGTACAGAAAGTTCCCCTGGAGCTTGCTAACAATAACCCCATCCAAAAAGAAATATAAGAAAGGGAGGGAGTCTTTTGAAATTTTTGTATTTGTCTTCTGGAAAGCAGTGTGCAAATAAGATAATAGGAAAAAAATTACAAAAAAGTGCATTAAAGTATTTATAACATCTTAAGGGGAGATTATCAGGGTAATGAGTTAAATTATGGTTGCCAGTGTGAACTGAATTATTACTACTGGTATTATACATTATTTCTGATCATATAAATGATCATTCCTAATATTAAACATTTCTACTATCATAAATTATATTTTTGGTAAGAATTATTACTCTGAAGTTACAAATCAAATTGTATTTATAGTCACTAGTATTAGCGATAACTAACACTTATTGAGTAATTGCTAGGTGTTAGATACTGTGCGTTTTAAGTCCCTGACATATATTCATCATCAAATCCTCACAATGCCCCTATGAATTAGGCACAGATACTCTTTTGATGATATGGAAATAAGCATGGAGATGTCAAAATGACTTGCCCACTGCTAAGGCACTGCAGTAGTGGTAACTGGATCTACACCCAGGGCTCAAATTCTTAACCCCATGCTATATTGCTTGTCTAGAAATTTTTTTCTAGACTTTTCTAGTATTGCATTCCATTTGAGAATCTGTTGGAATTAGGCAAAGAGTAGTGTAAAGGGACCAAGAAGACCTGGTCTTTGTGACAGTTTGGATGAAGCTCTGCTCCTTTAATTATTTTTTTTGAAAGTGTGGTTCAGAGAAGTCCAGGCAGTGGCCAGAAGTCACACAGCATTAAGCAAGGCACAGGGGCCTGGGTCCAGAGTTCATTTAGTAAGGTGATAGGGAGCAGGGGGTGGTTAAGCTCCTATTCTTTGAGAGTTGTTGAGCCAGCAGGACTGAGATAAAATAGGATTTAAAGAAGAAAGTTCAAATTCCAGAAGGCCTGAGACCCTCTCTCAGGTCCTGCTCCTACTTAAGAAAGGATGTTCAAATCTTTTGGGAAATTTACCCTTTTGACCTTGGAATTCAAACAGAGAATGGTCCTGTCTGACCATGGGAGCTGTGGTATGTGTGGAGGCGGACCATGCTCCCAGCAGGTCTACCCAGACTGTCCCTACAGAGCCTGTGACACAGGGCGTCTATGGTGCAAGGAGCTTGCCTTGGGGAGGTCCTCTGGACTCCCACATCTGCTGTGCTGTATGAAGTCTGTAGATGTGCATGCAGAAGACACATGTCACTGAAGATGGTCATATACAGGGCCAGAGGGAACAGGATCGTGGGAGTCAGGAAGAAGGGGAGGCTAGTAGTAGTTGGCAGAGACAACAGGGCTCCCCCTAGGCCAGCATGCCCCCATCCTTCCTTTGTCCCCTCACTCCCTATCCCCCGGCAGTATAGAGGATAAAGCTAGGTTTGTATTTTGAAGGGTAGTTTTTTTCCCACTGCCCTGTGTTTGGGGGATCTAGCTTCCATCATATGTTAGGGAGCATATCTGGGGACACTGGTCCTGATATCTCCACTTGTTCCTATTTAGGTAGCACGTCTGCTAAAAGCTCAGTGTTAGCTAAAATAGTCAAAACCTGTGTGTGCATGTATGTGGGACTGTGGCCTGGGCGGACTCTGTTGCACACACTCCCTCCAATCTCTGTCCCAACTCACCTGGCCTGCCTACCCGCCTATGTCTGACTGGAACATACAGACCCCGAAGCGGGGAAGCTAATGCTGGGGGAACAGGAATGGCCCTCCCTGGTCACCATCACTGCAGGTGATTCTTAGTTCAGGAAATCTGTGCACAGGATTCACAGTGTGACAGAATCAAATCCTAGATCTCTTTGAGTCCAGCCCCTTCTCTGGTTTAGAGTTCATGCTCTGGATGGGGTAAGGATAGAGCAGATTAGAAAAGGAATAGCACCAAGAGTGTGGGTAGGGGACAAAAGAGAGAAGGAAGAAGTTAAGAATTGAGAGAAGGAGGAGGAAGATTTGCCAGTGGTGGGTGTGTTGCTGGACACGGTATTTATTATTATTTTTGGTATATTTTATTGAAGTACAACTTTGGGGAAGACCCTTATGTTCCTCCACATCTTGCTGGATATGCCAAGAATGCAAAACCCTGACCATTCTTTACCTGGGCCATTTCTCATGGTTGCATTTTCAGCACACAACCTTGAAGGACAAGGTTATGTCTCTCTCAGGACTGGAAGTGGGCTTGGTTACTGCTTGCTACAAATTGGTGCATTCCCCAAGCCCAGTGTTCCTCCACTCTGGTGGGAAACAGCCACTTGGACTGCTTTGTGTCATTCCTGTGGGACATGAGGGACAAGGGGAACCTATGAAATATGCTGATACTTACCCTGCTTGCTGTCCTGCAAGTAATAATAGCCCTTATTTCTGACCCAGAAGTCTTATTCTTCTACCAGCATTCATGAAACACTAACAGGCTAGCTTGTAAGTAGGGTAGAACAAAATCGCAGACGTGTCAATTACATGTAAGAAAAGTGTACATATTTTAAATGTACAGCTTAAAGAATTTTCTAAAGTGAAACACCTGTGATTAAGCAACCAAATGAATAAACAGAATCTCACCAGTGCTTCAGAAAAGGCCGGAGTTGATGGGCTTGAGAAAGTTGGGGATCTTGGAGATGATCATCTTCAGAAAGGGAACAAATCACAGGGAGTCTGCAGTCAGGTGTGAAGCTGACAGCTGGGATCTATGATGGTCTTGTCACATTTCCCAGGCCTCGTGGGTAGGCAGCTGCAGCATGTGGCATCATGTAGCTGACAGGGTGGTTCACGTGAACAACCATACCCCCCCCCACACACACAGTTGGCACGCATCATGAGCTTTGGAGCAGGAGGCTGGGCAAGGCCTGCAGGGCGGCACCGGGCCAGATATGGCCCATGAGGCTGCAGGAACACATGGGGCAGGCACATTCACAGGACTGTCACACCCTTTCCAGGACGTTCTGTCTCAGCTGAGCTGGGATAGAATATACCATATTGCATTTTTGAGAACTGCATATTCCCGACCCTCAGAGACCCTGGAGAGGGGCAGAGCCTGTGCTGAGAGGGTCAGCACAGTGTGCCTCTGAATGAGGACACCCTCTGGTCTGCCAGCCATCAATACCAGAAGGCCAGCATGCCCTGGGGTGAGGAGAGAATCAGCTGTCCTGGCAGTCCTGGGAAAACAGTTTAGGGAAACTTGGTGGGCAGAAGGCATCATGTGCAGAAGGCCTAAGGGCAAAGGCAGTAAGGGCAAGAGGCTGAGGCCATTACCTCATGGACAAAGCCAGTCATCCTCCTAGATGGATGAGGAGAGGAACTGCTTTGTGAGGCTTCCTTAGGGCCCTGATAATGTGTGAAGGGAAAAGGAAAGGGTTTGGGATTAAGAAGTTGTATTAGTTTTCTATCATTGCCACCACAGATGACCACAAATTTAACAGCTTAAAACAACACCCATTTATTAGCTCACTGTTTGGTAGGTCAGAAGTCTAGGTGGGCTCACCTGAATTTTCTGCTTAGGGTCTTACAAGGCCAAAGTCAAGTGGCAGCTGGGTTGGGCTCTTGGATGGAGGCTCTAGGGAAGAATCCCCTTCCATGCTCATTCAGGTGTTGGTGGAATCTAGTTCTGGCTGCCTTGCTGGTTGTCAGCCAGAGTTGCTCTCTGTGTCTCCAGGCTGCCCACGTTCCTTCCCAAGTGGCCACCTCTATCTTCAAAGCCAGCAGTCCTGCATCACGTGCTTCTCACACTTCAGCTTTCCCTGACTTCCCTTTGTTCTGCAGCCAGAGAAAGCTCTCTGCTTTTCAGCACTCATGTGTTCAGATCACATCTCACTGTTTCATGGTCAACTGTGCCATACAATGCAGTATTTTCACAGAAGTGATAGTCAGTCATATTCACAGTTTCTTGGGATGAGGATGGGGCCTCTTTTGGGGGATCACTGTAGGATTTCTGTCGACTTCAAGAGTGTTCATGGGGTTGAGGGCCAGGAATTTAGCATTTCACTAGAAACATCAGGCTCCAAAGACCTACCGCACACACTCAGCCAAAGCAGGGTCCAGGAGCTCCTGTTTGGGGTAGGAAGATGGGTGTGGGGAGAAGATGATAAGCTTACCATGGCAGTGGTGGCTTCTGAACAATTTATGATCTAGTGATGTTGATGGGCCCCAGAAATTAAGCTTCAGTGACTGTGGGTGAGGACAGAAGGGAGGAGAAATGGCTGAGGAGGGCCCTTAGAGTTCTAGGACTTCAGATCCCCCATCCCTAAGTCTTCTAAAAAGAGTGTGGAAAACCCTTCTCCCTGTGCAGCCACCTAATAGGATTACTCACTCATCTGAAATTGCATGGTGAGGTCTTTGTGGTAGGGACATACCTGGTGGTCAGGCTCACCCATATGTGAGTCACACTGAATGACCTGAGATACGGTGGGTAACAGTCGCAGGCTTGTTCAGGAGTGGTCTGGGACAGAGCCAGAAGCAGAGCAGAGGCTGGTAGGAAAATGGGGTCTCTGGCATTTAACTCTGGTTTTCCAGGGGCCTTGTAGGAGGGGAAGTGGGTGGTGAGGGCTCCATGGTCTGGTGGAAGGAAGGGTCTCTAACCTTGGGGCTCCTTGTCCAAGTGGCCCTAACTCTGAGCTGTGTTACTCTCAAAGGTTCTACAAAATGCCCAAGCTCAGTGGTAGATAATCATTGATAGGAAACTGTGGCCTGGCCCAGGAAGGTATGACTAGAGAAACCATACTCTGTCTGTTTTACCCACTAGAGATCTTTCATCCAGCCTTGTACAAGTGTGTGAAACTGGTGGTGGGTTGGTGTACCTGGGGTTCTAACTGCTTCTTAGACTTCCAAACACAATCCTCTGTTTAAGTCTCACCTTCAGCCTCCCAACACTGCTATAGAGGGAACTCTTGCCTCCAATACCTTTCTGTGAGGGGCTGACAAATTTCTCTCCCTTTAACAAATCTCCCTTTTCCTTTTCTCACCCAGATAGCATTATCATTCACCCTTCATCCTCCCAAGGAATAGAGACTCACTCCATTCCCTCCACAGTATTCCAGGCCTCATCAATTGAGCTGGACCTTATCCAAGTATATAGTGGACACATGTAGGCCAAAAGCCTTGCACCTCGTGTGATGTCAAATACTAGCTGCATAAACAGCTGTAAACAACAGGTTGCTGACATGATGTATCTTCCTTTGAGCAGAGAGGGCAGGGCAGGTGAAGAAAGTGGGAGAGGGTGGCGTCACAGATGGAGGGAGAAAACAGCACTGCTAGAAAGATGTGTTTAAAGGTATCAGAAAAGCCTGAGAGGTTATTTTTTGGTTATTAGTATCTTGCTTTGCAGTTTTCCTTGTTAAAATTTGCTTGTTCTTTTTACCTGGGCTCCTAGGAAGCTAAGTACCATTCTGAAAAATGAATTTTGAGAAGTGTTCATGTACACCAACACTCTACCAGGTGCTTTTGGTCTAAACAACTTCAAATGAGTGCAGACAACATCAGGAAGGAGAGATTCATCCTCCTCCCCACCCTTACACTGGTCACTGTGCCCCTGCCTGGATCCCCAACATCAGCACCTTACCACCAGCTGCTGTCTGCATCTGTGACCATTTTATGATGAAAAACAAAGAAGTGCTCAGTCTTCTATGATACATCATAAGAAGAAGATAATAACTTGGATAAAAGTATTATTTACATGTGATAATTATTCCCACTAACACCCAAGAGAGTAGTAATGCCTAAGACAATAGAACTTGGGCTCAAACTGGCTGGGGAACGTCAGACAAGACATTTAACCTCTCTGAATTTCAGTTTACTCAGATGTAAACTGGGGATATCTCTGATACCTGTCTTACCTACAAAGTTGTGAAGGTTAAATGAGTCAATGCATGTAAAATACTAAAAGCAGTGCCTGCTCTATGGTAAGGAGTTAAGAAGCTCTCCTATTATTAGTATTACTACTATGTACCAGGTTTTGACTCATTTAAATCTGAAAAAAAACCATGAGGTGTGAATTTCTGCCTAGTTTTCAAGAGACAGCCGTTCCTAAGAGTAGCATCAATAGCAACTATAGTACTAACATAAATGCAAATAATAACAATATCCCTGATGCCTCATAATCATATCCATTTCACAGATACATGCCAAAATTTTCAGGAGTGGTATTACAATTGTGATATCAATATAGTTATCTCCCACTTTTTGAATGTCAGTGTTATGCCACTGGCTTTTACAAAGGGCCTATATTAGTAAATGTTTTCTTTCACAAAAGAAATTCAAAGAGGATTTTTGCTTTTAAGAAAAAGGTGAAAGGTGGAAAGAGTGTTCAGTGTCTGTCCTGCAGCAGAGAGGCCTTGCTCGCCCTGAGCAGCAGCGCGAGCGGCCCCGCAAGCTCCTTCCCTGGGACTTACGCTTGCATCTCAGCATCCAGCCAGTATAGCTTTGAACCGTGTCTGTGAGCATCTGTGCTTTATTTCCATTTATTTCATTCACCACTAGCAAGATGTGTTTCAAGTTATCAGAAAAGCCTGAGAAGTTATTTTCTGATTCTGGGAATGCTGAAAATTTTGTCCATATAAATTAATGGTAATTGCTTCTTTGCGTCATGCTATTTTGGCTAGGAAAGGTTTCATGAATGCTTTACTTTCTGATAGTAGGTGGAACCTGTGTAATGTAAATTACCTATATTCTGAAATCATCTCCATTTCACAGGTAATAACAGATAACACTGTTATTGGTACCTATCATTATGATAGATGCTAAAATAACCTTAGTAATAATAATAAGAATAACAGCAACAACATTAACCATGTGATGTAATTATGCCATTTCTCAGAGGGGAAAATACCACACCAGCATTACCAGGAATGGTAGTTACTACAGTTTTTTGAAAGTATCACAGTAGTGCAAGTAACAGCATTAATGCTTCACCTCAGTTATCCTGATCCCGACTAGATGAAAAGGTTAACACCAAGGTTTCTTAGCACTATAGAATAATTTATTATTAAATTATATTTATTAAAACTGTACTATAATCCTTATAATAAATAATATGATTATGGCTTACATAATAAAGGTACTAATACAGTTGTATTCATTATAATGATTAGTGATATAATCATCCAATTACAATAATAAATGCTAAAGGTGAAATAAATAATATAAATAATAATTAAACAAATAGCAAAAATGAATGCACAATAATTATACTTAATTAACAGAAGGTAAAGCCTAAGGCAAGCCTTCCTGGTGGTGCTTCCTGGTTAACTACTATTATAACATTATAATGTTAATATAACTACAAATATTCCTGAGGATATAATTACGTCCCTTGTACCATGGGGACAATGAGCACAAGGACATATATTAATCTTCTAATGTTAACCTAAATGCATATAGTAGCGTAATGGAACGTCCTATAACCATACCTATTTCGAAGAGGGGCTAAGGTGAGGCCAGCATCCTGTGCTGTGAAACTGATTAGGGCGCTAACACTACACTAACGCAGGCTATGCCCAGAAAGCTCTCTGAACTTGGCCGTTTCCCTGGCGGCGACAGCCGGGACCAGCTCCGCAGTGGGTGGCGCCCCCTTGAGCACTGTGTCGGCCACGCCGGTGCTTCAGGTACCTAACGGGTCTGCGCCTTTCAGTCACTCTCGAGACTAGGAGCTCGGCGTGCGTACGCTCGGCCCACTCTCCCCGGAACGCGCTACCTTCTGGCGGTCGGTCGCTGAGGAACGACGCCTTAAGGCGCCAGTGGTGAGGTTAAATCCTCCTCAAGGTCAGGCTGGCTGACGCGCGCCAGCTGTTGCCCCAAAGCCAGAGCAGCCCACAGCCACTGGGGTCGGTGGAGACGCAGACGCGGCGAGGGGGGTGGACGGAGCCCCCGCTAGGCGTCGGCGAGGGAAAACTTCCTCTTTTCATCATTACCGTTCTTCCTGGACACCTCCCTGAATGAGGCTGGGTTCCCAATGGGAGCCGCATACACCAGCGAGTGGTTGGGTTGGAATGCACTTGGGGGATGGGAAGTGCTCACAGTCTGGGGGCTGCATCTGGTGATGCTGTGAGTCAGCCCAGGTTATCAAGCCACCCTGCCCTTTTTTCTGATTGATCCTGGAACCAGTAAATTGCCCCCAACCCCAACTTATTTGAACAGATACGTGAAGGAGGTTGTCAGTAAGTGAGCCATGTGGATATGTAAAGGAACAGTATACTAAGCATAGGGCACAACCATTGCAAAGGCCTGGAGGCTAGGAGAAGCTCTGCTGATTTTATGAACTATTTGAAGGCCCCACAAATGGACCAATTTGAGTTGACAAATAGTAAAAATATTTACCAACTAACACAGCAGTTGTCAACCCTATTTAGCCTACTCTTGCATTTTAGGATGGTTACGACTTTATGTACTAAATGTTTATTTAAATTTATGATATTTTATATAAAGTATATATTGGCATGAGTTATGAAATTGTCAATAAACCTTTTTGACTTATAAAAATAGTAAGTTTATATGATTAAAACTAAGTCAACTTAGAAATATAGTTATGACAACTTATTAAAAAATTAAAAAATATGCGTTGTATAACTAAATATAAAATATGTTATATAAATAGCAAATTTATAAGCTATAAGTATGATATGCATCTGTAATAGTAAGTTTATATGTAATTTATAAGATGTAAATATGATATGCAATCTTTAATATTGTGATATTAGTTATTATAGTATATACCAAATATACATATACATATATTACTCTACATTATTATATATAAATAATATGGAAACATATATCACGTTAAAATATTTTTAATGGTCATTCACTGTCCTGAATTGAAATTTATAGGTAATATGCCTTACCAATGCCTCAAACTTGAAGTAATTTAATTACTGAACTTTAATATAAAGATAAAAAGGCAACTGTTACTGAAATAATGTGTATTGTCATATATAAAGGCTTGACAAGTACAGTAGAATAATTAACAAAACAGATATACAATTAACAGAACCAGTAATAGTAGCCATAGTAGTAATAGGAAAGACTTACTGAGCACCGTACTAAACACTCAAAGTGCACTGATGTATTTAATCCTCACAGTCCCATTGCTGACAGAGCCAGCAGAGGGCTTCCATTATCTGCTGAACTCAGCAAGAGGAGGGGTTTATGGTAGCTGAATGGTGGTTACACTTGCAAATAGAGAGGGAAATAAGTTATCCAAAGAAGACTAAGCCCTAATGTGCACTTGCTTTGGAGTCTATATAGCCTAGTGAACCCAGCATTTGATTTGAAATAGGGGCAGCCAAGTGTAGAGTAAATTTGAGCCCTGCCCTGTGCTTGTAACTTTAGAGTCTTGCTATTTGATGAGTAGCAATTACCTCTCTGCCACGAATCAGTGTTCTCCCCATAACAGAACAGAGCTTTGACAGTACCAGGGGTCTCATCCTGAATCTCTGTAGCAGCACATCATATGGAAACAACTGACTTCCAGCAGAAAACCCCTGTAGACCAAGGTTTGCCCCCAGTAGGGCCCTGCATGTGAAAGGCAAGGGTGTGCATGTATAGGGTGTGTGCGTGCCTCTTAAGTACCCTCCTTTCGACCTCAGCTTATGGTAGCCCACGTCACAAGAGCCCTTAGTTACTGGTTTTCATTCCCACCTATACTTCCCATTGTATGACAAACTTCATCACAATAGAAATTTTTCTTCAGGGTACCTATGTATCTAAGAGTCTGAAAGTTGGAAGGAATAGATGGTTCCACCCAGGCAGAGGTCTGAGGTAAGCATGGGACTGTGTCTGGTGGTTGAAGGAGACATTAACTGTATTTGCACTGCTTTATTTCCTTAATAAAACAAAGCTACCAAAAGCAAATTGGAAAAAAAGGTAACATTATTAAATTTGGATGGTGTAATTGTGGGCATTCTTAATATTCTTTTTGAGTTCTCTGTAGCTTTGAAATTAAGAGAAAAATCAAAAAGAAAGTTGCCAGGGGAATATTTTCCAATTTAGCACATATGCAGCTTGTCTTCTTGACCAAATACCTTACCAACCATTGGATAATCTATTTTATCAGTGCTGGATTAGAACTTGCCTAATTTAATGCTTCCATTTCTTTTGGGAGTATAAACTGACTTTCCTGAAATCATGTATCTCTGTAAGGAGGCAGAGGTGCAATGAGAACCCAGCATTTCTGATCTCCAGCTAGCTCTGTGCACTTTTCACACTGCCATGCCCTCATCTTATACTGCCTTGGCACTGGAGTCTAGGGTGATGGCCCTGAGGGCCTGACCAGTCCTCGGTCAACCCAGAAAGATTTCATTCTCATCACGATTCTCTACTCACTAAGGCAGAAAAGTGAATTTGGACCTTTTAGAGAAGATTTCCAACAATCCAAAGGTTAACCTCCAACTAATGTGAAATTTAATTAACCAAAGCACTGCCCTTCACTAGCACCTAATTGTGTGAAGTCTCATGGGATGAGAGTATATAAACCTATATTCAATAAGACCTACTAAGTGTCTGGTCTGGGACATGCTTGAGGAGAGAGAGAAAGGAAAAGAAAAACTCAAGGTGTCTCTGACCTTGACTAATGTTCCAATCAATAGGGCAGGAAAACCAGGCTACCACTTATAACTTGACATGCTGGTAAATTGAGCTCAGGGCATACTAAGGTTTGGTTGGGAGAGGTGTGGAAAGTGGGTGAGATGGTATGAGCGGGGAGACAGGAAGGAACAGAGTGGGCAAGGGCCCACAGCATAACTGCTCCCTGATGAGGAGGGCTAAGGTAGGACTGGGAGGGAAGAGGTCAGCCTGTCAGGAGCAGGGCATTTCCCTTGGAAAGCAGTAGGCTGGTGCTTGGATAGGGGAGGGCCTGGTTTGGAAGGGCCTGGGTGATTGACTTTGTGATTTTGACTGAGTTACCAGGGAAGCATGAGTTCTGGAGCAGGGATGTGGCAGAAAGTTAATTCTGTTATTCCTGCTTCTAGGGACACTAGCTAATACAATGGTGGCAGTCATTTGTTGTTGTGAACACATTTTATGCATTGGGGCCTATCTCCTGATATTCTTATCAAGGTTTGAACCCAACACTGCTCTGGTGGTAGCAGCAGGAAGAATGTTAAGGTCTTTGATAAATGCAAACAACTTTTGATTATTAGTGAACTTTGTTAGGGAAAAAATACCCACGTGATTTCATCCCATAACGGGTTAATGAGTGCCTACTATGTGCAATTCACAGGGCTTTTTCACAGGGATACACAGGCAATGAGCTGTCCATCTAACTGGGAAGGAGATGTGTAGGTGAGAGCACTACGGGAAAGAATTCGCATGGGGCAATGAAGTGCGGTTTCAGAAAATAAATGACAATTGAAGCTGGGTATTGGAGGATGAGGAAGATCTCCATGGACAGGCACAGAGCATAGGGTATTCTAGTGGAAGGAACCAGAAGAGTGGGCAGGGAAGTGAGTGGCTTGCTCAGGGAATGGTGACTTTTGACAGAAGTGAAAAAACAGGGAGTCCCGGGTGAGCCAGGGGAGCGAGGCTTTTAGGATTTGCCTACTAAGAGCCACTGCAGGTTTTGAGCTATAAAGGGACATGGTCATATATTTCAGAAAGATTACTTTGGTAGCAGTTAAAGAACAGATGGGAATGGGAAAGTTTGGAAAATCACTTAGAAGGGCATTACCATAGTCCAAACAAGATACGAGAAGGGCCCGGGACTTTTAAATCTATGAGGCTGGAGGCGAGGAGGAAGCTGAGTGCCTTTTCAGAAATGACAAGCTTTAATTTCTTCTGGGAAGAGCAACAGGAGGTCAGTGGGAAGGGAAAGGCAAGATTCAGGGACAGCTTTCAGATTTCGGCTGGGATGACTGCGAACGGGGGAGACAGAACAGGTTTGATGTGGTAGATAAGCTCACTGCCAAGTGTCTTGGATTTGAGGGAGCAGCAGAAAGCCGCTGGAGGAGCTGGTGGGCAGTGCTGATATCCTGGCTCCCACATGCGCATTGCTGCTGCAGCATTCAGTTAGTATCAGTGCATCTGAGAAGAGCTGCTGGCCAGTGGCTGATTTCCAAGCAGGCTCATCAGGCCTCAGGTAATCAGGAGTTGAGGTGTTGGTTGTAATGCCTCATGTGGCTTCACCTCCAGAGTGTAATTGAGGCTCATTTGTCAGATAAGGATCAAAGGAATGATCTTGACAAAGCATAGCATAGATCCTGTAATGAAAGGGAAATGAAGATGGTTGCCAGCCCATTATTAAGCATAATAACTAGGTTGAAATGAGATGAAGGACTTCATTTAGGCAGAACTTTCCCATTGATGAATAGTAGGGGGTAAAAGTGTGAAAGGAAAGCATATAATCCAATTCATAAAAAATGCAGAAATTCTAGGATCCGAAGCAATAATCATTTCGTTGTATTTATAGAGTTAGAGTGGAGGATATGCTCTCTGTTGATGGATACTGATGTACTGATGAAATTTTAAAAATCAAAAAATTTTTCCCTGGCATAGCTTTATTTTTAAAAATAACAAAACAGCCCTGTCCATATTTCTAGGCTTGGAGCAAGGGGGCACAGGTCCAGCAGCAGGGAGCACAGGCCACTCACTTCTGATCCACTGTAATGGGTATAAATAAAAATAAACTTTTCTTAAGCTTTGTGTTTGGCGGGGGTGGGGGAGGGAACTGAGAGAAAGAAGACATTCGACTCCCACATTAAAATATTAAGAAGAATAAGATTGTATTCATTAAGTATAGTACATAATAAGTATAACTGTTAAGATAAGCACACCTCTGTTCCGAGCTATAATGTTAGGAATTGGGTGATCATCCCTAGATACGTAATTTTAAATAAATCAACACAGGTCAGATAAAATTTATCTGAGTTTTAGATCTGATCTTCAGAGGTTACGTCAAGTACACAAATTATTAATAATTCATTACTGTGAAAATATTGTGTGTAATTCATAAATAGATGAGTGGCATACATTATTTGATTGCTCTCTTGCCCACCGTGGTTGTTATTTGCAGATAGATACCACTCAGCTGCAAAGGTGTACTCTACTGGACAGGCATATGCTTGTTGGAATACATATGCCAACTTGGATAACACCAAGCAAATTTTAGTATTTTAATGGCTCCTGAGCTGGAATGAAGAGTATAGGAGGCAGTAAATAGAACACACGGTGATTAAGAGCATAGGTTGTGGAGTCCAGCTCACCTGCATTGGGGTCCAAACTCTGCCACTGCAGTCTGAGTAACCTTGAGCATATCACAAACTCTGAGCTGTTCTTTCCTCTTCAGCAAAATGGGGATAATAAAAGTCCCTGTCTCCCAGAGTTGGTGTGATAATGAAATGATAAAAATACATGCAAAATACCTATCAAAATGCCTAACTGTTTTGCACCAAGGGCTCAGTGAATGCTAGAAGCTGCTGCTGGTTGTACGTTTTGTGCTGGGTCATCCACCTGGTGTACGTGTAACCTGGTTACCCAGTTGGAGCAAGATCTCAGCTGCATTCTTAACGTTTGGCTCCCTCTGTCACTCACAATGGTGCATTCCCAGAGGTGTGCTGTAATTCCTCCTCAGCAGCCAGTGGGGAAAACCTGCTACACAAAAACTTGGATAGCCTGCCCTCTAGTGGTGATTTTTTGAATTGCCCAACAATTGCCCTGTTAATTAACAAACGGGAGCACTGGCCATAAAAGTAAATGTGATACAGTTGACTTGGTTGCAGGAAAATACCTGGTTTAACAAATTAATGTATTAATCACAAATACATAATAAACTACTATCGGATTCACATCCCAGGCAAAGGACTTAAGTTGTAATGAATGTCATCAAGTTATCTAGTGCCTGCATGTTTCTTCATATGCTAATTAGCCATTTTACCTAAAGGCATTTCCCATTTGGGGCAAAAATCCAAAACTGGCGATTCTACACATAGTTATATATCCTCTCCCTCAACAAACATTGTAATAAACATAGGCATTAGAGTCTGTAATTTTACAGTAGTAAAATACTGCAGTATCCTTTGTTTTCTAAAATAATGTAATCACTGCTGTTGATAATAGCTTGTTACTCTGGGGCATTTACAAACTTTTCTCAAGGCTGCTTTATTTTCACAGCAGGTAGGTGTGGCAGGATTTGCTCTCCCAGGTTTCACTGAAGAAGCCAATGAGGTTTATCTATAAAGAGGCTAAATTTTGTTTTGTTACCCTGGGGCACTTCCTGGGGGACTGCATTCATTTTGACTCCAGGAATCTCCTCTTGGCAAAAGAAATTGCATGGACACTGGCATGTCCCTTTATATGCTTCATACACTCCTTATGTTTGAATCTTCATGTCAGACTCCCTAAGCGCACACTTGTTTTGCAGATTGGAATGAAAATGATTAAAATAGAGACCTGGGTTTTAAAGAAGTGACTTTCTGTGCTCCATTATAAGTGTTCTGGATAGCTTAGATATTAAAGCATTTCTGCCGACAAGACTAAGTCAAGAGTAATAACTTTGCAAGCCTGAGAGAAATCTAAATCAAGGGAGTAGAGATGAGAATCTAAAGAAACATAGTTTTTCTTTTAAATACTTCAATTGGTCTTCGTAAGACTCAAAACTGAACAGAGAACGGGTAATTTAGAAACAGATATTTTCTAATGGAATGACAGAAGTATGTATAACCACATTGAGTTACTCTGAAGTACTGGACAGGCATACACTTGCTTATACTTTTGATGGGTTTGCTCTATAGCAAGCTTCAATACAACTGCACAATTTGGCTGTTTTTTGGGGAAAAGATGTTTCCTTTCTGCCATGCCTCTATTTTCACTTGTGGCTGGTCAGTGAAACCCAGTTAATCAAATCACCCGTGGGAGAGGCGTATCTGGCCAGCAATCCCTTTTCTCAGGAGCCCTTTGGAGGCCAACTTAAAACAGGTGCAACTGGAGTTGTGAAAAGAATAGGGTTGGATAGTCTGTGGATTATAGGCTGGTGTTGATGGGGTCAAACTTGTAGGTCAGTCTTGTAGGTTGGCTTCCTCTGTCTTCCACTGTGCCTCCAGCCTGGCCACAGGCTGCACTCTTTGTCACCTGCACCACAGATCTATTCATTTAGCCATTTGCCCAGTATGTACAGTGTCAACATGCAAGGGGCTCTGAAAGTGTGGTGTATTATTGCAAACTCCTCATCACAGAAACATGACTCATACTGGTGACTTCAAATGGCACCATCTTTGATTCCTAGAATGAGCCTTGGCTAATTGAGTTTTATGTGCCCTTTCCCCTCTTCTTGACTTTTTTGGGACTTTCTCATACTTTTCAGTGCTTGTCTCTTAAGGTTTCAGTCCCTTCATGCTGCCTTGCCACCTGACTTCCCAGGCCTCTTATCTCAGTACATCCTTTTTAGTTGTTTCGTTAGTCCCAGATGTAAAAAATTAAATGTTCTAGATCCTGTTTCTTCTCTTCTTGTCCCACTCTTGGTTTGTCTTCCTAGGAACAGCAATCTGATAAAAACAAGTATCACCTTGTTGGAATCTCGTAGTGGTCCATTACTCTACTGATACAAGACTACAGTGGCTTAACTCATGGGAATGGATTCCCACAGATGAAAGTTCAGTGTGGGAAAATATTTGTGGTAGGTGGGACCTCCATGGGTCCTTATTATCATAACCTTTGTCTACTTTTTGGGAAAATTCCTTCAGGTCTCTTGAGATATTTTATTGTTGCCTTGTATTATGAATATTAGAGGAAAAGAATAAGGGGGATAGCATTTGGAGACTGTTCTCCCCATTATTACCTATCTGTTCTCTGCCTATCCATTATTACCTGTCTGTTCTCTGCCTATTGACTACCTTATAACTAAATACTCCCTCTCTGCTATCTACAGCAAGGGAACAGAAGAAAAGAAACCCTGAGTCTATTAAATCAAATACATTTTACTCAGGTAGAACTTGAAATGAATTCTCATTGTACTCTCAAGGTTTGTATGATAAAGCTAATTGTAATGGCAGTTAAGTGTCTTCAACTGCCTTTGAGCATGATTGTTGTGTCTCAGGTGCAGATATTTTGATTATCTTCAATACCAACCATGTCCTGTCACTAATGGGCAAAACCAGCCTGTTAACTTTGTAAAGGTCTAGATTATGCAACAGATCATTTATAGGAGGTAACTAAAGGGATTTAGGGAGCAAATGGAAAAAACATCCCAAAAGTTTTTTTCTGTCAAGTAGGTAATTATAAAGATGGAAGCTACTCTGCTAAGCCAAATTTATTCATCCAGAAATACCTGCTGTACACTTTAGGATTAAGGGAAACAATTGGAATATTAATTCCCACGTTTTCTTTGTTGTGTTAATGCATGGGAACAGTGTCACAGATAATCCATAAAAAAGAAGAACATAAAGTTCACTTAAAAATGACAGAATAAATATTAAAATTGCATTTACTGCAGAGATGTATCACTGGTAATTTACTATGACTTAGAAAGTTCAATTAATGCAGATTTCCCCCCCTGTTCTTGACAGTGAAGAGAATGACAAATGACAGGTAAACCACCAATATCTCGGAGTGAATAAAAAAGTCTCCCAAGAGATAGCCAAGGATCAGTACATATTTAGTCCGATCCAGTTACACCTTCTAGGTTTCAGCAGTGCACTGTGGTCATCCACATCCATGGTGTTGAATCTGGTGCCTCTGAATCCTCAAGGAAACCTCAAATACACTTCAGTATAAATTTAGAATGAGTTGTTTGTTGATTGTTGATTTATTCTAGTGAATACTTCACATATTATAAGGGAATTTTGGATAGTTTATAAGAAAAGCCCACATGCAGTGGGGAAGTGAAAAATGAAGTCAGAAAGAGAGATCAGAAACCAGACTTAAGAAACTTTCCTGGACTACAGACTCTTTGTAAGATTTGATAAAGAGGTATGAAACATCCCCCAGAAAACTGTGCAAATAGGCACAGTGTTTTACCAACAACCGTGAAGTCTTTCCAGGCACCCTTCCCTGGGTATCCTTGAACCCCTGGTCAAGCACCTTCACACAGAGAAAACAAAATCCTGGGGTAATATAGTTATTACACTTGAGCATTGCATCTCTGACCTTCCTGTCAACAGAGGTTAAAAGATAAACACCCTGGGTTACAGAGTTCTCAACATTTAAAAAAAGGAAGCAGATCAGTTCACAAAATTATAAGTGAAACATATACTTTTTAAATGGCAGTGTTTACACAGTTTATAAAAGGATTATTTTATAAAAGGGTAATCAAGTAATATAAAGGGATGTCGCATGATTTGATGAAATTATTTGAAAGTAAGTAATTGGAGACAGAATATCTATGCTAATTGTATTGACTATCATATTACATTAGCCACAGTGTCTTCTTTACAATCTTTCTTGTAAAGAGGGAGTTTATATGTTTTTCTTTAACGGTATTTACCCACCTAATATTATTTGATTAAGCCTGACATTAATATAATATATTCCCATGAGCAAACAGCAGCTGAGCAGCAACAGAGACCTAAGGGTATAAAAAGAAATTGAACTGTGATTAAATTATTTGCTATTAATAGGCCATACCATGGAAAACTGGCATATAGATAATAGCAAATAATCACTTTAGGGGCCCACTGCTTCCATCACAGGAATTTATTTTCTCACAGGCAAGTAAACAACACAATAGTTCCTGTTACAATTATAGGTAAAGGCAGTGTAGGGAAAGGAGTTAAGAACACAATCTCTAGAATCAGAGACTGGATTTCCACCACTAATTAGTTGTGTGACCTTGGGCAAAGTCACTGAACTTCTGAGTCTCAGTTTTCTCATCTGCAAAATAAGAATAATAAAAGAGTCATTCTCAGGGATGCTCCTAGGCTGTACCTGGATTCTCTGGAAGTATTTGATTTGTGAGGCTTCTCTCTATACAGATAAGTTGAGTCACCTAAAATCAGCATGCCAGTGTCATTCTAGCAGCCCAACGTCACCAGTCCTATAAAGCAAATACTGTGTGGCTAGCAAGAGTGATCTATTTGTCAGGTCACTCTGCTGGAATTGGGACCTAGCCATGGGGCCCCAGGTCAACCCCACTGGCACCAGTGTTAGAGCTCCTTGGAGCATCCAGTCAACCCTAAGCAGAAGGTTACTATAGAGGATTAGAAACGCCCCTAAGGCACAGGGCTAAAGCAAGGATCCTCCTTGCTTGGCTCTATGGAGGATATTGGTCTGGGAAGATTGAGTGGAGTAATGTAAATGCAAATGTAAAGCCTCTGACATAGTGCCTGGCTCATAGTAAGTCTTCTGTATATGTTGGCAATGATTGTCGCTCTTACAATTATCATCAACAATGCTCACTGCGTTTCATTTCCAATCTGGTTTTCTTTCAGTGGATGGCTGCATTGACTGGTCAGTGGATCTCAAGACATACATGGCTTTGGCAGGTGAACCAGTACGAGTGAAATGTGCCCTTTTCTACAGTTATATTCGCACCAACTATAGTATGGCCCAGAGCACTGGGCTCAGGCTTATGTGGTACAAAAACAAAGGTGATTTGGAAGAGCCCATCATCTTTTCAGAGGTCAGGATGAGTAAAGAGGAAGATTCAATATGGTTTCACTCAGCTGAGGCACAAGACAGTGGATTCTACACTTGTGTTTTAAGGTGAGTGCTGCATGAAAATGTTGCTCAATACTGTAACTGGTAGTCTTTTGATGAAGGCTGGAATGTGTGCAGTTACACCTCATGGTATATAGTGGATAAATTCTTGAACCATCCAGTGCATTTGGAACTTCAGTAAATTCAATTGTAGTTACTTATAGAACTACATAGCAAATTCTTTTTTAAAAATTTATTAATGTATCATTGATACACAAAATATGATGGTTTCAAATACACAACACAGTGATTCAACTTTCACCCATATTATCAAGTCCTTACCGCTCCAGTCTGGTCACTGTCTATCATGTAGTAAGATGTTATAGAGTCACAAACTGTATTCCCTGTGGTACTCCCATCTCCGTGACCTACCTATATTGTAATTGTGAATTATACTGCCCTTTAATCCCCTTCTCCCTCCCCACCCACCCACCCTTTGCGACCCCTCCCTTTTGGTAACCAGTAGACCCTCTTAGTGTCTATGAGTCCACTATGAGTCCACTGCTAGTCTGTTCGTTCTATTTGCTTTGTTGTTATACTCCACAAATGAGTGAAATCATTTGGTATTTCTGTCTCTCTGCCTGGCTTATTTCACAGAGCATAATACCCTCTAGATTCATCCATGTTGTTGCAAATGGCAGGATTTATTTTCCTTTTATGACTGAATAATACACCTCTTCTTTATCCAATCATCAACTGATGGACACTTAGGTTGCTTCCATATCTTGGCTATTGTAAATAATGCTGTGATAAACATAGGGGTGCATAGGTCTTTTTTAATCTGAGAACTTGTATTCTTTGGGTAAATTCCTAGGAGTGGGATTCCTGGGTCAAATGGTATTTCTCTTTTGAATTTTTTGAGGAAACTCCATATTGCTTCCTACAATGGTTGAACTAGTTTACATTCCCATCAGCAGTGTTCCCCTTTCTCTGTATCCTTGCCATCATTTGTTGTTTCTTCTCTTTTGGATGGTGGCCATCCTAACTGGTATGAGATGATGTCTCAGTGTGGTTTTAATTTGCATTTCCCTGATAATTAGCGATGTGGAGCATCTTTTCATGTTCCTGTTGGCCATCTATATTTCTTCTTTGGAGAAATGTCTGTTCAGATCCTTCACCCATTTTTTGATCAGGTCATTTGTTTTAGGGTGTTGAGGTGTGTGAATTCTTCATATGTTTTGGATGTTAACCCCTTGTCAGATAAATTGTTTATGAATATATTCTCCCATACTGAAGGATGCCTTTTTGTTCTGCCAATGGTGTCCTTTGCTGTACAGAAAGTTTTTAATTTGATGTAGTCCCACTTGTTCATTTTTGCTTTTGTTTCCCTTGCTCAGGGAGATGTGTTCAGGAAAAAGTTACTCATGTTTTTATTCAAGAGATTTTTGCCTATGTTTTCTTCTAAGAGTTTTTGGTTTCATGACTTACATTCAGGTCTTTGACCCATTTCAAGTTTACTTTTGTGTATGGAGTTAGACAATAATCTGGTTCCATTCCCTCACAAGTAGTTGTGCAGTTTTTTCAATACCAGTTATTGAAGAGGCTGTCTTTTCCCTACTGTATATCCATGGCTTCTTAGTCATATATTAATTGGTCATATATGTGTGGGGTTTTTTCTGTGCTCTGTATTCTGTTTCCTTGATCTATGGGTCTCTTCTTGTGCCAGTACCAAATTGACTACTGTAGCTTTGTAGCAGAGCTTGAGGTCAGGGAGCATAATCCCCCCAGCTTTGTTCTTCCTTCTCAGGATTGCTTTGGCTATTTGGGGTCTTTTGTGACTCTATATGAATTTTAGAACTATTTGTTCTAGATTGTTGAAGAATGCTGTTAGTCTTTTGCTAAGGATTGCATTGAATCTATAGATTGCTTTAGGCAGGATGGCCATTTTGACAATACTAATTCTTCCTATCCATGAGCACGGAATGTGTTTCCATTTATTGGTATCTTCTTTAATTTCTCTCATGAGTGTCTTGTAGTTTTCAGGGTATAGGTCTTTCGCCTCCTTGGTTAGGTTTATTCCAGGTATTTCATTCTTTTTGATGCAATTGCAAATGGAATTGTTTTCCTGATTTCTCTTTCTGCTAATTCATTGATAGTATAGAGGAATGAAACATATTTCTGTGTGTTGATTTTGTATGCTGCAACTTTGCTGAATTCAGTTATTAATTCTAGTTTTTTGGTGTAGTCTTTAGAATTTTCTATGTATAATATCATGTCGTCTACAAATAGTGACAGTTTACTTCTTCCTTACTAATTTGGATGCTTTTTCTCTCTTTATGTTGTCTCATTGCTGTGGCTAGGACCTCCAGTACTATGTTGAATAAGAGTGGGGAGAATGGGTGTCCTTGTTTTGTTCCTGATTTTAGAGGAAAAGCTTTCAGCTTTTCCATATTAAGTATTATGTTGGCTGTGGGTTTGTTGTATATGGCCTTTATGATGTTGAGTTATACATTCCCTCTATACCCATTGTGTTGAGAGTTTTTGTCATGAATGGATGTTGAATTCTGTCAAATGCTTTTCAGCATCTGTTGAGGTGATCACATAGTTTTTGTCCTTTTTGTTGATGCAATATATGATATTGATTGCTTTGTGAATATTGTACCATCCTTGTGTCCCTGGAATAAATCCCACTTGGTCACAATGGATGATCTTTTTGACGTATTTTTAACTTTGGTGTGCTAATATTTTGTTGAGGGTTTTTGCATCTGTGTTCATCAGGGATATTGGCCTGTACTTTTCTTTTTTTGTGGTGTCTTGGTCTGGTTTTGGTATTAGAGTGATGCTGGTCTCATAGAATGAGTTTGGATGTATTCTCCTTCTAATTTTTGGAACACTTTAAGAAGCATGGGTATTCGCTCTTCACTAAATGTTTGATAAAATTCAGCAGTGAAGCCATCTGGTTCAGGCATTTTATTCTTACATGGTTTTTTGATTACCAATTCAATTTCATTGCTGATAATGGGTCTGTTCAGATTTTCTATTTCTTCCTGGGTTATGGAAGATTGTATTTTTCTAGAAAGTTGTCCATTTTTTCTAGGTTGTCCAATTTATTGGCATATAATTTTTCATAGTATTCTCTAATAATTCTTTGTATTTCTGTGGTGTCCATTGTGACTATTCTTTTATTATTTTTGACTGTTATTATGTGTGTACATGCTCTTTTTTTTCTTGATGGGTCTGGCTGGGCATTTATATATTTTGTTTATTTTCTCAAAGAACCAGCTCTTGGTTTCATTGATTCTATTATTTTATTCTCCTCTATTTTATTTATTTCTGTTCTGATCTTTATTATGTCCCTCCTTCTACTAACTTTCAGCTCCATTTGTTCTTCTCTTTCTAGTTTCCTTAATTGTGATTTTAGACTGGTTGTTTGGGATTGTTCTTGTTTCTTGAGGTAGGCTTGTATTGCTATGTACTTTCCTCTTAGAACTACCTTTGCTGCATCCCACAGGTTTTTGGGCTCGTGTGCTTTTGTTTTCATTTGTCTACACGTATTGCTTGATTTCTGTTTTAATTTGTTCATTGATCCATTGATTATTTAGACACATGTTGGTTAGCCTCTGTGTGTTTGTAGGTCTGTTTTATTTGTGTAATTTATTTCTAGTTTAATACCATTGTGATCTGAGAAGTTGCTTGATACAATTTCAATTTTTTTGAATTTATTGAGGCTCTTTTTGTGGCCTAGTGTGTGATCAATTTTGGAAAATGTTCGATGTACACTTGAGAAGAATGTGTATCCTGCTGCTTTTGGTTAGAATGTTCTGTAGATATCTGTTAGGTCCATCTGTTCTAATGCATTGTTCAGTGCCTCTGTCTCCTTACTTATTTTCTATTTGGTTGTCTGTTGGTGTGTGTGGTGTGTTGAAGTCTCCTAAAATGAATGTGTTGCAGTCTATTTCCCTCTTTAGTTCTGTTAGTCTTTGTTTTACATATTTGGGTGATCCTATATTGGGTGCATAGATATTTATAGTGGTTATATCCTCTTGTTGGATTGAACTCTTTATCATTCTGTAATGTCCTTCTTTGTCTCTCATTACTTTCTTTGTTTTGAAATCTATTTTGTTTGATATAAGTACTGCTACTCCTGATTTTCTCTCCCTATTATTTGCATAAAATATCTTTTTCCATTCCTCCACTTTTTGTCTGAGTCTGTCCCTGGGTCTGAGATGAGTCTCTTGTAGGCAGCATATATATGGGTCTTGTTTTTTTATCCATTCTGCTACTTTATGTCTTTTGATTGGTGCATTCAGTCCATTTACATTTAAGGTGATTATTGATAGATATGTATTTGTTGCCATTGCAGGCTTTAGATTTGTGGTTACCAAAGATTCAAGGATGGCTTTCTTACTGTCTAACAGTCTATGTTAAATCACTGATTGCTCTATTTCAAATGTAATCTAAAGGTATGTTTTTCACCCTTCTTCTTCCTCCTCCAGACTTTATATATTAGGTGTCATATTATTCACTTTTTGTGTATCCCTTGACTGATTTTTGAGTAGTTGGTTTAATTTCGTACTTGGTTGGTAATTAATTGGTCTACTTCCTTTATTGTGGGTTTATTTTCTCTGATGACAGCTATTTAGCATTTGGAACATTTCCATCTAGAGCAGTTACTTTAGTATACCCTGTAGGGCTGGCTTAGTGGTGGTGAATTCCTTCAACTTTTGTCTGGGAATTGTTTAATCCCTGCTTCAAATTTAAATAATACTCTTGTTGGGTCAAGTATTCTTGGTTGGTGGCCCTTCTGTTTCATTACATTAAATATATCATTCCATTCCCTTCTGGTCTGTAAGGTTTTTGCTAAGAAGTCTGCTGATAGCCTGATGGGGTCTCCTTTATAAGTGATCTTTTTTTCTCTCTCTGGCTACTTTCAATACTCTCTCCTTGTCCGTTATCTATGCCATTGTAGTTATTATATGTCTTGGTATTGTCTCCCTAGGGTTCATTTTGTTAGGTTCTTTCTGAGTTTCCATGACCTGAATGTCTATTTCCTTCCCCATTTTAGGGAAGTTTTCAACAATGATTTCCTCAAAGAGACTTTCTTTCCCTTTGTTCTTCTAGTACCCCTATTATGTGAATATTGTTTTGTTTGGATTGGTTACACAGCTCTCTTATTATTCTTTCATTCTTAAAGATCCTTGTTTTCTTTCTGTTTTTTGGCTTCATTGTTTTCTTGCTCCCTAATTTCCAGTTCATTTACAACTTCTTCAGCCTGTGAACGCCTGCTATTAAATCCTTCCATTGTATTTTTCATCTCAGATACTGTGTTCTTCATCTCTGAGCGACTCTTTTGGAGGTCATCTATATTTTCATTGATGTCCTCCCTGAGATCTTGAATAATTTTTCTGTAGATCCTTAAGAATGTTTGTAACTTTTACTTTGAAGTCTTTACCGGGAACATTGATGATTTCAGTTTCATTAAGCACTCTTTCTCATATTTTGTCTTGTAGTTTTATTTGACTAAATTATTTTCCCTCTTCATTCTTTTTAGTGTTTCCTATGGAATGATAGCTTTATGGAAGAGGCACCTTCTAGTACCCAGAAGCTCAGTTTCCTACGTGGGAGCCCCAGCTGTTGGTGTGCAGTGTGCAGAGCTTTATGTCTGGCTTGTAGTGATCTAATTTCAGGTGGGCTGTGTGGGTTGTCAGCTGATCATGCATGCAGGGGGAATACTTCAGGCTCTTCTTCTGGAGTTGCTCTTGGCAGAGCTACCCTCCACCCAGCCTGCAGTAATGGAAGGGGCCACAGGCGTGCAGGACTGGGACCTGATGGGAGGAAGGAGCTCCCAGGGCTGGTTCCTGTAGTACTTCCCCAGCTGGGCTGATATCTGGCCAAGAAAGCTGGAAGGGTCTCCCTTTATGTTCCTGGCTGTAACACCTGCCTCCACTGTTGAGTCAAGTGTGCCATGTGTGCAGGGAAGAGCCTTGGTGCTGTGCTGCTGGAGCTGCTGTGGGCAGAGCTGCCCTTCTCCCAGCCTGCAGCAATGGCAGGGGCTGCAGGTGAGTGGAACCAGTGCTTGCTGGGAGGAAGGAGCTCCCAGGGTTGGCTTCTGCAGGCAGTTCCCCATCTGCTCCTGAGCATAGAGTACTGTGTAACCCTTGCCCTCTGGCACCCTCCTCACTGTTGGGAAGTCTTTCAAACTGCCTGCTTTGCTTTTGTCTCATGGGAGCTGGTGGATCATATCTGTTCTCCACAAGTGGCTGGAATCTCTGCCTCACCTAATATTCTAACGGTCTTTGTTGTCTAGCCCCACTAATCATCAGAGCACCATGTAATGTGGGCTCGTGTTCACTGGTCCTGTGCTCCTACTCCCTCCCTGCTTCATTGCTCTTCCTCCTACCTGTGGACTGAGGTTGGGGAGGGCTTGAGTCTCAACGGAGCACAGCTTTGCCACTTCACCCTCTTCGGTGAGGTCTTCCGTTCTTCCCCAGATGTAGGTAGTCAATTCTGCAGTCTCCAGGTCACATTTAGGCCTAGTTGTATTTGCTGTATTTTTGTGTTCTATGTGATTTTGGGGGGAGGTTTCTCCCTTGCCTTCTTACACTGCCATCTTTTTCTGAGATTCCACATAGCAAATTCTTATCATAATGTTGATAAAATGGGATTCTCATTTACTGTGTGTAGTTATTTAATTTAGAAAAGTTCGTGATTCCTTTCTGCCCCAACTCCACCCTTACTCCAAGGTCTTAAATTAGCAATTGTTTTTGCATAGAGCTAGTTGGCTCAATGATCTTAATATGTGGCCATGAAAATGTCCTAAGATATCATTCGTGCCAAAGTCTCTCCTTTCCTATTGATGGAATATAGCTTCAATGCTGCTGGGAGGGCTTTTAGCAAATGAGTTACTATTGCATTCCATAGAATTTGTAATGTGAGCTTGAGTCCATTTTATTTAAATATTCAGTCCTGTAAGCACATGGTCATCCTGAGTTCGTAGGTACTATACAGGGAAGATATCACAGATACAACTCCTGCCTCCAAGAAATTTACAGTGAAAAGCAATATGTTTGATCTTTAGGGATTCCACAATATGTCCTTGCTTCCCCCTCTACCCCAGTACTAGAATCTGGCATCTAGAATCGCTGATAGAGACTGCATTAAGTATTGAAGTAGGTAGCTGAAATGACCTTTAAACCACTTTTCAATTCTGCCATTTTGGGAGTCTCTGATCTTTCTCACCAGGAATCTACACTTTATTATTTGATTTTGACTTCTTGGAAATGCATACCCTTTCTAGTATTGTCTCCTGTGGACTTTGATACCCAGGCTATGTCACCTCTTCATCAAAAGCACTTGGAAGCCCCTGGTGAGGCCTCATTGTTCCAAATGCCAGGAGAACAGGTGGTATGTAAATAGAGGACATTCTTGAAGCTATAACAATCACACGTGTGTGTTGGGGGTGAGTGTTGGGGAAGCAAACAGTGAGTTTAGTCTCTGTGGTAGGCAAAAACCTAGGATATTGGCAGAAATAGCAATCATTCTGATCACACTCTTATTGAAAATCAATATTTTTGCCTACTTGGGGAGCCATTTTGTTAATTTTCTTGGCAAAACTGGTAAGTAGATGTAATTCAGCTTCAGTGATTGACTGGAACTAATCATTAGAGTGTTGCTACTCTTTCCCTGATTATCCATTTCCACTCCCCACCCTTATGAAATTCTGCCAGTCTAAAATAGATCTTCCCCTGCTCTGTTTGTTTCCTGTTTGTTGTTCTCACAAATTTTAAAATTTATTGCAAAGCATCAAACTACTATATAGATGTTCGACACTTACAATGAATTGTTGCATTAATTGTTGCTTATGTACTCTACCCTGCTTATGTCCCCAGTCTTGCTGTCTTTCCTATTACCCCATTTCCCACTCTGAACAATGAAACAATCCAGTGTGTATCCTTATATACCTTCTGCTTACTCTTTTAATTATACAAACATATATACATGGGGATTTTCTCATTGCAAAATAAAAGGAGAGTTATATATTTCTTTGCATTGTTCTTTTCTTAGTAGAAATACATAGTGGATATCATTACAAATCAACTGACAGTTCACACATCCTTTTATGAATATAGTATTCTGTTTCGCTTAATAATCTATGATACCACAATTTAATTAGTCATTATCCCTATTTTTTTTTTGAGAGGGCATATCTTATATTTATTGATCAAATGGTTGTTAACAACAATAAAATTCTGTATAGGGGACTCAATGCACAATCATTAATCAACCCCAAGCCTAATTCTCAACAGTCTCCAATCTTCTGAAGTATAACGAACAAGTTCTTACATGGTGAACAAATTCTTACACAGTGAATAAGTTCTTACATGGTGAACAATGCAAGGGCAGTCATCACAGAAACTTTCGGTTTTGATCATGCATTATCATGCATGATAATCAGGTTAAATCTGAATATTCGTTTGATTTTTATACTTGATTTATATGTGGATCCCACATTTCTCCCTTTATTATTATTATTATTATTATTATTATTATTATTATTATTTTAAATAAAATGCTTAAGTGGTAGGTAGATGTAAGATAAAGGTCGAAAACTTAGTTTAGTGTTGTAAGAGAGCAAATGTAGATGATCAGGTGTGTGCCTGTAGACTATGTGTTAATCCAAGCTAGACAAGGGCAACAAAACATCCATGGATGCAGAAGATTTCTCTCAAAACAGGGGGGGAGAGGTTCTAAGCCTCACCTCTGTTGATCCCCAATTTCTCACCTGATGGCCCCCCTGTGACTGTGCCTGTCTTAGGTTGTTCCTCCCTTGAGGAATCTTACCCGTCTCTGGCTAACCAGTCATCTTTCGGGGCCATACAGGGAGATGTAAAGTTGGTAAGTGGGAGAGAAGCCATATTGTTTGAAAAGGTTAGCTTTTTATTCTTTGGAGATTTATGCCCTGTGGCTTCTATGCCCAGCATTTGTCTTGAGGTATCTTTAGCTCTTGGAGGAATTATGATACTCAGTAAATTCGATATGAGGCATGAATTCTATTTAAGGGTTGTAATTAGTAAGGAAGAAGAAAAGCGATAGAGGTAGCAGATGGAAGAAAACATGGGAATATTGATTATTTCTTTGACATATCTTCTTGTAGAGTAATTTAAGCATGTATAGGTTTTAAACTACTAATTTAATTGCGCACACACATTAACATAATAGGAATAGTTAGCTAACCAAAGCAGATCTATAATTACCAGCCATCTCCAGTGAGGCCAAGAAAACCAGTTAGGCACTCTAGGCATTTGTGAAAATTTGTCTATAATATGATGGATATTGTCCAACTGTACTTGAACAGTCTGAGAGAAATCAGACAAATTAAAACAGCCCATTCCTGGGATCTGTTCACATCCCATATGTTCTTTTAACAGTAGATAGTCTGTAGTTGTAAGATTTTGGAGCGCTACAAGTTGCACTTCTCCTAATTCTTGGTTGAGTTCCAACAGTGTAAATCGAGTCAAATTTGTTGTTTTACTGTATGCACAGGCCAGCTTAGATATCTCCTTCTTCATTCCAATGGCAAGTCCAGGAACGGTGGGATGAATGCAGCTACAACGGCAGCATCGCTTGGATCTTTGTTGAGGTTTCTTGATGATCATCTTCTAGTATGACTCTTCCAGAGAGTGCTGATGTTGGAAGTTCTTCTTCATATCGTATCTTAGTTCATTTTCTGGGTAGCCAAATTAGGCATTGATCCTCTGTATAAACACAAACAGACCCTTTGTTCACACTTTGATCTGCCCTTTATACCATTGTGTAGAACTCATTGGAGGTCACCACATAGGAACTGCTTTTTTTTTTTTTTAAGAGAAAGGAATATTATCAGAAAAGTGTACCTCCAAACCGATCATGTGACACCCTTTAAGTGATCAAAATTAAGGATATTTAAAGCATGCATTAATCATTGATTTACAGTTAGTTTTATCCTATCAGGGAGTAATCCCCCTTTTCTTTCTTTCTTTCTTTTTTGTTATCTTTAATCTACACTTACATGAAGAATATTATGTTTACTAGGCTCTCCCCTATACCAGGTCCCCGCTATAAACCCCTTTACCGTCACTATCCATCAGCATAGCTAAATGTTGTAGAATCACTACTTGTCTTCTCTGTGTTGTACAGCCCTCCCCTTTCTCCCACCCCCCCATGCATGCTGATCTTAATACCACCCTTCTTCCTCCCCCCCACTTATCCCTCCCTACCCACCCATCCTCCCCAGTCCCTTTCCCTTTGGTACCTGTTAGTCCATTCTTGGGTTCTGTGATTCCTCTGCTGTTACGTTCCTTCAGTTTTTCCTTTGTTCTTATACTCCACAGATGAGTGAAATCATTTGGTATTTCTCTTTCTCCGCTTGGCTTATTTCACTGAGCATAATACCCTCCAGCTCCATCCATATTGCTGCAAATGGTAGGATTTGCCCTCTTCTTATGGCTGAGTAGTATTCCATTCTGTATACGTACCACATCTTCTTTATCCATTCATCTACCGATGGACATTTAGGTTGTTTCCAATTCTTGGCTATTGTAAATAGTACTGCGATAAACATAGAGGTGCATTGGTCTTTCTCAAACTTGATTGCTGCGTTCTTAGGGTAAATTCCTAGGAGTGCAATTCCTGGGTCAAATGGTAAGTCTGTTTTGAGCATGTTGATGAATCTCCATACTGCTTTCCACAATGGCTGAACTAGTTTACATTCCCAACAGCAGTGTAGGAGGGTTCCCTTTTCTCCACAGCCTTGCCAACATTTGTTGTTGTTTGTCTTTTGGATGGCAGCCATCCTTACTGGTGTGAGGTGATACCTAATTGTAGTTTTAATTTGCATTTCTCTGATAATTAGTGACGTGGAGCATCTTGTTGGCCATCTGTATTTCTTTTTTGGAGAAGTGTCTGTTCAGTTCCTCTGCCCATTTTTTAATTGGATTATTTGATTTTTGTTTGTTGAGGCGTGTGAGCTCTTTGTATATTTTGGACGTCAAGCCTTTATTGGATCTGTCATTTACAAATATATTCTCCCCTACTGTAGGGTTCCTTTTTGTTCTATTGATGGTGTCTTTTGCTGTACAGAAGCTTTTCAGCTTAATATAGTCCAACTTGTTCATTTTTGCTGTTGTTTTCCTTGCCTGGGGAGATATGTTCAAGAAGAGGTCGCTCATGTTTATGTCTAAGAGGTTTTTGCCTATGTTTTTTTCCACGAGTTTAATGGTTTCATGGCTTACATTCAGGTCTTTGATCCATTTTGGATTTACTTTTGTATATGGGGATAGACAATGGTCCAGTTTCATTCTCCTACATGTAGCTGTCCAGTTTTGCCAGCACCATCTTTTGAAGAGACTGTCATTTCACCATTGTATGTCCATGGCTCCTTTATCAAATATTAATTGACCTTATATGTTTGGGTTAATGTCTGGAGTCTCTAGGCTGTTCCACTGGTCTGTGGCTCTGTTCTTGTGCCAGTACCAAATTGTCTTGATTACTATGGCTTTATAGTAGAGCTTGAAATTTGGGAGTTTGATCCCCCTACTTTATTCTTCTTTCTCAGGATTGCTTTGGCTATTCGGGGTCTTTGGTGTTTCCATATGAATTTTTGAATTATTTGTTCCAGTTCCTTGAAGAATGTTGCTGGTAATTTGGTAGGGATTGCATCAAATCTGTATATTGCTTTAGGCAGGATGGCCATTTTGACGATATTAATTCTTCCTAGCCATGAGCATGGGATGAGTTTCCATTTGTTAGTGTCCCCTTTAATTTCCCTGAAGAGTGACTTGTAGTTTTCAGAGTATAGGTCATTCACTTCTTTGGTTAGTTTTATTCCTAGGTATTTTATTCTTTTTGATGCAATTGTGAATGGAATTGTTTTCCTGATTTCTATTTCTATTGATTCATTGTTAGTGTATAGGAAAGCCACAGATTTCTGTGTGTTAATTTTGTATCCTGCAACTTTGCTGTATTCCAATATCAGTTCTAGTAGTTTTAGGGTGGAGTCTTTAGGGATTTTTATGTACTATATCATGTCTTCTACAAATAGTGACAGTTTAACTTCTTGTTTACCAATCTGGATTCCTTGTATTTCTTTGTTTTCTCTGATTGCCATGGCTAGGACCTCCAGTACTATGTTAAATAGCAGTGGGGAGAGTGGGCATCCCTGTCTAGTTCCCGATCTCAGAGGAAAAGCTTTCAGCTTCTCGCTGTTCAGTATAATGTTGGCTGTGGGTTTATGATATATGGCCTTTATTATGTTGAGGTACTTGCCCTCTATGCCCATTTTGCTGAGAGTTTTTATCATGAATAGATGTTGAATTTTGTCTAATGCTTTTTCAGCATCTATGGAGATGATCATGTGGTTTTTGTCTTTCTTTTTGTTGATGTGGTGCATGATGTTGATGGATTTTTGAATGTTGTACCATCCTTGCATCCCTGGGTCATGGTGTTTGATCCTTTTGATATACTTTTGTATTTGGTTTGCTTATATTTTATTAAGTATTTTTGCATCTACATTCATCAGGGATATTGGTCTGTAATTTTCTTTTTTGGCGGGGACTTTGCCTGGTTTTGGTATTAGGGTGATGTTGGCTTCATAGAATGAGTTTGGGAGTATTCCCTCGTCTTCTATTTTTTGGAAAACTTTAAGGAGAATGGGTATTATATCTTCTCTGTGTGTCTGATAAAATTCCGAGGTAAATCCGTCCGGCCCGGGTGTTTTGTTCTTGGGTAGTTTTTTGATTACCGTTTCAATTTCTTTGCTCGTAATTGGTTTGTTGAACTTTTGTGTTTCTTCCTTGGTCAGTCTTGGAAGGTTGTATTTTTCTAGGAAGTTGTCCATTTCTTCTAGGTTTTCCAGCTTGTTAGCATATAGGTTTTCATAGTAGTCTTTAATAATTCTTTGTATTTCTGTGGAGTCTGTCGTGATTTTTCTGTTCTCATTTGTGATTCTGTTGATTTGTGTTGATTCTCTTTTTCTCTTAATAAGTTTGGATAGAGGGTTATCTATTTTGTTTATTTTCTCAAAGAACCAACTCTTGGTTTCATTGATTTTTGCTATTGTTTTATTATTCTCAATTTTATTTCTTCTCTGATCTTTATTATGTCCCTCCTTCTGCTGACTTTAGGCCTCATTTGTTCTTCTTTTTCAAATTTCGATAATTGTGATATTAGACTATTCATTTGGTATTGTTCTTGCTTCTTCAAGTGTGCCTGGATCGCTATATACTTTCCTCTTAAGACTGCTTTCACTGCATCCCACAGAAGTTGGGGCTTTGTGTTGTTGTTGTCATTTGTTTCTATATATTCCTTGATCTCTATTTTAATTTGTTCGTTGATCCATTGATTATTTAGGAGCATGTTGTTAAGCCTCCATGTGTTTGTGAGCCTTTTTCTTTTCTTTGTAGAATTTATTTCTAGTTTTATACCTTTGTGGTCTGAAAAGTTGGTTGGTAGAATTTCAATATTTTGGAATTTGTTGAAGCTCTTTTTGTGGGCTAGTATGTGGTCTATTCTGGAGAATGTTCCATGTGCACTTGAGAAGAATGTATATCCTGTTGCTTTTGGATGTAGAGTTCTATAGATATCTATTAGGTCCATCTGCTCTACTGTGTTGTTCAGTGCTTCCGTGTCCTTACTTTCTGCCCAGTGGATCTATCCTTTGGGGTGTGTGGTGTGTTGAAGTCTCATAGAATGAATGCATTGCAGTCTGTTTCCCCCTTTAGTTCTGTTTGTATTTGTTTCACATATGCTGGGGCTCCTGTGTTGAATGCATATATATTTAGAATGGTTATATCCTCTTGTTGGACTAAGCCCTTTATCATTATGTAGTATTCTTCTTTATCTCTTGTTACTTTCTTTGTTTTGAAGTCTATTTTGTCTGATATTAGTACTGCAACCCCTGCTTTCTTCTCGCTGTTGTTTGCCTGATATGTTTTTCCATCCCTTGACTTTTAGTCTGTACATGTCTTTGGGTTTGAGGTGAGTTTCTTGTAAGCAGCATATAGATGGGTCTTGCGTTAAAATCCATTCTATTACTCTGTGTCTTTTGATTGGTGCATTCAGTCCATTTACATTTAGGGTGATTATTGCAAGATATGTACTTATTGCCATTGCAGGCTTGAAATTCGTGGTTACCAAAGGTTCAAAGTTACCCTCTTTAGTATCTTACTGCCTAACTTAGCTCGTTTATTGAGCTGTTATATACACTGTCTGGAGATTCTTTTCTTCTCTCCCTTCTTATTCCTCCTCCTCCATTCTTCATATGTTGGGTGATTTGTTCTGTGCTCTTTCTAGGAGTGCTCCCATCTAGAGCAGTCCCTGTAAGATGTCCTGTAGAAGTGGTTTGTGGGAAGCAAATTCCCTTAGCTTTTGTTTGTCTGGGGATTGTTTAATCCCACCATCATATTAAATGATAGTCATGCTGGATACAGTATCCTTGGTTCAAGGCCCTTCTGTTTCATTGCATTAAATATATCATGCCATTCTCTTCTGGCCTGTAGGGTTTCTGTTGTGATGTCTGATGTTAGCCTGATGGGTTTTCCTTTGTAGGTGACCTTTTTCTCTCTAGCTGCCTTTAAAACTCTTTCCTTGTCCTTGATCTTTGCCAATTTAGTTATTATTTGTCTCGGTGTTGTCCTTCTTGGATCCTTTCTGTTGGGAGTTCTGTGTATTTCCGTGGTCTGTTCAATTATTTCCTCCCCCAGTTTGGGGAAGTTTTCAGCAATTATTTCTTCCAAGATACTTTCCATCCCTTTTCCTCTCTCTTCTTCTTCTGGTACCCCTATAATACAGATATTGTTCCTTTTGGATTGGTCACACAGTTCTCTTAATATTGTTTCATTCCTGGAGATCCTTTCATCTCTCTCTATGTCAGCTTCTATGTGTTCCTGTTCTCTGGTTTCAATTCCATCAATGGCCTCTTGCATCTTACCCATTCTGCTCATAAATCCTTCCAGAGTTTGTTTCATTTCTGTAATCTCCTTTCTGGCATCTGTGATCTCGCTCCGGACTTCATCCCATTTCTCTTGCATATTTCTCTGCATCTCTGTCGGCATGTTTATGATTTTTATTTTGAATTCTTTGTCAGGAAGACTGGTTAGGTCTGTCTCCTTCTCTGGTGTCTCTATGATCTTTATTTTCCTGTAATTTTGTCTTTTCATGGTGGTAGGAATAGTTTGCAGAACTGGGATGAGTGACGGCTGGAAGAACTTCCCTTCTTGTTGGTTTGTGGCCCTCCTCTCCTGGGAGAACAGCGACCTCTAGTGGCTTGTGCTGGGTAGCTGCGCACAGACAGGGCTTCTGCTTCCTGCACGGCTGCTATGGAGTTTATCTCCGCTGTTGCTGTTGGCGTGGCCTGGCTCGGGCAGCTGCTCCAAAGTGGTGGAGTCCCGTTGGAGGGGGAGCGGCAGGGAGGCTATTTATCTCTGTAAGTGGCCTCCATGCTCCCTGCTTCCCAGGCGATTAGCGTGCCCAGAGATCCCCCGATTGCCTACTTCTGGATTAAGTGTCCCGCCCTGCCCCTTTAAGACTTCCAAAAAGCACCTGCCAAAACAAAACAACGACCCCCCCCAAAAAAAAAATTTTTTTTAATAAAAATGAATAAATAAATGAAAAATCGCCGCTCATTTTTCTTTATTCTCTGGAGCCAGCCTCAGGCACCTGCTCACCGGTTTTGCTGCCCTGTTTCCCTAGTATTGGGGTCCCTATCCCTTTAAGACTTCCAAAAAGCGCTCGCCATAACAAAACAACAACAACAAAAAAAAAAAGAAAAAGAAAAAAGATGGCCACTCACTTTTCTTTTGTTCTCCTGCGACGGCCTCCGATACCCGCTTGCCGGTCTTGCTGCCCTGTTTCCCTAGTATTGTGGTCCCTGTCCCTTTAAGACTTCCAGAAAGCACTCACCTCAACAAAACAACAACAACAACAAAAAATGTCCGCTCGCTTTTCTTATGTCCTCTGGTGCCAGGCCTCTGGTACCCGCTCACCGTTCTTGCTGCTCTGTTTCCCTAGAATCCAGGGCCCCGTGCATGCACTGTGTCTGCGCTGTGGTCTGGATGTCTGGGGCTGGGTGTTCAGCAGTCCTGTGTTCCCTGTCCCTCCTGCTCTGCCTGCTCTTCTCCCGCCAGGAGCTGGGGGGAGGGGCGCTCGGGTCCCACCGGGCAGGGCTCTTATCTTACCCCCTTTTCGAGTCGCTGGGTTCTTGCAGGTGTGGATGTGGCCTGGATGTTGTCCTGTGTCCTCTGGTCTTTATTCTAGGAAGAGTTGTCTTTGTTATATTTTCATAGATATATGTGGTTTTAGAAGGAGATTTCCGCTGCTCTACTCACGCCGCTATCTTGGCTCCACCCCCTCATTATCCCTATTGATGTGTATATACTTTATTTCCAGTTTTTTGTTTCTAAAAGAAGTGCTGTAATAAAAGCCCCTACCATTTACTTTTAAATAAACTTTTAATTTTAGAACTGTTTTAAATTTACAAAACATCTAAGTCAGTGTTTCACAATCACAGGTAGATCAGCAGAAAAAGATAATATTCCACTGAGCAGTGGCTTAGATTACAGCACTACTAGTGACCTCTTTTATTCATGTAGCAGGGCTTAGGGAGTGATTGGCACTGATTGGCATGGGTGAAATCTTTGAATATTATTTCTTTTGTATGCCTTGGTAGGAAAAAAGAAAAAGTTTGGGAACTATTGTTCTAAAGGAAGCAACAATCTTTTGTCAATTAAGAGATACAGAAATCAGATCTTCATAAATGGCATAAGTGAAGTAGTTAGCATTTGGCTATGTATAATAAATGTTTTTAGATCTGGTACTGGGCACTGACTCCAAAAATTCAGTTCATATAAGTGATCTTATGCCATTGCCAAAAGAGTGACATTTATAGTGAAAAAGGCTCTGAATTTGGCAGTTTATATTCACCTAAAACCCTCAATTCAATATCACTTTAAGTTAGTTACAGATGATTTTTCTATGCTTCATTAACCTCTTTAAAAATTACTCTATAGATTTCAGTGTGTTTAAAAATACATATTTGAACTATTCAGTAATAGTCTTAACCCATTTGAATCATAGTAAGTAAAGGTTACTATTTGATTTTTTTTCAGTAGGCAGTTACTCATTTTGTGTTTTTCTTTGTCTAGTCTCAGGAGTGATTAAGTTGAATTTCTCAGCATGTTAGGGAATTAGTAATAGAAAAATGGTGGAGAAGTGAGTCATATTTTGAGAGGCAGTGCCAGTCCAAGAAATACTGTCTCCATTACTTCCCACGTGATTTCTTTCAGTGGAGGCACTTAGTAGGATAAAAATGAGAAAAATCTTATTTGACAAAATTCCACATATCACTTTCCCAGCAACTTGGACCAAGGGGTGACTTAAGCTGTGAATGAAAATAGAGGTATTCATATAATCTTGAATTGAATTCACGGATATTTTTAAAAATGACTATTATTTAACATCTTTAGGAACCTGTATGTTTGCTGATTATGGTGGCAAAATGCAGAGAACCAATAATAGGTTCAAATACCATTATAACCATTTACCTCTTCAGTGAAGTAAACAAAATAAGAATGCCCTTCTTAATGGGAACATGGTCCAACTATTTTTGGTCTTTGATAATCACTGGAATGGATGAGGTTCTCAAAATCTGAATGCCTATTTCTAAAGGATTCCTCAGTGCATTTATCCATCCCTGAGGTGTGAATTTACCTTGCCATTCATCACATTTTAGTGATTACTCCAGTAAAACATCAACAAAAATAATTGAGGGGGTAGAGATATTTTAAATAAGAAATGTAGCATGTTGCTAATTATTGAATTTGTACAATGAGTACATGAAGGTTCATTATACTGTTTTTATTTTTTAGTATGTTCCATACCAAAAAAGAAAAAGAAAGGTGTATAGTAATTTGGCCTGATTTTAATAGTCCTTAAATGATCCTAAGCTATAGTGCTTATGTAGTATATATTAAACAATTTTTATATTTCACTCAGTAAATGTTCATTGAGCATGTAATGTGGGATTCATTTTTGCTATATTGCAAGTTAACCTGTGCCTTTACAAAGAATAGTAGAGGAGAGGGGAAAATGATGGCAAAGTAGGAAGGCAAAGTGGAAACCTCTTGCATACACACACCAACAAAGCAACTGGAGCAAATACAACTAACCATTAAAATGTCCAGAAGACTATAGAACAGACCACCTACACCTGGTAAAGTATAGAAGATCACACAGAGAAGTATAAAGTGGCAGAGCTGTGACTGATCAGGACCTAAGCTCTCTCCCCATCCCAGCCCACAGTGGGAGGGAGAGGAATGGAATGGGGAGGGGAAAAGTGCTCAGGAAGTCTGCAAACCTGACTCTGCTGATCTGCTCTGGGAATTTGAGTTCACATTGTATTAGGCTTTGGTGATTAACAGGGCTGGATACCAGAGACGGTTGGAGCAGTCTAGGAGGCCGAGTCTGTCAGAGGCTGAGCACTTGTGGAAAGCAGGCATGCACCATCAATCCCACTGAGACCCGACACAGAGGTGGCAGTCTGAAAGATTTATCAGCAATGGGAAGGGTGCCAGACGGGTGAGGGTTGGACAGAGCTCTCTATGAAGCAGAAAGGGCAGGTGGACACTTCTCCAGCCTTTCCTCAACACAGCTGTTTGGGCACTCATGGGAGCCCCAAGTGCTCCATACCTCTTGCTGCTTGCTAAGCCCAGAGGTGATTGCGTGTACACCTGACTGTCTGCCTGGCTCTGCTCAACCCAACATCAGAGTGCTTCCTGGCAAGCAAAAGGAGGCATTCCCAGCTTTCTCAACCCAGCTGGAGAGGCACCTGATGGAGCCAGTGCTGAGCACTCTGTCCTTCTTGCTGGCAGCTTAGGCCCATGCCTCACTCCCCTGAGAATCCATCCCATCCATCCTGTCAGCCCAGCAGTGCCACCACCACAGCAGGGAAGACTCACCCACAATGACCCCAGCAGAAGCATAGCTGCTCTGTTCACAAAGGGACTCTGTCAACAATGATCAGCCACTGCTTGCAAACATGCAGAAAGGCAGCCATGCCCATAGACCACCAAGAGTGACTGGGGTCTACTAAAAAGGAGAATCAGGCACACGAGAGTAAAAAGTCTTGAGATTCTGGGCACCACCAGATGCCTTCTTCATAAAGCCATTACTCTCTAGACCAGTAGGCAAATAGCAGACCTATCCAATACAGTGGAAGAAACAGAAACATGACAGAACGAGAAAGCAGAGGAATGTTTCAAACAAAAAGATAGGATAAAACACCACAAAGAGGACTAAATGAAATGGAGATCACCAAAATTCTTGATAAAGATTTCAAAGTAACTGTCATAAATATGCTCAGTGATCTGCAAGAATGTATTTATGATCTCAAGGAGGACTTGAGTGAAGAGATAGAAGACTTGAAAAAGAGCCACTCGGGACTGCAGAATACAGTAGCTGGAAGGAAACATACAATGGAGGGAATGAATAATAGATTGCTGCAAGTAGATGGAAAATAGAGAACAAAAAATCAATGAAGGTGAGGAACAGAGAGAAAAAAGAATGAAGTAAACAGAATGAAGTAACAGGATTTCTGTTACACTAGAAAATCTCTAGAAATGAGAGGATGCTAAGAGACCTGTGTGACAACTCCAAATGAAACAATATTTGCATATTGGGGTACCAGAAGGAGAAGAGGGAGGCAAAGGTGTAGAAAGTCTCTTTGAAGAAATAATTGCTAAGATTAAAGATGTCAGTGTGAGAGGTGAGACAGAGGCCTCCTCCCAAAACCACATATAATATGAAAATATAATTAATACAACTAACGCTGAAAGAGCAACAGGAAAAAAGGCTGGGCCAGACTGCATATAAGTAGATAAAAGAGCAGACCTCACAGAACAGGATAATGTACCAAAGTCGTGATCTGGTGGGACCCAAGCCCTTCCCCTACCCCAGCTCACCAGTAGGAGGAAGAGAAACAGAGCTGGGAGGGAGTGGAGGCCTGGGACTGCTGAACACCTAGTTCTGGAGATCTACTCTGGGAGCACGAACCTACATTGCATGGTGTGCTGGTGATTAGTGGGGTTGGAAAGCTAAAACAGGTGGAATACCTGGAGAGACTGAGATACTACCCACCTGTGGAAAACAGGGATCCATATCCGGCTGCTCTGGGACAAAAAAAAGGCGGGCAGTCTGAGAGACTTCCTAACAGTGAGAGGGCTGCTAAAGGGGCAAGGATTGCACAGAGCTTACTGCTCAGGAGAAAGGACAGGTAGACAAAATTGTCCAGGTGCACTCTGCTCAACAGGTTGGGAAATTTTAGGAGCTTCAAGTGCTCCATCCCCCTGGCTGACTACACAGCTCCAAGGCCCCCTACCATGATATGCAGTCAGCTTCACCTTTCTCCCAGCCAGGCCACACCTGGCTCACAAACTGGCAGCCCTGTCCTGGTGTCAGGCCAGCTAGAGGGAAGGCCCACTTACAGCAGTTACAAACGCAAAGAATAGAGGCTTTTACACCTGTGTGTTTGGCCCACAAGTTCTGGCAGCAGAGACAGGCACTGCAGCTGGGAAGCAGGAAACAACGCTTTCCTCTCCCAAAGGACCAACACCACTCCCCTACAATCCCTGACATTGCTCCAGGGGCTGAGCAGTTCCAGAGATTAGAGCTTCTGGGCACTAGAGGGTGCCACATACAAATATGAAACGTCAAAGTTACCTGGTTAAAAATCCCACAAACACAAGAGAAAGGTCAAGTGAAACTGAACTCATCAATCTTCCTGAAAGAGATTTCAAAATAGTAATCATAAACATGCTCAAGGAGGTAGAGAAAAATATTCAAGAACTCAGTAATGAATTCAGGATTGAGATCCAGTCATTATGGAATAAAATGATGATATTTAAAAACAGATTAGATATGTTGGAGGAGATGATAAATGAAATAGAAATTAGAGCAGATGAATACAAAGAAGCTGAGACACAGAGAGAAAAAAGGATCTCTAGGAATGAAAGAATGTTAGGAGAACTGTGTGGCCAATCCAAATGGAACAATATTTGTATTATAAGAGTACAGGAAGAAGAGGGGGTAAAGGGATTGAAAGTGTCTTTGAGGAGGTAATTGCTGAAAACTTCCCAAATCTGGGGATGGAGATAGTCTCTCAGACCATGGAAGTCTACACAGATCTCCCAACACAAGAGACCCAAGGAGGACAACACCAAGACATATAATAATTAAAATGGCAAAGATCAAGGATAAGGACAGACTATTCAAAGTAGCCAGAGAGAGAAAAAAGATCACATACAAAGTAAAACACATCAGGCTATCATCAGACTTGTCAACCCAGGCCAGAAGGGAGTGGCATGATATATTTAATGCAGTGAAGCAAAAGGGCCTTGAGTCAAGAATACGGGACCTGGAAAGATTATCATTTAAATTTGAAGGAATAATTAAATAATTTCTAGATAAGCAAAAGCTGAGAGAATTTACCACCCACAAACTGTCTCTACAGTGTATTTTGGAGGGAGTGTTATAGATGGAAGTGTACCTAAGGCTAAATAGCTGTCACCAGAAGTAATAAAAAAAACAGAAAGAAAGAATAATAATTAATTACTGGGCAAATGCAAAATTAAATCAAATACCCCCAAAGTCAGTCAAGGGATAGACAAAGAGTACAGAATATGATACCTAATATATAAAGAATGGAGGAGGAAGACAAAGGAGAAAGAAAAAAAAGAACCTTTAGATGGGTTTGTAATAGCATAATAACAGTTAAGTTAGACTCTTAGATAGTAAGAAGTTACTCTTGAACCTTTGGGAACTACGAATCTAAAGCCTGCAATGGCAATTAATACATACGTATTGATAATCACCCTAAATGTAAATGGTCTGAATACACCAATCTAAAGACCTGGAGTCACTAAATGGGTAAAAATACAAGACCCATCTATATGCTGCCTATAAGAGACTCACTTCAAACCCAGAGACATAAACAGACTAAAAGTGAAGGGATGGAAAAAGATATTTCATGCAACTAATAGGGGAAAAATGCAGGAGTTGCAGTACTTGTATCAGACAAAATAGACTTCAAAACAAAGAAAGTAACAAGAGACAAAGAAGAACATTACATAATGATAAAGGGGTCAATCCAACAAGAGGATATAACCATTATAAATATCTATGCACCCAACACAGGAGCACCGACATATGTGAAACAAATACTAACAGAACTAAAAGGGGAAATAGAATGCAATGCATTCATTCTAGGAGACTTCAACACTTCACTCACTCCAAAGGACAGATCAAGACAGAAAATAAGTGAGGAGACAGAGGCATTGAACAATACATTAGAACAGATGGACCTAAAAGACATCTACAGAACTCTTCACCCAATAGCAGCAGGATACACATTCTTCTCAAGTGCACATGGAACATTTTCCAGAATAGGTCATATACTAGGCCACAAAAAGAGCCTCAGTAAATTCCAAAAGATTGGAATTGTACCAACCAGCTTCTCAGACCACAAAGGTATGAAACTAGAAATAAATTATGCAAAGAAAATGAAAAATCCCAGAAACCACATGGAGGCTTCACAACAGGCTCCTAAATAAACAATGGATCAATGACCAGATAAAAACAGAGATCAAGCAATATATGGAGACACATGACAATAAAAACTCAACATGGCAAAATCTGTGGGACGCAGCAAAGGCTGTGCTAAGAGGGAAAGTATATTGCAATACAGGCCTATGTCAGGACAGAAGAACAATCCCATATGAACAGTCTAACACACAATTAACGAAACCAGAAAAAGAAGATAAAATGAGGCCCAAAGTCAGTAGAAGGAGGAACATAAAAAAGATTGGAGCATAAATAAATAAAATCGAGAAGAATAAAACAATAGAAAGAGTCAATGAAAGCAAGGGCTGATTCTTTGAGAAAATAAACAAATTAGATAAATCCCTAGCCAGACTTATCAAGAAAAAAAGAGAGTCTACACATAAACAGAATCAGAAATGAGAAAGGAAAAATCACTACAGGCACCACAGAAATACAAAGAATTATTAGAGATACTATGAAAAATTATATGCTAACAAAGTGGATAACCTAGAAGAAATGGACAATTTTCTGGAAAAATACAACCTTCCAAGGCTGACCAAGGAAGAAACAAAATCTGAACAGACCAATTACCAGCAACGAAATTGAATTGGTAATCAAAAAACTACCTAAGAACAAAAGTCCTGGACCAGGTGGCTTCTCTGCTGAATTTAATCAAACATTTACTGAAGACTTGATACCCATCCTCCTTAAAGGTTTTACAAAAGTAGAATTCATTTTATGAGGCCACCATCACTCAAATACCAAAAAGCAGGCAAAGACACCACAAAAAAAGAAAATTACAGACCAATATCCCTGATGAAAAAAGATGCACAAATACTCAAAAAAATATTAGCAAACTGATTTCAAAAATACATGAAAAAGATCGTCCATCATGATCAAGTAGGATTTATTCCAGTGATGCAAGGATGGTACAATATTAGAAAATCCATGAATATCATCCACCACATCAACAAAAAGGACAAAAACCACATGACCATCTCCATAGATGCCAAAAAAGCATTCGACAAAATTCAACATCGATTTATGATAAAATCTCTCAACAAAATGGGTCTAGAGGGCAAGTACCTCAACATAATAAAGGACATATATGACAAATCCACAGCCAACATCATACTTAACAGCGAGAAGCTGAAAGCCTTTCCTTTAATATTGGAAGGAAGACAAGGATGCCCACTCTCTCCACTTTTATTCAGTATAGTTCTGGAGGTCCACGCCATGGGATTCAGACAACATAAAGAAATAAAAGGCATCCAGACTGGTAAAGAAGTAGTTAAACTGTCACTGTTTGCAGATGACATGGTATTGTACATAAAAACTCCTAAAGAATCCACTCCCAAATTACTAGATCTAATATCTGAATTGTGCAAAGTTGCAGGGTACAAAATTAATACACAGAAATCTTTTGCATTCCTAAACACTAATCATGAACTAGCAGAAAGAGAAATTACAAAAACAAATCCATTCAGAACTGCATCATAAAGAATAAAATACCTAGGAATAAACCTAACCAAGGAAGTGAAAGACCTGTATGCTAAAATCTATACTCTGAAAAACCTATACTCCAGACAATCATGATAGAAGTTAAAGAAGATACCATTAAATAGAAACACATCCTGTGCTCATGGATAGGAAGAATAATATTGGCAAAATGGCCATCCTGCCTCAAACGATCTATAGATTCAATGCAATCCCTATCAAAGTATCAACAGCATTCTTCAATGAACTAGTGCAAACAGTTCTAAAATTCATATGGAACCACAAAAGATCCCGAATAGCCAAAGCAATCCTGAGAAGGATGAATAAAGCTGGGGGGATTATGGTCCCTGACTTCACGCTCTACTACAAAGCCACAGTAATCAAGACTATTTGATACTGGCACAAAAACAGAACCATAGAACAATGGAATGGACCAGAGAGCCCAGATATAAACCTAAGAATATATGGTCAATTGATATATGATAAAGGAGCCATGTACATACAATGGGGAAATGACAGGCTGTTCAACAACTGGTGTTGGCAAAATTGGACAGCTACATGCAAGAGAATGAAACTGGATTAGTGTCTAACCCAGTACACAAAAGTAAACTTGAAATGGATCAAAGACCTGAATGTAAGTCATGAAACCATAAAACTCTTAGAAGACAACATAGGCAAAAATCTACTGAATATAAATATGAGCAACTTTTTCCTGAACACACCTCCTCAAGCAAGGGAAACAAAAGCAAAAATGAACACGTGGGACTACTTCAAACTAAAAAGTTTCTTTACAGCAAAGGACACCATCATCAGAACAAAAAGGCATCCTACAATATGGGAGAATATATTTGTAAATGACATATCCGGCAAGAGGTTAACATCCAAAATATATAAAGAACACACACCTCAATAACCAAAAAGCAAGTAACCCAATTACAAAATGGGCAGAGGATATGAACAGACAATTATCCAAAGAAGAAATTCAGATGGCCAACAGACACATGAAAAGATGCCCCACATCACTAACCATCAGGGAAATGCAAATTAAAACCAGAGTGAGATATCACCTCACACCAGTTAGGATGACCAGCATCGAAAAGACTAAGAACAACAAATGCTGGCGAGGATGCAGATAAAGGGGAACCCTGCTACTCAGTTGGTGGGAATGTATGATAGTTCAACCATTGCGGAAAGCAGTATGGAGGTTCCTCAAAAAACTAAAAATAGAAATACCATTTGACCCAGTCATTCCACTCCTAGGAATTTATCTAAAGAATACAAGTTCTCAGATTCAAAAAGACATATGCACCCCTATGTTTATTGCAGCACTATTTATAATAGCCAAGATACGGAAGCAACCTAAATGTCCATCAGTAGATGAGTGGATAAAGAAGAGGTGGTACATATACATAATGGAATAGTATTCAGCCATAAGAAAGAAACAAATCCTACCATTTGCAACAACATGGATGGAGCTGGAGTATATTATGCTCAGTGAAATAAGCCAGGCAGAGAAAGACAAGTACCAAATGATTTCCCTCATTTGTAAAGTGTAAAAACGAAGCAAAACTGAAGGAACAAAACAGCAGCAGCCTTACAGACTCCAAGAAGGGACTAGCAGTTACCAAAGGGGAGGAGTGGGGGAAGGTGGGTCGGGAGGGAGGGAGAAGGGGATTGAGTGGTATTATGATTGGTATGCATGTTATGTGGGGTCACGGGGAATACAGTGTAGCTGAGAAGACAAATAGGGATTCTGTGGCATCTTACTACAGTGATGGACAGTGACTGCAATGGGGTATGGGTGGGGACTTGATAATATGTGTGAATTTAGTATCCCCATTGTTTTTCATGTGAAACCCTCATAAGAGTATATATCAATAATACCTTATAAAAATATATGACATAAAAAATGAAAGAAAACAAGGGATATTGTTTTAATCATTCATAAAAATAAAAGAAAGAATTACTGAAGACTTCTCCAATCTGGGGAAGGAACTAGACACCCAGTTTCTGGAAGCACAGAGAGCCCCTACCAAAAGGAAACCCAGGAAGACAACACCAAGACTTATAATTAAATTGATGAAGATTAAGGATAAAAAGAGGGTATTGAAAGCAGCTCAAGAGAGGCAAAAAAATTTCTTATAAGGGAAACCCCATCAGTCTATCAGCAAACTTCTTAGCAGAAAGTTTACAGGTCAGAAGGGAGTGGCAGGAAATATTTAATGTAAGAAACAAAAGGACCTCCAGACAAAAATCCTCTACCCAGTGAGGTTTTAATTCAGTATTGGAGAGATTTAAATTTTCCCATGTAAATGTCTGAAGTCTAAAGGAATTTATAACCATCAAACCAGCCTTACAAGATATGTTAAAGGGCCTTCTATAAATGGAAATATTTTTAATCCTAAATATTTTTCATCAGTGAAAATAAACACACAGTAAAGGTAGTAGACCAATTACTTAACAAGCAAACATGAATTTAAAAACAAAACCAAAGTAGTAAAATGATCTACACACAGTATCAGTGAAGGGATATGCATAAATGCAGATTATGACATATAATAAAGTTTGGAGGAGGAAGAAGAAAAATGGAAGTACTCTTAGATTGGGTTTGAAATAGAGTGGCCATCTATGTTGACTGTTACATATTTAGGAAACTATCCATTAACCTTATGGTAGCCACAAACCTAAAGCCTATAATGGGTAACACACACAAAAAAAATACAAATCCAATCACAGCACTAAGAAAATTGTCAAATAACTTGAGAAGAGTATAAGAGAGGAAAAAGAGAACAGAGACAAACTACCAATACAACCAGAAAACAATTAATAAAATGATAATAAGTATATACCTATCAATAATTACCTTAAATGTAAATGGACTGAATGCACCAATCAAAAGATACAGGATGGCAGGATGGATAAGGAAACAAGACCCATCTATATGCTTCCTACAAGAGACTAATTTCAATTCAAATACATACACAGACTGGAAAGTGAAGGGATGGAAAAAGATAAATTTCATTCAAATAATAGGTAGGAAAAAGCAGGAGTAGATGTACTTAGAGATATCAAAATGAAAAGAAGATACAAAGAAGGATATTATATAATGATGAAGAGAACAGTCCAATAAGAGTATATAACCATTATAAGTATCTATGCACCCAACATAAGACACCTAAATATGTAAAAAATATACTAACATAACTAAAGGGGGGAATAGATTGTAACACGTTCATTTCAGGAGACTTTAACACATCACTCATATCAATTAAAGATCAGTAAGTCAGAAAGTAAATAAGGAAACAGAGGCACTGAACAATACATTAGATCAGATAGCCTTAACAGATATCTACAGAACATTCAAACCGAAAGCACAGTGCATTTTTCTTCATCTGTGGAATGTTTTCCAGAAGAGATCACATACTTAGGCCACAAAAAGAGCCTCAATAAATTAAAAAAGATTGAAATTGTATCAAGCAACTTCTCAAATCACAATGGAATAAAACCAAAAATTATACAAATAAAACAGACCTACAAACACACAGAGGCTAAACAACATGTGTCTAAATAATCAATGGATCAATGAACAAATTATAACAGAAATCAAGCAATACATGTAGACAAATGAAAACAAAAGTGCATGAGCTCAGAACCTGTGGGATGCAGCAAAGGTAGTTCTAAGAGGAAAGTACATAGCAATACAGGCTTACCTCAAGAAACAAGAACAATCCCAAACAAACAGTCTAAAATCACAATTAAGGGAACTAGAAAAAGAAGAACAAATGGAGCTGAAAGTTAGTTGAAGGAGGGATATAATAATGATCAGAGCAGAAATAAATAAAATAGAGAATAAAACAGTAGAAAAAATCATTGAACACAAGAGCTGAAACTTTGAGATCATAAACAAAATAGACAAATCCCTAACAAACAAAATCAGAAACAAAAAGGAATAATCACAATGGATACCACAGAAATACAAAGAATTATTAGAGAATTCTATGAAAATTATATGCCAGTAAATTGGACAACCTAGCAAAAATAGACAAATTCCTAGAAAAGCACAACCTTCCAAGACTGTCCCAGGAAGAAAACAGAAAACCTAAACAATCCAATTATCAGTAACAAAATTGAATTCGTAATAAATAAACCCACAAAAAAACAAAGTTTCAGGTCCCAGTGGCTTCACAGCTGAATTGTACCAAACATTTAAAGAAGCGCTAATACCTATCCTTCTCAAAGTATTCCAAAACATAGGAGTGAATATTTCCAAACTCATTCTATGAGGCCTGCATTATTCTAATACCAAAACTAGACAAAGACACAGCAAAAAAAAAAAGATAGACAATATCCCTGATGAACATAGGTGCAAACATCCTCAAAAAAATATTAGCATACTTTGAAACCTTTCAAAAATATATCAAAAGGACCATCCATCTCAATGAAATAGAATTTATTCCAGGGATGCAAGAATGGTATAATGTTCATCAATCAATCAATGTGATACACCACATAAACAAATAAATGGATGAAAACCATGATCATCTCAATAGATGCTGAAAAAGCATTTGAGAAAATTCACTATCCATTCATGATAAAAAAAATGCTAAAAAAAATGAGTATAGAGGAAACATACCTCAACATAATAAAGGCCATATATGACAAACCTACCGCTAACATCACATGCAGTGGCAAAAAGCTGAAAGCTTTCCCTTTAAAATCAGGAATAAGACAAGGCTGTCCACTCTCACCACTTTCATTCAACATAGTACTCGAAGTTCTAGCCATGGCAGTTAGATGAGATAAAGAGATAAAAGACATCTAAATTGATAAGGAAGAAATAAAACGGTTGCTGTTTTTAGATAACATGATACTGTATATAGACAACCCTAAAGACTCCACCAAAAAATTACTAGAACTAATAACTAGATTCAGCAAAGTTGCAGGGTACAAAATTAACACACAGTAATCTGTTGCATTCCTACATAATAACAATGAACTAGCAGAAAGAGAAATCAGGAAAACAATTCCATTTATAATTGCATCAAAATGAATAAAATGTCTAGAATAAAGCTAACCAAGGGAGTGAGAGCTCTGTACTCTGAAAACTATGACACTGATGAGAGAAATTATAGAAGACACACATAAATGGAAATCTATCCCATGCTCATGGATAGGAAAAATCTATATCATCAAAATGGCCACCTTGCCCAAAAGCAGTTTACAAATTCAATGCCGTCCCTATCAAAATACCAACAACATTTTTCAGTGAACTAGAACAAATGGTCCTACAATTCATATGGAACTACAAAAGACCCTGAATAACCAAATCAATCCTGAGAAAGAACAAAGCCGTGGGTATTATGTTTCCAGACTTCAAACTTTTCTACAAAGGTATAGTAATCAAAACAGTATGGTATTGGCATAAGAACACACCCATAGATCAATGGAAAAGAATAGAAAGCCCAGGTAAAAACCCATCCATATATGGTCAATTCATATATGATAAAGGAGCCATAAATATACAGTGTGGAAAAACAATCTCTTCAATAACTAATATTGGGAAAACTGACCACTACATGCAAGAGAATAAAACTGGATTACTGTCAAACTCAGTACACAAAAGTAAACTAGAAATGAATTAAAGACCTAAATGTAAGACATGAAACCATAAACTGTTAGAAGAAAATATAGGCAAAAATGTCTTGAACATAAGCGTGAGCCATTTTTTCCTGGACAAATTTTGGGCAGCGGAAACAAAAAATGAATAGTGGGACTACCTCAAAACTAAAAAGCTTCTGTACAGCAAAGGACCCCATCAGTAGAATAAAAAGGCAACCTACAGTATGGGAAAATATGTTTGTAAATGATTTATTTGATAACAGGTTAACATCCAAAATATATAAAGAACTCATGCCTTGACACCAAAAAAACCAAATAACCAAATCAAAATGGGTGGAATACCTGAACAGACATTTCTCCAAAGAAGAAATACAGATTACCAATAGGCACAGGAAAAGATGCTCCATATCACTAATCATTAGGGAAATGCAAATCAAAACCACAATGAGATATTACCTCCCACCAGTTAGGATGGCCACTACCCAAAAGACAAGAAATAACATGTGTTGGCAAGGATCTGGAGAAAAGGGAACCTTCCTACACTGTTGATGGGAATGTCAGTTGGTATAATCACTGTGGAAAGCAGTATGGAGGTTCCTCAGAAAACTGAAAATAGAAATACCACATGACCCAGTATTTCCACTTCTAGGAATTTACCCAAAGAAAGCGAAGTCCCTGATTTGAAAAGATATATGAACCCCTATGTCTACTGCTGTATTACTTAGCATAGCCAAGTTATAGAAGCAGCCTAAGCGTCCATTAGGACATGAACATTTAAAGAAGGTGTGGCACATATGCACAATGGAATATCATTCAGCCATAAAAAGGAAAGAAATCCTGTTATTTGCAATACTGTTGTGCCTAGAGGGTATTATGCTAAGTGAAATAATCCAGGCAGAGAAAGACAAATACAATATGATTTCACTTATTTGTGGAATCCAAAAACAAAACAAAGTAAACAAAATAGCAGTAGACTCACAGACAGTGAGAAGTGACTGGTGGTTACCATGAGGGAGGGGTTTTCAGGTGGGTGAGCGGGTGGACCGAGTGAGGGGAATAAAGAAGCATAAAATTGTCAATCATAATATAAATTGATGACAGGGATGGTAGTTCAGCATGGACAATATAGTCAGTTATTCTCTAACATCTTCCTATGTTGACAGATAGTAACTGCACTAGTTGGGGTGAGGATTTAATATGGGTAACTGTTGACCCACTGTACTGTATACTTGAAACCAATATGATTATATATCAACTATACTTCAATAAAAAATTAAGAAAAATAATTGTTCTAATCTACCTAAGACACTAAGAAATATCTTTCATTACCTTTTAACTTCCTACCATACTCCATACCATAGTTACCAAGAGATTATCAAGGACAATGAGCATTTCTCATAATTCAATTCCAACTATTGATCCTTGAAAAGTTAAGTGTCTACAGGTCAGCTGCTCAGGTAGCACTTTCCAGGAGAGCAGATTGTTTTTTTTTATTAAGGTATTATTGATATACACTCTTATGAGGGTTTCACATGAAAAACAATGTGGTTACTACATTTACCCATATTATCAAGTCCCCACCCTTACCCCAATGCAGTCACTGTCCATCACTATAGTAAGATGCCACAGAATCCCTATTTGTCTTCTCAGCTACACTGTATTCCCCGTGACCCCACATAACATGCATACCAATCATAATACCACTCAATCCCCTTCTCCCTCCCTCCCGACCCACCTTCCCCCACTCCTCCCCTTTGGTAACTGCTAGTCCCTTCTTGGAGTCTGTAAGGCTGCTGCTGTTTTGTTCCTTCAGTTTTGCTTCGTTTTTACACTTTACAAATGAGGGAAATCATTTGGTACTTGTCTTTCTCTGCCTGGCTTATTTCACTGAGCATAATATACTCCAGCTCCATCCATGTTGTTGCAAATGGTAGGATTTGTTTCTTTCTTATGGCTGAATACTATTCCATTATGTATATGTACCACCTCTTCTTTATCCACTCATCTACTGATGGACATTTAGGTTGCTTCCGTATCTTGGCTATTATAAATAGTGCTGCAATAAACATAGGGGTGCATATGTCTTTTTGAATCTGAGAACTTGTATTCTTTAGATAAATTCCTAGGAGTGGAATGACTGGGTCAAATGGTATTTCTATTTTTAGTTTTTTGAGGAACCTCCATACTGCTTTCCGCAATGGTTGAACTATCATACATTCCCACCAACTGAGTAGCAGGGTTCCCCTTTATCTGCATCCTCGCCAGCATTTGTTGTTCTTAGTCTTTTCGATGCTGGCCATCCTAACTGGTGTGAGGTGATATCTCACTGTGGTTTTAATTTGCATTTCCCTGATGGTTAGTGATGTGGGGCATCTTTTCATGTGTCTGTTGGCCATCTGAATTTCTTCTTTGGATAATTGTCTGTTCATATCCTCCGCCCATTTTTTAATTGGGTTATTTGCTTTTTGGGTGTTGAGGTGTGTGAGTTCTTTATATATTTGGGATGTTAACCCCTTGTCGGATATGTCATTTACAAATATATTCTCCCATACTGTAGGATGCCTTTTTGTTCTGTTGATGGTGTCCTTTGCTGAACAGAGGCTTTTATTTTGATGTAGTCCTATGTGTTCATTTTGAGAGCAGATAGTTTTTTGTAGGAAAAATGATTACCTGGATCTTTCAGAATTAATTGACCTCAGAAAGAACAGGATTGTACAGCAGTGTCATGAAACAACTGCAATGCCTTCTCTAGCCTGCATAGGCAACAGTGTAATGCAATTCATTATTCTTTGAACTTATTTTTGTTTATAAGTGGGAGTCCCTGATTAACTTATGCACAAAGGAAGTCATATATAACATGAATATTATTTTATCAACCTCCCAAATTTGATAATCTGTTAATAAAATTATAGGTATGTTAAATAGCAAAGTAATGGCAATTGTAATTTACTTTCATTTCATTAAAAGATATGTTACAATGTTTAGTAACATAACCATACTATTGGATATGAGCTATGTAATACTAAGAAATATTCTATTGTACAATATAGAATAAAATATATAATCATTCTACTTTACAATAACATCATTCTAATGTACAGAATCTAGGTAATTTGAACTCCATTCAGTGTGTTTATTGGAGGGAAGCAGATGTTTACAGTTTAAGCTAGCAGATCGCCTGCTTTGTAAGAATCAATGGGTTATATTTAATAATAATGAAATAATTAATTTCAAGTAATCATTGATGAGCTAGTTAATACTGGTATTCATATAAACATATGTATTTAGTTTCATCCCTTGAATCAGTGCACAAACTTCAGTGACTTTCTGCTTTGTGATTTTTTTGTTCATTTCAAGGTTTTAACCTATTGCAGTAGTTGCAAATTGGCAATCTTTTCGGGGGCCAAGAAGGTAATGTAATGACTGTGGCAGACTATCTGAAACATTTTGTACTATTAGAGGCTGTAGCAGTCTCCTTAGTAATCTCATTTTCATGTTTCTACTCTTGCTACTACCTGTAGCTCACTCTTTTAATACTCGAATTCCAGTAATCTACTGACCCCACCCAGAGCTGCAGTTTACTGATTCCACAATTTTTTCACTGTCTTTTGTGTTCTTCCCACCTAGCATAGTTTAAATTGCATGATCAATCATTATTATCACTCCTATATATACCCTTTTAGTTCCCTTTACACTTTATCCCTTCATCTTATTTGTGAAAACTACAACACTTTTTAAGGTCAACTCTCCATCTGTGCTTGTATCTGCATCCTTGCAGCTAAACTTGACTGAAGGAAAATATATAATGTTGACTGGTGTCACTCTGTGGAGTAAATGGAAGTTTTTACACATAGTGGTGTGCAAATAAGGGCCTATTGGCATATCAGTGGAAGTTTACCACGGCAGAGAGCCTCTGGTCCATGGTTAAGGGGTGGGGTGCAGAGAAAATGGCCATTCTCTCCTCCCCTCCATTACTGGTGCCCAATTGGTGATGCGCCCACCAGTCACTAAGGACATGCCTGTGGAGTGCCTCCCAGAAGGGACAGGTGGGGGAAGAGGGTGCATGTGGAGGCAGCAGGGATGGACGGAGCCCAGCTTGCTAGCAGAGCCGAGCGAGAGGGGGCAGAAAGCACCAGTGAGAGACTTAGACATGAGCAATAAAACCCTTTCCCCAAACTCTCACACTTGTCATTTGGCCTCACCAAAATCATAAGAAACTTGCCCAGGGTGGAGGTCCCCTTTCTCCAGGAGCTACACAGTTCAAACTTAGTCATCATGAACCTCAAGCAGATCCTTAATACTGCCATGTAGTCACACTATATAGTCTATTCAGTCTCCCATCCTCCTAGATGTCTAATACATTGCCTGCTCTACCCAAATCCCCAAACATCTCCTCCCCTTGCTTCCTATTTCCCTGAAAAAACTGAAGGTATTAGGAGAGAACTTCCACCATATCCACCCACCTACTGACATCCATACCTGCATACTCTGCCTTTAAGTCTGTTACCATTGATGGACTGGTTTTGTTCCTGTGTAAGACCAATCACTTCACTTGTATACTAGATCCTATCCCTATCTGCCTACTCAAGGATATTACCTAAGCAATTCTCCCGTCTCCCTCCTATGTCATGGAATTTTGTACTTCCACGTGGATCATTTCCATTCTCATACGCATAGGTCAGTATTTAATTTATGCCATCTAAGAAAGTCCTCTCAACTCCACTTCCTCTGCCAGCTTCTGCTACTATTTCCTTGCTCCCCTTTGCAGCAAAGCTACCTCAAAGATTCTGCTGTCTGCACTCAAGAGTCTTGAGCTTCTCTCCACATTATCTATTAAACTCATTCCAATCAGAATTTTACCTCCAGTACTCCACCAAAATTGTTCTTTTCAAAGTCTCCGATGACCTCAACAATGCTAAATCCAATGGTCAGGTCAATTTTTACTCATATTTTTATTTGATCTGTGTATTTGTCACAGTTGATCACGCCCTTTTTTTAAATATATGTTCTTTACATGACTTCCAGAGAGTCACACTTTCCCGGTTACCCTTTCTTAAGTTCCTTTGCTGGCTCCTCATATTCCCCCTGGCCTCTTAGAGTGTTAGAGGGCCCTAGGGCTTGGTCCTTAGTTTTTTGGGTGTTTTTTTTTCATCTCTATATACACTTATTGACTGCATGATCTGTTTATATAGTCTTATAGTTTTATATAACATCTGTGCACTAATGACTTCAACATGTATGCCTTCCAGCCCAAATCTTTATCTTGAAATGCAGACACATTCATCCAACAGACTTTTCAGCTTCCCCACTTAGTGTAAAACCAGTATGTCCAAAACTGAACTCCTGATCTTCCTCCTGTCTTACCATGAGTTCCTATTAAACAGATACTGAGGCAAATGCTAGTGTGTATTAGAGGGTGTAATCCCAGGAAAAGAGGAGTTAAGGAAAAGCAGGGAGTGAGGCAGGGGAGGAGGGAGAGTATTTCAAGATAGTTGACCCAGAAAGAGAAATAGAGAATTTCTCTCTCAGCTCCCATCTCCCATTGGTCAAGGGATTATCCCACAGGACCTTAACTCCCACAAATATTGGGAATTGCACACACTTGTGCTTTCTGTAGCACTGCTATGGCTCTGGTCTAAGCAACCATCTTCTATCTCTATTATTCCAATAAACTCCTAATTTATTTCTCTGTTGCCCCACGTCTCCCAGCAATCTATTTTTAATATAGTAGGTGGAGTGACCTTTTTAAAATGTAAGTCATGTATGTCTCTCTTTTGCTCAAGACCTTCTGATGGCTTCCCATTTTATTTGGAGTAAGAGTTAAGTCCTTACTAGGGCTCAGAAGACCCTCTGACCTCCTTGCTATTTCTCAAACATGTCAGGTATACTCCAACCTTAGGGTCTTTGCACTAGCCGCTCCCTCTGTTTGGAATGCTTTACTCTCCTATATCCACATGATTAATGCCCTCATTTCCTTCAACTGTACAATTTCCTCTATTCTAACCTTATCAATGGGTCTGCCTTGACTATCTTATTTAGAATCTTAAGATTTTCTTCCACTCAGTCCCTATCCACTGTATTCTTCAGACTTCTTAATTTGTTCTATTTTTTCTTTTTCCATAGGCAATGATCATCTTTTATGATACATATAATTTACTTATCATATTTATTATTTTCTATCTCCCCATGCTGGAATCTAAGCCTCTTAAGGATGGGGAATCTTTGTCTTTTCTGTTCACTCATGTAGCTCAAGGGCCTAGAACAGTGCATGGCACATAGTAGATGCTCAATAAATGAATGAATGAGCTATGTCCCAATTAAAATCAGGCAGCCACCTGACATACCCAAATTATTGTTACCATAGAGAATATAGGTGCAATATTGCCAGATCTTCTGATTTCTTGAAGAAAGCCCTGAAGTCTGAATATTTATGTGAAATTTTCCAAATTTTTGAATTTTCTGGGCCCCCCTTCCCGAAAAAGTCCATACTCAGATTCAACCAGTGGACTTACATTTTGAAAACTCTGAACTACTAGCTGACTCCAACATTAACCTAGGGTGTGATGCTATATTATAGCTGTGTGGTATGTACCTTGCTTTCCTCACCTGTAAAGCAGAGATTCATTTGTTTATTCAACTTAAGATATTTTGAGCACTTGTTTTAGGTGTTTGGTATTCAGCACTGTACTAGATAAAGTTCCTACTCTCCTGGAACTTGCCTTCTAGAGTGAGATAAACATATAAATAAAAAATACATGCATCAGACTACACTAGATAATGCTTTTGGTGAAAATAAAAAAGGAGTTACAGGAGTTCCTGAGAGGCCATTTTTGGTTGAGTGGTCAATAGAGGTCTCTAAAGAAAGGGACTTATAACTTGAGACCTGCATGACTGGAAGGGACCAGCTTTCAGAGCAGTGTTCCAGTCAGCGTGAACAGCAAGTGTAAAGATCATGAAATAGGAGCAGGCTTATTATATTCAGAAATCTAAAGAAAGCCAGCCTGAATGTAGTATGTGAGCTGAGAGAAAATGGCACTGGATGAGACCAGTCTGGAGGGGCAGGCAGAGGCCAGATCCTGTTGCATATTGTGGGCCAACATAAGAAGTTGATTTTTATTAGTAATCAGAGGCAAATGGAAACTGCTGTAATTTATCTGTTTTAAGGTGGGGAGTAGCACAATCAGATTTGAATTTTAAAAAGTTCAATCTGGCTGCCACAGTGAGAATGAATTGTAGGGATGCAAGCAAGGAGACCAAGCTGGGAAGCAACTGTATTAGTTGAGGAGGTATGTGACGGTAAGCTTGGATTGGGGTAGTAGCTATGGAGATGGGGAGAAGTGATTGGATCCTACGTATGTATTGAAAGATGAGCTGACAGGAAATAGTGATGCACTCGATAAGAGAAATAGTTGAATAAAGGATGACTCCTATGGCTTCAATCTAAGCAACCAAGTGAATTATGGTGCTGTTAACTGAGAGAAAGAACACTTGGAGAGGTGTAAGGATTATAGTGTCTACTTCAGGGAATGTTGACAAGCACTTAGCACCACTGCTGACACAGTGTAAGCACTCAACACATTCTCTCTTATTTCTACTCTTACTACCATGATATTGAAGATGATGAAACCAGTATTCATAGGGGTTAATGAACTTGCCCAGTGATGCTTGGCTGTTAAATGGTGGATTTGAGACTTGGACCCATGTCTGTTTAGCTCATGCACATTATCAGTCTTCTCCACAGTCTTTTGTCCTATTACCTATTTTTACTGTTTTTCATAGGTATCTGTACCTCACAGCAAATGAGGTATGGTTAATTCCTGCCTGTATCAAGTTCTATGATTCCATCTGTTTTCAGTTTCCATAGTATACCGTATTGTCTGTGATGAGGATGGAATTCTATTGATTAAAGAGTAACAACCAAAGGCTTTGGAGTAGATATTCTAAGTTCATGATAAATGAGGATCAACTTAAAGCAGGAATTTCTAGAGATAAAACCACACTACTTGGCTTATACAGTTTAAACCACTTTGTGATCATTTATCCATTTCTAAACATTATACAACCATGCTTATGAGGTGTTTCCTACCAAAGAAAAGAGATGGAGGTATATCCTTAATTGACTCTTTTTGTCTGTTTACTCTGACTCCCAAACCTCCCAAGACAGATAGTTCATGATCAATCAATTAGAGAAACAAATACATCAGTATATGACAAAGTGCTAGAATAAATATAATACAGTGCCATAAGGACAAGATTATGTTTCTCAAGAACACATTGCATGAAACTGCTTCCCTCCACTCACTCTAAAGGTGAAATATTTCATGGTGGTAGAAAATGAGAGCATATTCTTTCTGAACTACAGATTTTCTTTTTAATAAAAGGATATTTTTCAGCCAATATCATTTCAGGTCTCAGATATCTATTAGTCATTAAACAAATATTTATTGAGCAACTACTTTGTGAAATGTATCAAAAAAGGCAAAAGTAAATGACTCCTACCTTCTGACAGATTAAAAGGGATTGAATTAGGACACATAAACAAGTTACCGTCAAATAAGTATAGCTCAGACCAAAAAGGCAGGATCCCATGTGGTTCAGCATAGAATTATATCCTAGGAAATAGTCCAGCAACGAGACATAATTTTTAAAGTACGAATATTTAAGTATTTACTAAAGCCCTTTGAAAAACATTGAGGGGGAGCAAATTTGTAAACCTGCAGCAATATTTAAAATCATCTTTTCATAACACTTTCATGCTCAATATCTCTTACATGCTGCAGCTGCCCAGAAACCTTTCTCATCACTCCTCATTCTCATTCCCAACTAAAAAACTTACCCTGGAATGTATGCCCTGCAAGTCTTTACTCTCTGTCCTTTTTTATCCTGTATCACTTGTTTTTTTCCTTGCAAGCAGCTCTTGCTCCCCTTTCCAATGTAATTTAGTTAAACTAGCAATGTTCTTTGCAATTTTTTTGGTCTTTCTGCTCATTATACCTATTCTGCACAGTTCTGTGCAGGAAAAGCCCAGGAACCAATCTGAAATACCAAGAATCTCCAAAGAAATTGCTGGATTTGGAGAATCCTATGCAGACAAAAAGAAAGTTATCTTTACAGAGGGCAGGGAGAAGGGGAAAGCTGGCAACACTAACTTAGTATCTTTTTATTTCATCAGAGAAAGTGAAAAGTGCTCTAAGAAGATAGAGATACCGTAAAGAGTAAGGAAAAAACAGCTTTGACCTACAGAATCAGGAGTGTTTGAGATGGTGCTTGAGGATCTAAACAGGTGGCGATAGTAGAGGCCTTCTGAGGCAGATGGAACAGTGTTCAAGACAAGGAGGCAGTGAAACCTGGCCTATTTCACACAGGAAAAAATGGAAGTCAGTTTGGCTAGAATAAGGATTTAGCAGTGCCTTTTTTATGAATGTGAACCTAACAATAACTAACCTTCAGCTTCGTGGAGGTTTCAGATATATTTTTGGAACATGAGACTGTAAGTCGTAGACCAATTCTTAGAAAAGAAGCTCAAAGATGCAACTAGCGAACATCTTAACTTGTAGTCAAATAGCAATGTGTGTTTTCAGCAGATGCTGTTTCCATGGAGAAACTACATGTTTAAAGGGGATAAATTCCCTCCTCAGTATGACTCTACCCTGATTAAGGAGATGGCTACTGACCTCAGCATTGTCGATTAGAACATATACTCCAACTTGTTTTCTCAGGAATGGAGGTGAATTCACATGGAACCATCTCCACTGTCACCACTGTAAAGAGTGATCCACCTTGGTAAAACATCTGGTTAAAGTTTGGTGGGTATAGTCTGTATCTATGGTTATGAAATAGAAAAGCTAAGTAGGAGAGTGATATGTAGTTCCACCGCAGGGCCTTGATCTCATTAAAACAAGACCCAGGTTAACACTACCACGTGCTCATTTCCAGACCACATCATGTTCTTCAACACTTAGGCAACATACACTTATCTGGGTAGAAAGATGCCTTATGCATTTATTTTTCAGCCCCATTATGCTGCCCCCCGCCCAATGCGTTCTTCCTCTGACTCCCTATAAAGGAGAGTGGTTTGGCCATATTTCATATTTACATTCATCTCTTATTCTCAGGTGAGCAGTTTTTCTCTCTGTCTCCTCCATTTTAACTGGGTCTAAAGTTTACCCATGGATGATGCCTTCCTGCCCTTTCCACACACACAGCAGGATTTCTGTACATGTTAGTTGCTGATTTATTGGCTGTAACCCTCAGATCACTGGGGTCTGGTGCTTTTTAATTCAGTCACATGAACCTTTTTTTCCCCCTCTAATGTGTTAACTTTTGCCAATAGAAACAGAACTGGATAGTGGGAAGAAAATTATTATGAGATGACAGTGCAAAGAATGATGCTGGGAACATCAGTATTTTACAGCAGGGTGCAAAGTCACAGAAAATTCTGATTTTTAAGGCATTTAGGGAAGTTTCCTATTTGGTAATGTCTTTGTACAAACAGTCTGGCAAACTTTTGACTTTGATCCCACATGACATAAAGCGAAGATTAAAAAGCATTGTTGTTCCTAAATAAAATATGGCTTAAGTTATTTTTACTTTCCATTATTTTACAGAAAGGTGTAGCCAAGATTGACTTCCCAGTCTGTGAGTAGGTCATTAGAAAGAGGGAGGTCAACAGAGGCACTTTCCCTGGTCATTCCCTTTCATAGCTTTGCCTGCCATTACCTCAAATGCAAGCCTAGAGAGGATCGTTAACATTTTTCCAGAGGTAAAACTCACTGATTTTGACCAAGAAATTGGCCCCTACGAAATTTACATCCCCTTCCTTTGCCTATTAGAGCTGGGTCTTTCTTCCAGCAATGTTTTCAAAGCCCTCTTACTGTTTAACTGCCCATCTCAATAAGCATGCTAGCCCAAGGACTCAAAGACCAAGTCAGATCACCTCTGTTGGGTTTGTTGAGGATATTTGGTGATAGAAGTGGAACTAATTTTAGTTTATGAAATCCTTTCCTCTGGACTTAGAGAAAACTTTAAAATGGGTATAACATAAAGTCATGAAAATGTCATTATCATTCCTTAATCCTACCACATATAAAACCCAAATCGAAAGAAACAGAATCTTTTCTTGAAAAAAATATATTATGAAAACAAATTGTGACATCAGGGGTTTGAGTGTGGTGTGCCTCCTAGAACTGTTCGTCTTCCTTTCTAGTTTCCCCTCCTAGGCTCCCACTGCCTTCCCCTTTGGTTTTCTTTCAGTTGAGCTCTATGCTAACTGGGTCCTCTGTACAGTTTGATGACCCTTTCCTACCCCCCACCCCAACTCCCCATCCCCAAAGAAGTTTTTCTAAATGTGTAATTGCCCTTCAAGTCCCCACACCCACCCAAACCTTCTGTCATTAGTTTCAGGTGCCTTGTCTATGGAACAAACAGGCAGGAACACTCTTGGTTTCCCATCCCTTTGACACACAGATCAGTGTCTGCTTTCCTTCTCTCTTCCTGTCTCAAAGGAAGAGGTGGCTTTTCCAAACCTACCTGAGCCAATAAATTCACTTCCTTTTATTTTTTTGTATACTTGTGAACAATTATTTATTTTACTTTTACAACAAAGAAGTAGCCAAAGTACAAGCGCTCTATTCTAACATACCTTTTCTATGCTTACTCAAACATATGTCCGTAATATAAGGCAAACATAATTAAACCTATATATGTACATATCAGACATGTACACACTTACAGAATTTTGTGGGGGGATTTTGTTTTACACATCTTAGGGACCCCTTGCAGCCTGGGATACTGCTGAGTATGCCCCCCTTGCAACTGTCTCCCCTGTTCTGACTACTCTTAAGTACCTTGTTGCCTCCATGGTTCCAAAGCAAGGCACATGTGGCACTATCTGGAGATATTTCTGATTGTCACAACTGCCGGAGGGGGAGTTGCTGCTTACCCAGAGAGTAGTGGTCAGGGATTATGCTGAACATCCTACAGTGTACTAGACAACCCCCTGCAACAGAGAATTATCCAACTTCAAATGTCAAGAATGTGAGGTTGGGAAATGCTGCCCCAGAAGGATACAAACAAGCCCAAGGACGTTTCTGACAAATGCAAGCTAGGGATCTAGGGGTCCTGCCCCTAGTCCTGATTGTTGCCCATACCTGCCCATCAGGAGGTATGGGCAACCATCAGGAGATTGCCCAATAGGAGACAGCCCAGAGTCACATCCATCTGCTGCAGAGATGGGCTGGAGCCATGATGGCTTTAGTCTCTAGGTCCATGGTCCCCAGGTGATGTCCAGGGCTACTTCTTCAGTTGTCGCCATCTGGTCCAGATGTAATGGCTCCCCATCCTCCCCCTGTGGGTTAAATCATACATATTATAAGCTTAGTCATGAGGAAGGAGATGCAGACCATCCCTTCCTCACCCTCTGGAAATTGATTTCCCACTGGGGTATGTTTTGTTCCCCATTTCTGATTCAGTGAGCACTTTGTAACCAGATTTCCTTCCCACCATTATCCCAGTGATGGGTTGGGGGAGAGAATCCCTCAGGATGGCATCATGCCATGGTGGGTGGTCTAGACCAGCCAACCTGCCAGGCACTGTCAGTTGCTGACTCACCTGCTTGGCAGTGGCATGAATTTCCTGTTCAGATCTGACTGTCCTCAGTTCTGTCTACTGGGGACTGGGGAGGGCTCTCCTGTCATGGGTCTGAATAGCTATAGCACTCGTCACCTGCAGCTGGTGCTGGTGTCCTCTGTACACAGTCCTGGGTGATTCCCTTGCGGGGGGCATATCTCTGCCATGTTGTAAGCCCAGGGTAATCCCAAATCTGTTGTTTCTTGTGCCATAACTCGCTCAGAATTTGAGTGAGCTTCCTGTCCGTTCAATCCTGGAGACCCTTGGGATGCAGGAACCCCCACTACACACCACTCCCTGATCACCTCCCCCAGCCAGTTTCAACATTTTGTTTGGTCTCTGGTTTGCACCTGCTCTTCTGGTGCCAACTTCTGACTTGGAAATAATCTGGTTGCCCAGAGCAAGAGCCCAGGCAAGTTAGCTTAAAGAAAAGTGGATCTGTGTAAAGTGGATTTTCACACAGCACAATTTCAGGAAATGGAAAAGTGGACAGGCTGCAACTCTCTCCATCTCTGGGATTGCAGGAGTAACTCTCTTCTGTGACCTAAAAACCTCATACTGCCATCCTTGAAAAGAAACTTGGCTTCTGTAAAGCACCCAGTTCTGCTCCCACACAGCTAGGGCCAGGCCTCAGCTGTGGCCTCCATGTCCATGGCCCTGACCTTGGCCTCAACTCCAAATGACCCACTGCTTCCTGGCCCAACACAATCCTGACTATGGAATCTGCCTCTCTGTTCAGATTCTCTAGTGTGAGAATATGTTTGGCTCAGGATGGCTCAAATGTCTACTCCTGCTCCAATCTTCTATGGCCCAGGTGGGGGAAGGGGGTGGGTTCTCATATACATGGCTGCCTGGGTCGGGGAGAGAGACACACACACACGGGCTGTAGTTCTGGGGTGTCAAATGCTAATACTTTGGGAAAAAAAGGGGTCATCAAACTGTCTATTTCTCTGTCTGTGCCCCTAATCCCCAATCTACACCCTCCCCTGCCACCAACCCATACCAAACCTCCCAGTCTCCTTCTCCATCTCTCACAACCCCCTTGCCTCATTCACTTACCTACCCACCCTTTCCCCCCATTCTTCCCAAACCTTTCCCTATCTCTCCCACTCCCTCTGAATATTGACTTTCCACTGAGGTATGTTTCTGTTCTATTTAATATTTCTGAACTCACTGGGGGCTTTGCAGCCAGATTTCCCTCCATGAAAAATGTATGGCTTTACAGTGTACCAAGGGCAGTCCCAGTCTCCTAGCCTATGAAATATTGGAGGTCTTCTCTGCTGATAGGGAGCGAAGGCTCTCCTGTCTCTTTGGGGTTCTTGAGCTTCATATCCCTGGGCCCCCATATAAGCCCACAAGTTAACTTCAGAAGGCCCCCAGCAGGGAGCTGCCTGAGATGGAGCTCCTGCTGTGAACATGGCTGCTGATGTAGATTGTGTGGGTGCTGGTGGGAAGAAGGATAAGGGGCGGGAGTATGAGCATGTGAACGAGGCAGGGAACTGGACAGAAGTGGGTGCTGCTGAGGCTGTGGACCCCTGCATTATCGTCCCAGAGGAATAAAACCTCGCTGTCTCCACTGACCTGAGATTTCCCTCCCTCTGCCTGCCAGAGGCGTGAATGTTCTGCTCTACAGCTCCTGGAAGCTGGGTGGGGTCCCCAGCAGGCTCCTTTGTGGTCTCTGCCCTCTCAGCATCCTTCAGTTTTCCTCCTCCTTCGGCGCCAGCAGTGATAACAGTAGCAGCAGCTGTCCCCGCCTGGTCTTCCTTCTCACCTGCTCCTTCTGTCCCGGCCCCACTGGTGCTGGCAAGGCCTGGCTCCTCTGCGACCTGCGTCTGGGCAGCCTGCAGGTTCTGGGGAAGTGGGCAGGGTTGAGACCCGCTCTGGGGACAGGGCGGGGTGGTGGTGGTGGGGTCCGGTTGCGGTAATCTTACCATCTGGAAGATCTTCCACCGCAGGAGATTGCGTTCTCTCTGCACCTGTGCCAGCTGGGTCTTGGCCTGCCACAGTTGGAAGGCCATGTGCTTGTGCTCCGCTTTCCCCTGCTCTGTGAGCTCCTTCACCTGTCCGGCCAAAGCCACCGTGGCTGACTTGTGGAGTCTGATGATGTCATGAAGACGCTGTACCCTGTACCTGTGTAACTGGCCCTGCTTGTAGGCAAAGCGCATGCCCAGGGCCAGGCTACTCCAGGCGCAGGCCTCTTTGGCCTCGTTGGGCACCGTGCTGTCCTCCAGGATGGCCTTGAGCTTAACCTCCACCTGGTCCCAGGACAGGGCTGCATTTGCGAGGAAGAACTCGGGGCCTATGGCGTGCCCTGCTATCTTCTCGTTGATGAAGGCCACCACTGTGCTGTGCTGGAACCCTCTACCGGGGCCCTCCTGGTTCATGGCCATGATGGCTGAGGGCCTTACAGGCTTCGCTAGCCCTGCAGGAAGGAATTAACCAGTTGTCCATCTCCTTTCCTGCTTAGCACCCCCCCCCCTTGGTCTCCTCACATCCCGTGATCCTCTCCCTCCCCCTCAAACCCTCATAAAGTTCCTCCGATGCTTTGCCCCACCCTAGTACACCTCTCACCACCAACCGCCCTGGTACACCTCCCACCAGGCCTAACCTGTCCAGCTGGGGCCAGAGGAGGTATAGGCCAACCACACTCACCTATCAAGCCCAGAGAGAGCGACCCCCTCTCTCCCTTCTATGACTTTGAGGAAAGGCAGGCTTGGGGCGGGACACTCGATCATTTATCCTAGGACTGTTCCAACTTCCAGAGATAGCAGGGGTGGGAGAGAATGCACAACAAAAGTCTCTCCCTCTCAGGAAAGAAGCAAACTCGATACACTGTTAAAAGTCCTTGGAAGCAGTAAGAAACAGGAGGGGATCAGGAAAAAAACTTAGAATCAAGAATGCAGAGCGCTTATAATCAAGGTAAAAAAGTACCGCCCCCTCACGCTCCATCATAATAGTTTGTCCCGCAGCCGGAAACCCTCCGCTCCTGGAGATGAAAAGTTTTTATAGAACAGGAAACAGCCCCCACCCTCGCAGTAGCCTGTCCTGCCTCCTTCCCAACAGGAGGATTCCATACCTCCAGTTCTAGATACTCCTGAATTCTGATACAAACTTTTTCTGTAAAGGGGCAAAGAGTATAGTAACTTTGTAGGCAAAGAACCTCTGTCCCAGTTACTTATAGCACAAAAGCAGTCATAGAGAATATTTGAAGAAATAAGCATGGTTATGTGACAATAAAACATTATTTACACACACACACACACACACACACACAGGCAGCTGGCAGAATTTGGCTTGCAGTTATCCAAATGCTCATAATTCACCCTTCCCCCTAAGAGATGATTCTCCTATATTCCTATGTTGTTCAGTATAGAAATCTCAAAATCATGAACACCACCTCCCTATAATAACATATCATATCAGTCACCAACTCTTGCTGCTACTACTTGAGAAATTTCTTTGACATCTACTCCTGTTTAGGAAATGTTCATGTTGCTTCCTAAATAATCTCTGACTGCAGTCTCTTTCTAATTCCTAATCTCTTCCTAATCTTATGATTATGCTACTTTCAAGCTTAAAAATATTTGATGGCTGCCTATGATACACTCTGCAGCCTGATGTTAGAATCGTGCTGCAGTTGAGCTTCATAATATAACTCACCAGTCTCTTCTTTCCCATCATTTATGTTCCCAAGGGACTAGCCGTGCAGAGTTATGCTCATTTTGTGTTTTAATTTAGCTTTCCATCTGAAGAATCAGGTATTTATTGTTTATTATATGGGCATTATATTCCATTCTATGATCTACAATAAAAAAGGCAATATTTCTTTTCTAAGAGTTTCAGGTCTGGTAGTAAGACAAAAAAATAGTACATCAAGCATTTAAATATTACCTAAAAAGGTGGTTAAATACCTGAAGTATAAATCCCACTGTTTCTGCTCTCTTTTAAACTGTTAGCTTGTGGTTTCTTTCCATTTCAATTTTTGTATTTTACTTATCAGCCCTCAGTGGGGAGGATTCATGTTTTGGCTTGTTCTAGAGTGACTTCTGCAGAAAGAGCTTTCAGGAGATACTGTAGGAATTGGAATGGCAAGGAAACGGGAGATACTGGACTCAGGGAGACTTAGGGGGATGCCACCATAATTCAAGATGTAAACTGAGGCAGTGGAAGTTGGGATGGAGAGAATATTGTAGTGACCCATTTGGTAGATAAAATTCATGGAATGTCAAGGATGGGGATGAGAGAATGAGTAGGATAATTCTGAGGTTGCTGTTATAGGGAACTAGGTGGATAGTGGTGCTATAGACTTAGATGGAGAATGAAGGAGAAGCTCTTTGGGGTGAGATTGTCTTTAGATATATTGAGATTGAGATGCCTACGGGGTATCCTAATAGACCACATAGGCTAATACATACATGAGTCTGCAATGTGGAAAAGACATCAGCTAGAAATGTAGGATTGAGAAGTGGAAGTTGGATTCAAAGCAGTAGTTGAAATAACCCAGGCAGAGGATATCGGGCAACAAAAGCAGAGTGCTGAGGACAGATCCCAGGCCTGCCTCTATCAATTTCTTCCTTCCTACCTCTATCTACTTTCTTTTTTCTATATTTTTAAATTAAGGTATGATTGATATACACTCTTATGAAGGTTTCACATGAAAAAACAATGCGGTTACTACATTTACCTATATTATCAAGTCCCCACCCCATACCCCAATGCAGTCACTGTCCATCAGTGTAGTAAGATGCCACAGATACACTATGTGCCTTCTCTGTGCTACACAGTTCTCCCCGTAATCCCCCACACCATGTGTATTAAACAATACCCCTCAATCCCCTTCTCCCTCCCTCCCCACCTGCCCTCCCACACCCCTCCCCTTTGGTAACCACTAGTTCATTCTTGGAGTCCGGAGTCTGCTGCTATTTTGTTCCTTCAGTTTTGCTTCATTGTTATACTCCACAAATGAGGGAAATCATTTGGCATTTGTCTTTCTCCACCTGGCTTATTTCACTGAGCATAATTGTCCTCCAGCTCCATCCATGTTGTTGCAAATGATAGAATTTCTTTCTTTCTTGTGGCCGAATAGTATTCCATTGTGTATATGTACCACATCTTCTTTATCCATTCATCTACTGACGGACACTTAGGTTGTTTTCATATTCTGGCTATTGTAAAAAGTGCTGTGATAAACATAGGGGTGCATGTATCTTTTTGAATCTGAAAAGTTGTATTCTTTGGGTAAATTCGAAGGAGTGGGATTCCTGGGTCCAATGGCAATTCTGTTTTTGGTTTTTTCTTTTTTTTGAGAGGGACTCTCTCATATTTATTGATCATATAGTTGTTAACAACAATAAAATTCTGTATAGGGGACTCAATGCACAATCATTAATCAACCCCAAGCCTAATTCTCAACAGTCTCCAATCTTCTGAAGCATATCGAACAAGTTTTTACATGGTGAACAAGTTCTTACATAGTGAATAAGTTCTTACATGGTGAACAGTACAAGGGCAGTCATCACAGAAACTTTCGGTTTTGGTCACACATCATGAACTATAAACAATCAGGTCAATTATGATTATTCGTTTGATTTTCTTTTTTTTTGAAGTTTTTTTAAAATTAATTAATTAATTAATTTTGTTGTCATTAATCTACAATTACATGAAGAATATTATGTTTACTAGGGTCCCCCCTTCACCAAATCCCCCCCAGAAACCCCATTACAGTCACTGTCCATCAGCGTAGTAAGATGCTGTAGAATCACTACTTGTCTTCTCTGTGTTGCGCAGCCCTCCCCGTGCCCCCCCCACATTATACATGCTAATCGTAATGTACCCTTTCTTTTTCCCCTCCCTTCCCTCCCTTTCTTCCCAGTCCCTTTCCCTTTGGTAACTATTAGTCCATTCTTAGGTTCTATGATTCTGCTGCTGTTTTGTTCCTTCAGTCTTTCTTTGTTCCTATAGTCTTTGGGTTTGAGGTGAGTCTCTTGTAAGCAGCATAGAGATGGGTCTCGCTTTTTTATCCATTCTATTATTCTGTGTCTTTTGATTGGTGCATTCAGTCCATTTACATTTAGGGTGATTATTGAAAGATATGTACTTATTGCCATTGCAGGCTTTAGATTCATGGTTGCCAAAGGTTCAAGGTTAGCTTCTTTAGTATCTTACTGTCTAACTTAACTCACTTACTGAGCTATTTTGAACACTGTCTGGTCATTCTTTATTTTTCTCCCTTCTTATTCCTCCTCCTCCATTCTTTATACGTTGGTTGTTTTATTCTGTGCTCTTTTGTGCTTCCTTTAACTGCTTTTGTGGGTAGTTGATTTTATTTTTTGCCTTTAGTTAGTATTTGATTGGTCTGCTTTCTTTGCTGTGATTTTATTTTCTCTGGTGACATCTATTTAGTCTTAGAAGTGCTCCCATCTAGAGCAGTCCCTCTAAAATACCCTGTAGAGGTAGTTTGTGGGAGGCAAATTCCCTCAACTTTTGCTTGTCTGGGAGTTGTTTAATCCTTCTTACATATTTAAATGATAGTCATGCTGGATGCAGTATTCTTGGTTCAAGGCCCTTCTCTTTCATTGCATTAAATATATCATGCCATTCTCTTCTGGCCTGTAAGGTTTCTGGTGAGAAGTCTGATGATAGCCTGATGGGTTTTCCTTTGTAGGTGACATTTTTCCTCTCTCTAGCTGCCTTCAAAACTCTGTCCTTGTCCTTGATCTTTGCCATTTTAATTATTATGTGTCTTGGTGTTGTCCTCCTTGGGTCCTTTCTGTTGGGAGTTCTGTACACTTCCATGGTCTGATCGATTATTTCCTCCCCCAGTTCGGGGGAGTTTTCAGCAATTATTTCTTCAAATACTCTTTCTATTCCTTTTTCTCTCTCTTCTTCTGGTACCCCTATAGTGCGGATATTGTTCCTTTTGGATTTGTCACACAGTTCTCTTAATATTGTTTCATTCCTGGAGATCCTTTTTTCTCTCTCTGCGTCAGCTTCTATGCATTCCTGTTCTCTGGTTTCTATTCCTTCAGTGGCCTCGTGCATCTTATCCGTTCTGTTTATAAATCCTTCCAGAGATTGTTTCATTTCTGTAATCTCGCTCCGGACATCTAATCTCCCTCCGGACTTCGTCCCTTAGCTCTTGCATATTTCTCTGCAGCTCCGTCAGCATGGTTATGAGCTTTATTTTTAATTCTTTTTCAGGAAGACTGGTTAGGTCTATCTCCTTCTCAGGGTTTGCCTCTGTGATCTTGGTCTGTATCAATTTCTTCTGCCTTTTCATGGCGATAGATATATTTGTGGGGAGCTGGCGCATGTGTTGGGTAAGAGAAAGTCCCTTATTGCCATTTTATGGCCCTCCTCTCCTGGGAGAACAGCGGCTTCTAGCGGCTTGTGCTGGGCAGCTGCGTGCAGACAGGGCTTCTGATCTTGCCCGGCCACTATGGAGTTTATTTAGTTTGGCAGTTGCTGTGGGCGTGGCCTGCCTCAGGCTGCTGCTCCAATACGGTGGAGCTGCGTTGGAGGGGGAACAGGCGGGAGGCTGTTTATCATGGTGAGGGGCCTCCACACTTCGCTGCGGGGGTTCGTGCACCCAGAGTTCCCCAGGATTCGCAGCTGCTGGGCTAATTGTCCCAGGGCGCTTCCGTCCAGCTGTGGGGTCCCTGTCCCTTTAAGACTTATAAAAAGCACTTGCTTTTCTTTGTCCCGGGTGCGCTGGCTGCGGGGACCCGCTCACAGGTCTTACTGTCCTGTTTCCCTAGTTTCCAGCACCCCACGCACGCACTGTGTCTGTGCTCTGGTGCGGATGGCTAGGGCTGGGTGATTACCAGTCCTGGGCTCCCTCTCCCTCCCCGCTCCGACCCCTCTCCTCCCGCTGGGAGCTGGGGTGAGGGGCGCTTGGGTCCCGCTGGGCCGCGGCTTATATCTTACCCCCTTCGCGAGGAGCTGGGTTCTTGCAGGTGTGGATGTGGTCTGGCTGTTGTCCTGTGTCTTCTGGTCACTCTTTTAGGATTAGTTGTATTTGTTGTATTTTCAACAATATAAATGGTTTTTGGAGGAGATTTCTGCTGCTCTACTCATGCCACCATCTTGGTTCTCTCCTTGTGTTTGAAGTTTTTTATTTTATTTTATTTTTTTCCTATTTTGAGAGGGCATCTCTCATATTTATTGATCAAATGGTTGTTAACAGCAATAAAATTCTGTATAGGGGACTCAATGCACAATCATTAATCAACCCCAAGCCTAATTCTCAACAGTCTCCAATCTTCTGAAGCATAATGAACAAGTTCTTACATGGTGAACAAATTCTTACATAGTGAATAAGTTCTTACATGGTGAACAGTGCAAGGGCAGTCATCACAGAAACTTTCGGTTTTGCTCATGCATTATGAACTATAAACAATCAGGTCAAATATGAATATTCATTTGATTTTTATACTTGATTTATATGTGAATCCCACATTTCTCCATTATTATTATTATTTTTTTATTTTTAATAAAATGCTGAAGTGGTAGGTAGATGTAAGATAAAGGTAGAAAACATAGTTTAGTGCTATAAGAGGGCAAATGTAGATGATCAGGTGTGTGCCTATAGACTAAGTATTAATCCAAGCTAGACAAGGGAACAAAACATCCATGGATTCAGAAGATTTCTCTCAAAACGGGGGGTGAGGTTCTAAGCCTCACCTCTGTTGGTCCCCAATTTCTCACCTGATGGCCCCCCTGCGACTGTGCCTGTCTTAGGTTGTTCCTCCCTTGAGGAATCTTACCCGTCTCTGGCTAACCAGTCATCTTCCGGGGCCATACAGGGAAATGTAAAGTTGGTAAGTGAGAGAGAAGCCTTATTGTTTGAAATGGTTAGCTTTTTATTTCTTTGCATATTTATGCCCTGTAGCTTCTATGCCCAGCATCTGTCTTGAGGTATCTTTACCACTTGGAAGAATTATGACACTCGGTAATTTCGATATGAGGCACAAATTCTACTTAGGGGTTGTAATTATGAAGGAAGAAGAAAAGCTATAGAAGTAGCAGATGGAAGAAAACATGGGAAGATTGATTATTTCTTTGATATATCTTCTTGTAGAGTAACATAAGCATGTATAGGTTTCAAATTACTAATTAAATTGCGTGCACATATTAACATAATAGGAATACAGCTACATAACCAAAGCAGACCTACAATTACCAGCCATATCCAGTGAAACCAAGAAAACCAGTTAGGCACCCTAGGCATTTGTGAAAACTTATCAATGATATGATGGATATTGTCTAACTGAATTTGAATAGTTTGAGAAAAATCAGACAAATTAAAACAACACATTCCTGGGAACTGTTCACATCCCATATGTTCTTTTAACAGTAGATAGTCTATAGTCGCAAGATTTTGGAGCGCTGTAACTTGCACTTCTCCTAATTCTTGGTTGAGTTCCGACAGTATAGATCCAGTCAAATTTGTTGTTTTACTGTATGCACAGGCCAGCTTAGATATCTCCTTCCTCATTCCCATGGCAAGTCCAGGAACTGGTGGGATGAGTGCATCTACAGCTGTAGCAGTGCGTGGATCTTTGTTGGGGTTTTTTGATGATCATCTTCTGGAATGACTCTTCCAGAGAATGTTGATGTTGGATGTTCTTCTTCATATTGTATCTTAATTCGTTGTGTAGCCAAATTAGGCGTTGATCCTCTGTATAAACACAAACAGACCCTTTGCCCACACTTTGATATGCCTTTTATACCATTGTGAAGAACTTATTGGAGATCACCACACAGGACCTGCTTTTCTTTTTTAAGATAAAGGAATATTATCAGAAAAATGTACTTCCAGAGCTGATCATCTGACATCCTTTAAATGATCAAAATTAAGGATATTTAAAGCATGCATTAATCGGTGATTTGCAGTTAGCTTTATCCTATCAGGGAGTAATCCCCCCTTTCTTTCTTTTTTTTTGTTATCATCTGTCTACAATTACATGTAGAATATTATGTTTACTAGGCTCTCCCCTATACCAGGTTCCCCCCCACAAACCCCTTTACAGTCACTGTCCATCAGCGAACCAAAATGTTGTAGAATCACTACTTGTCTTCTCTGTGTTGTACAGCCCTCCCCTTTCTCCCACCCCCCCATTGTGCATGCTACTCATAATACCCCCTTTCTTCTTCTCCCCCTTATCCCTTCCAACCCACCCATCCTCCCCAGTCCCTTTCCCTTTGGTACCTGTTAGTCCATTCTTGGGTTCTGTGATTCTGCTGCTGTTTTGTTACTTCAGTTTTCCTTTGTTCTTATACTCCACAGATGAGTGAAATCATTTGGTATTTCTCTTTCTCCACTTGGCTTATTTCACTGAGCATAATACCCTCTAGCTCCATCCATGTTGCTGCAAATGGTAGGATTTGTTTTCTTCTTATGGCTGAGTAATATTCCATTGTGTATATGTACCACATCTTTTTTATCCATTCATCTGCTGATGGACACTTAGGTTGCTTCAAATTCTTGCCTATTGTAAATAGTGCTGCGATAAACATAGGGGTGCATCTGTCTTTTTCAAAGTTGAGTGCTGCATTCTTAGGGTAAATTCCTAGGAGTGGAATTCCTGGGTCAAATGGTAAGTCTATTTTGAGCATTTTGAGGAACCTCCATATTGCTTTCCACTATGGTTGAACTAATTTACATTCCCACCAGCAGTGTAGGAGGGTTCCCCTTTCTCTGCATCCTCGCCAACATTTGTTGTTCTTAGTCTTTTCGATGCTGGCCATCCTTACTGGTGTGAGGTGATATCTCACTGTGGTTTTAATTTGCATTTCCCTGATGATTAGTGATGATGAGCATCTTTTCATGCGTCTTCTGGACATCTGAATTTCTTCTTTGAAGAAGTGTCTCTTCATATCCTCTGCCCATCTTTTAATTGGGTTATTTGCTTTTTGGGTGTTGAGGCATGTAAGTCCTTTTTATATTCTGTATGTTAACCCCTTGTCGGATATGTCATTTACAAATATATTCTCCCATTCTGTAGGATGCCTTTTTGTTCTGTTGATGGTGTCCTTTGCTGTACAGAAACTTTTTTAGTTTGATGTAGTCCCAGGAGTTCATTTTTGCTTTTGTTTCCCTTGCTCGAGGAGATGTGTTCAGGAAGAAGTTGCACATGGTTATATTCAGGAGATACTTGCCTATGTTGTCTTCTAAGAGTTTTATGATTTCATGACTTACATCCATTTCGAGTTTACTTTTGTGTATGGGGTTAAACGATAATCCAGTTTCATTCTCTTGCATGTAGGTGTCCAGTTTTGCCAATACCAGCTGTTGAAGAGGCTGTCATTTCCCCATTGTATATCCATGGCTCCTTTATCGTATATTCATTGACCATATATGGTTGGGTTTATATCAGGTCTCTTTAGTCTGTTCCATTGGTCTATGGGTCTGTTCTTGTCCCAGTACCAAATTGTCTTGATTACTGTGGCTTTGTAGTAGATCTTGAAGTTGGGGAGCATAATGCCCCCAGCTTTATTCTTCCTTCTCAGAATTGCTTTGGCTACTCGAGGTCTTTTTTGGTTCCATATGAATTTTAGAATGATTTTCTGTAGTTCTTTGAAGAATGCTGTTGGTATTTTGATAGGAATTGCATTGAATCTATAGATTTCTTTAGGCAGGATGGCCATTTTGACAATATTAATTCTTCCTATCCATGAGCACGGGATGTGTTTCCTTTTATTGGAATCTTCTTTAATTTCTCTTAAGAGTGTCTTGTAGTTTTCAAGGTATAGGTTTTTCACTTCCTTGGTTAGATTTATTCCGAAGTGTTTTATTCTTTTTGATGCAATTGTGAATGGATTTTTTTTCCTGATTTCTCTCTCTGCTAGTTCATTGTCAGTGTATAGGAATGCCACATATTTCTGTGTATTAATTTTGTATCCTGAAACTTTGCTGAATTCAGATATTAGATCTAGTAGTTTTGGAGTAGATTCTTTAGGGTTTTTAATTTCAATATCATGTCATCTGCAAACGGACAGTTTGACTTCTTCCTTGCCAATCTGGATGCCTTGTATTTCTTTGTGTTGTCTGATTGCTGTGGCTAGGATCTCCAGTACTATGTTGAATAGAAGTGGGGATAGTGGGCATCCTTGTCTTGTTCCCAATCATAAAGGAAAAGCTTATAGCTTCTCACTGTTAAGTATGACGTTGGCTGTGGGTTTGTCATATATGGCCTTTATTATGTTGAGGTACTTGCCTTCTATACCCATTTTCTTGAGAGTGTTTATCATGAATTGATGTTGAGTTTTTTCGAATGCTTTTTCAGCATCTATGGAGATGAGCATGTGGTTTTTGTCCTTTTTGTTGATGTGGTCAATGATGTTGATGAATTTTTTTCGAATGTTGTGCCATCCTTGCATCCCTGGAATAAATCCTACTTGATCATGATGGATGATCTTTTTGATGTGTTTTTGAATTTGGTTTGCTAATATTTTGTTGAGTATTTTGCATCTATGTTCATCAGGGATATTGGTCTGTAATTTTCTTATTTTGTGTTGTCTTTGCCTGGTTTTGGTATTAGAGTGATGCTGGCCTCATAGAATGAGTTTGTAAGTATTCCCTCTTCTTCTACTCTTTGGAAAACTTTAAGGAGGATGGGTATTAGGTCTTCACTAAATGTTTGATAAAATTCAGCAGTGAAGCCCTCTGGTCCAGGGATTTTGCTCTTAGGTAGTTTTTGATTACCAGTTCGATTTCATTGCTGGTAATTGGTCTGTTCAGATTTTCTGTTTCTTCCTTGGTCAGCTGTCGGCCTCCTCCCTGTCTCCGACCCAGAGATAGAGGAGGCGATGCGATGAAATATTGAAGACCTTAGTAGGCCAGCCAGGGGACTCAAGACAAATCAGCTCAAAAGTGCTGCTGAGAGGGCACCTCTTGTATTTTGTAGTCACATAAATACTTCCAAGGACAGTTGGTGATCTCATGCATACAACCTTGGTTCATTGTGTTCTCAGTGCACAACTCCTTCCGCAACGCTTCCCAGCACAGCACAATAGGGGAGATAACAATGTTGCAGGAACTGGCCTTGGTTAAGACACAACATTCATTTAAAGAACACATCACATTCCTCAACGCACATATCACTGATTAGTAGAGAAAAACAGTTGAGTTATGATATTTTGAGCCCACAGTCAGCCTTGGAAGGTTGTATTTTTCTAGAAAGTTGTCCATTTCTTCGAGGTTATCCAGTTTGTTAGCATATAATTTTTCATAGTATTCTCTAATAATTCTTTGTATTTCTATGGTATCCATAGTGATTTTTCCTGTCTCATTTCTGATTCTGTTTATGTGTGTAGACTCTCTTTTTTTCTTGGTAAATCTGGCTAGGGGTTTATTTATTTTGTTTATTTTCTCAAAGAACCAGCTCTTGCTTTCATTGATTCTTTCTGTTGTTTTATTCTTCTTGATTTTATTTATTTCTGTTCTAATCTTTATTATGTCCATCCTCTACTGACATTGGGCCTCCTTTGTTCTTCTTTTTCTAGTTTCAATAATTATGAGTTTAGACTGCGTAGAGGGGATTGTTTTTCTTTCCTGAGGTAGGCCTGTATTGCAATATAATTTCCTCTTAGCACGTCCTTGGCTGCGTCCCACAGATTTTGTGGTGTTGAATTATTGTTGTCATTTGTCTCCATATATCGTTTGTTCTCTGTTTTTATCTTGTCATTGATCCATTGTTTATTTAGGGATATGTTGTGAAGCCTCCATGTGTTTGTTTGATTTTTCATTTTCTTTGTGTAATTTATTTCTAGTTTCATACCTTTGTGGTCTGAGATACTGGTTGGTACAATTTCAATCTTTTTGAATTTACCGAGGCTCTTCTTGTGGCCTAGTATATGATCTATTCTTGAAAATGTTCCATGTGCAATTGAGAAGAATGTGTATTCTGCTGCATTTGGTTGTAGAGTTCTGTAGATGTCTTTAAGGTCCATCTGTTCTATTGTGTTGTTCAGTGCCTCTGTGTTCTTACTTATTTTCTGTTTGGCTGATCTGTCCTTCAGAGTGAGTGGAGTCTTGAAGTCTCCTAGAATGAATGCATTGCATTCTATTTCCCCTTTTAATTCAGTTAGTATTTGTTTCACATATGTAGGTGCTCCTGTGTTGGGAGCATAGATATTTATAATGGTTATATCTTCTTGTTGGATTGACCCCTTTATCATTATGTAATGTTCTTCTTTGTCTCTTGTGACTTCCTTTGTTTTGAAGTCTATTTTGTCTGATACAAGTACTGCAACTCCTGCCTATTTCTATTAGTTGCATGAAATATCTTTTTCCATCCTTTCACTTTTAGTCTGTGTATGTCTTTGGATTTAAAGTGAATGTCTTGTAGGCAGAATATAGATTGGTCTTGTTTTTTTGTCTATTCAGTGACTTTATTTTTTGATTGGTGCATTTAGTCCATTTACATTTAGGGTGATTATCGATAGGTATGTACTTATTTCCATCACAGACTTTTGATTCATTGTTACCAAAGCTTTAAAGTTAATTTTCTTACTATCTAATAGTCTAACTTAACTCACTTATGATGCTATTACAAGCACAATCTAAAGGTTCTTTTCTTTTTCTCCTCCTTTTTCTTCCACCTCTATTATTTATATATCAGGTACCGTATTCTGTAGTGTTTGTCTATCCCTTGATTGACTTTGGGGGTAGTTAATTTAAGTTTGCATTTCTTTGTAATTAGCTGTTCTATTTTCTTTACTGTGGTTTTATTTCCTCTGGTGACAGATATTAAACCTCAGGAACACTTCCATCTATAGCAGTTCCTCCAAAATAGACTGTAGAAATGGTTTGTGGGAGGTAAATTCTCTCAGCTTTTGCTTATCTGGAAATTGTTTAATCCCTCCTTCAAATTTAAATGATAATCTTGCTAGATAAAGTAATCTTGGTTCCAGGCCCTTCTGGTTCATTGCATTAAATACATCATGCCATTCCCCGCTGGCCTGTAAGGTTTTTGCTGAGAAGTCTGATGTTAGCCTGATGGGCTTTCCTTTGTATGTAATCTTATTTCTCTCTCTGGCTGCTTTTGATAGTCTGTCTTTATCCTTGATCTTTGCCATTTTAAATACTATATGTATTGGTGTTGTCTTCCTTGGGTTCCTTGAGTTGGGAGGTCTGCACACCTCCATGGCCTGAGAGACTATCTCCTTCCCCAGACTGGGGTAGTTTTCAGCAATTACCTCCTCAAAGACACTTTCTATCCCTTTCTCTCTCTTCTTCTTCTTCTGGTATCCCTATAATGCGAATATTGTTCCGTTTGGATAGATCACACAGTTCTCTCAATATTCTTTCAATCTTAGAGATCCTTTTTTCTCTCTGTGCCTCAGCTTCTTTGTATTCCTCTTCTCTGGTTTCTATTTCTTTTATCATCTCCTCCACCATATCCAACCTGCTTTTATTACCCTCCAATGTCTTCTTCAACGATTGGATCTCTGAGCTGAATTCATTCCTGAGTTCTTGGATATCTTTCCATACCTCCATTAGCATGGTAATGATTTTTATTTTGAACTGCCTTTCAGGAAGAGTCCTGAGCTCCATGTCATTTAAATCTTTCTTGGGAGTTGTATTTATAATTTTACTCTGGACCAGGTTCCTTTGGCATTTCATATTTGTATATGGTGCCCTCTAGTGTCCAGAAGCTCCACTCTCTGGGGCTGCTCAGCCCCTGAAGCAATGTCGGGGGTCGCAGGGGAGTGGTATTGGTGCCCCGTGGAGGAAAGAGCTGTTTCCTGCTTCCCGTCTGCTATGCCTGCTTCCACTGTGTGAACCAGTGGTCTGAGCACACAAGTATAAGCTTTTGTCCCAGAGCAGCCAGTTATGGATCCCTGCTTTCCACAAGCAGCCAGAATCCCAGTCTTCCCAGGAACTCTGCCTGTCCCAGCTTTCCAACCCCGTAATCAAGAGAGTATGATGAAAGCACCATGAAATGTAGTTTTGTGCTCCCAGAGCAGATCTCCAGAGCTAGGTATTCAGCAGTCCCAGGCTTCCACTCCCTCCCTGTACCATTTCTCTTCCTCCCGCCCCTGAACTGGGGTGGGGGAAGGGCTCCTGCCATGCCACAGCTCTGGTACGTTGCCCTGTTCCGTGAGGTCTGCTCTTTTCTCCAGGTGTATGCAGTCTGGCGCAGTCCTCTTTCCTGTTGCTCTCTCAAGGTTAGTTGTATTAATTATATTTTCGTATAATATGTGGTTTTAGGAGGACACCTCTGTGTCACCTCTCATGCTGCCATCTTTACTCTAAATAGTGCCATTATGCACTTTCAATCATGATTTTATGATTGACCTAACTTTTCTTCCTTCTCTTCCCGCCTCAGAACATCTTTTTACCTTATTTTCTTTCTTCTTTCTGTAATAGTTTAAACACGAACATCAGGTTGTGATCACTTGTGTTTGTATGCTATCATTCTTCCACTTCTGCTTATAAATACTTTCAGAAAATGAAATCATTTCTTTCAGACAAAGTTTGGAAGAGGGAGAACACAAAGACTGGGAAGCCTGTTAAGTTGCTTCTTCAATAGTACGGGCAAACACAATTAGGGCTTTAGCTGCAGCAGGAGCTAGATGAGATATAAGGAGATAATTTTGAAACATAATTAGCATGACTTGTTAACCAATTGTATGTAGGGGATTAATAAGGGGAGTCAGAGTGATTGATTTTGAAGCATCTAACTTGGGAAACTAGTAATGCCTATAATCATGATAGTTACAATCGAGGAAAAACAGATTACAGGGGAGAGAGAAATTCAGTTTGGGACTGATGAGAGCCGTACAACAGTCATAAGAGATCATAGTTCGGTGGCTGTATGGGGCTGGAGCTTAGGACAGAATTGGAGAAAAGTGTTACAGACTTGGATGTATTCAGTACTTAGTTTGCGGTTGGAACCTAGTGCTTAAGCAAAATTGCTGCAGATGAAGTTTGGAGGGAGAGAAGAAAATGACAAATAAACAAAATAGAAGAAAGAATTCTGAGGCCTGGAGAAAAATGGCTAACATTTTGGAGATAGACCCAGAAAGAAAAGCCAGTAATAGCTTTGTAAGTAGTGTTCAGAGAAGTAGATAATCTTAGAGTAAGAGATATCTTAGAATAAGGAGAGATTTAGAAAGTTGAAGGAAAGTTACAAGCTTCAAATAATACACAGAGGTCAGGTAGGATAACTGTAAGCAAGAGGTCGTTAGATTTGGCTAATAAGATATCCTTAGTAAGTCTAGTAAGAAAAATTTAACAAAATGATGGGCAGATGCCAGATGATAGTGGATAGAATGAAGTTAGAGCAGCACACAGAAATTTGGAATGTTGACAAGTCTTTAAAAATCTCTGATAGTGCCAGCTATGGGGCATAGGCAAGGGTCGGAGAATAGATCATGGAGGCATAGTGTATGAGAGTTTAGTTCCTAAGACAATTAACTTACATAATTTCAACATAAAAACAGGTAGAATACTCTGGCATCTATTGTATGGGAAGAAGGATAACTACATATAAAAAAACTTGGTGATTTGCAGAGTTTACAATGTAACCTTTGTGATTGATATGAGAATAATTAGGAAATGTTTTGGCAGATACAATCTTATCAGTGTATTTAAATAAGAAGCAGTGAGGAAGTAAGAAATATTTATTGGAGTCAGTGAAATTGGTTGGGGAAGGCTTTCTGGAGGTTTCATCGTCGTTTTTAACAGAAACATCAGTTCTCCATAGCTTTCTGAAGAACTGTTTGGTTATGGTATGTGTCCCAGATTGACCTTAAAATTGTCTTCAACAAAACAGTAAAGCAGTGATCAGTCATATCATGGTGGGGATGATGGTGGGGGGAGGATCTTTTTAATTTACCTTGATATTTCTCTTACCTTTATCTACATCTCAGTTAGTCA